>NC_057714.1:7952924-8085435 GCF_004010195.1 Chiloscyllium plagiosum | reverse complement strand
CTTATTTGCCTTCTTTTGTGTTTTCTATTCTTTATGATTTTGTTCTCTTGCTACAACTACAACCTCATGACTGGTAAGTGCTTCAATCAAAGATATGTTAGAGGCAGTTTGCATGACAACAAAAGCAACTATATGACAGAATTAAGGTCATGATATATGAGAGAGCAGAGAAGAGATTGAAGCCTGGTAGTATGCGTGAGATCTGATAGTTTAGACCAAGTCGCTGCATTTGAATCTGACTTCAGAATTTCCCAACCAAACAGTGTGAGCAAGTTTGATGACAACTGCTGTGAGCCAATTCCAACTCTAGAATTTGAAAGAACACCACAAAGGTAGTAGTCATGGATACTAGAAATAAGGGGCAAAAGAAGTAACTATCCTCCTGGTGATCTAAAATGCCTAGTCTCCCTTCATATTACTAAGATGCCTTACTAGATGTGATGTTGATGGCCATTAAGGATGAGAGAGAAATATACTGCCCTGTAATTGGGAAAATGAACCATGCCCATGAAAACTAGAATATGGGTTTGGAGTTTGTGCTACGCACCTAGATTCAGTGCTAAATGAATATTATTTATCTAATCAGGTCAGAGAAAATGAACACAGTGGCACATTCAATTACATCCTAACATGTATATCAGATGAACTGCCTCACTCTGACTTCTCAACTCCAACAAATTGCCCCTTACACCAAATTACTGTGCATCATCCCTTTCTGTGTTTGTACTTTCTCACATTCCCAACTGCCTATCTTCCACTGACATTCACACTCATCTTAAAACAATAACAGACCTCTACTTGATTGTCATTCTCAACAATGCTCCTTTCTGTCTGCTGAGCTCTGCCTATCCCTGTCACAGGTCTGTTCCTTCTCTCTTTGCAAGAGAACAGAACACACAGCTTCATGGAGAGGCAAGAACAAGAGGTCTTCCATCAACTTCACTACTGATATCTGCAAATGAGGAGGAGATTCTTTGGATAAACCATGTCTCAGTGCACTCAGCTATTGAAGATGGGAATCTGACAGCTAAATGGTGACAATTAAATATCAAACAACCACACAGTATCTAAACACTGATTCTGTAATGACTTTGATCCAGAAGCAGTACAGCAAGAAAACTTATCATTTCTTGTAAGTACGTGTAGAATCTGTAATTGTTTTTAATAAATGATTGATAATGGTTTTTAAGCCATCAATTCTCAATGAATCAATGGAAGGTGATAAAAAGTGGAATATTGTTGGCAATCTCTTCATTGAGATTTGTTCATTAAATTTCTTAAACAGGGTATTATGTTAGCCATTTTCTAATTCTCTGGGACCCTCCCTGACTCCAGTGATTCCTGAAACATCACCACCAATCTCCTCAGCTGTCTCCTTCACAACTCTGGGGTGTAGCCCATCTAGTCCAGGTGATTTTTCCACCCTCAGACCTTTCAGCCTCCCAAGCACCTTCTCCTCAGCAATGGCCACTACACTCACCTCTGCCCTCTGACTTCCATGCAGTTCTGGTATGCTCCTGGTCTCTTTCACTGTGAAAACTAATGCAAGGCACCTATTCAGTTCCTCTGCCATTCCTTTGTTCCCCATTATTACTTCTCCAGTCTCATTTTCCAGCAGTCCAATGTCTACTATTGCCCTACTCTTACCATTTATCTAAAATAACTCTTGTAATCTTCTTTTATATTACTAACTAGCTTACTGTCATACACTTATTGCCTTTTTAAATTATCCTTTTCTGGTTTGGAAAGGCTTTCCAATCATTTGGTTTCCCACTAATCTCCACCAACTTGGTGAAGTGTTCAATGGCATCAAATTCAGAAGATATTGTCGAAGGGCATCTCTACAATCACAGCATGGATCTGAGCAGTTTGGCCCAAGCTCTCCTGAAGGCATAGGTCTGTATTATGTAAAGTTCAAAGAACAACAAAAGTGCAAAGTTTTGCAAATGCACAAAGGTATAAATGTGAATGTGCTACCCAATGTCCAGTTGTTAAGATTCTGTTTTGTGTTTTGAGCCAGAAAATTCTATTTGGTTCACCCCTCCCTCACACACTACCACCCACCCCCACTTTGTCAGTCTATCCATTTTTTGGCCTGGTAAGAGCAATGGGAATTTATTTTACTTTGGGGCAAGGGTTTAGAGAAGAGGGGTTTGCTGTAGCTGCTGGAAAGGTGACCATGCTTAACTGAAACTCACAATCATAGGGGCACCTGAGGGAACAACATATGCCATTGCTGGTGTGTGGCTGAATCTGGTTTTTCTGCCTCCTCTGAAGAGGCTCTGTCATTTGCTTCTCCTCAAGTTCAAAACTTGTCGCTGTGTGATGTACACAAAGCACAGATCATTCTGGAGTGTCTGGCTGGAATATATGACAGAGCTCATCCAAATCTAGACAAGCTCCTGAATCACACCTTCAGGATGTCATAGCCTACCGAATTATAACTCTGTTGCTCAAACAGCTTTTATTTTCATTCTCCTGTCCTTCACTGCCTCTGTTTTTCACAAGAGTCATCAACCACTTTTATATGTGGTACCCTTGTTTACTCACGGCCAGCAAGCAGGCTGCCTTGCAGTATGAAATACTCAGCATGAACTGGCACAGAATGAACGCATCATGGCAACTATCCAGGAATGTTCAGTACACCTGCTGAACAGTGACAGACTGCCCCTAGTGGTCGATCGATAATCCTGATTTGGAACAATTGTCGATGGCCTCACCAGCGAGAAGCCAGTCAGAACCCCAAGGCTTAGCATCTGCCCATTTCTGAAGAAGGGTCGTACTGGACTCAAAATGTTAACTCTGTTTTTCTCCCTCCCACAGGTGCTGCCAGACTGGCTGAGTTTCTCCACCATTCTCTGTGCTTGTTTCAGATTTCTAGCATCAGCAGTATTTTGCCTTAAATACAGCTGCCTATCCTGTCTGGCATAATTGCTAGCAAAAGGTGCCTGATTGCCTGCCCTGGCAAACATGACATTTGATTTGATGCATCTGTGGAAGTTGACTTCAAAATCCTGCAAATGGCCCTGAAACAGATATTGTGAACCTACTGTTCAAGTCGTAAAGTTGGAATTATACCATATAATGTTAAATGAAGTTTGAGAATGAGCTAATGGGTAAAGTCTCATCCTTCGATTTTTGACTGAAAAATACGTCTTTGTTATCCTTTTAAGTTTCTGTCCGCTCTGGAGCATCAGTGAAGGTTTTCCAGATGATACTGGGAACCTTTCTAATTTTATTTATAATCTTTCTCTTTGTCAAGTGCCTTGTTCATTGTGTCAGATGAGCAGAGAGTGCCATTAAAACAGCAGGAGGCAGCTATCAGACAATGCTAAAGGCAGAATGGAGTGAATCAGTAAATCTCCATCACATTAAGTCAGAGGCAGCTGAAAATTCTACATCTCAATCAGCGTGGCATCATCACAGAATCCAGCTGTATCTGACTGATATTTGAATGGGAGTTCTAATGATATGATAACACATAAAATTAAATCCAGAATGAATATAGATTGCCAGCTAGGGTTTCCTTTGAATATCGGATGCCTCATTAGTCCCTTGCTTTTAAGTTGCATGCTGTTTTGTGGTGCACGTAGTCTTGACATAAGTCCAGATGCTCTGAAATAGATCCCTGACAGAAAGAACACACTGAATAAATTAAGAAAAGTTGGTCGGTAGATATGTTTTCTTCATAGACAGTTATAAGGCTAGGATACTATTATAATCAATAGGCAATAAGTGGACTTTCCTCACTGTTCCATTTGAAATTACTTGGAGTGATTTGCAGAGACATAGTTCTCTCTCTGCAGCCATTATCATTCCATGTAATTGGTGAATCCACCGTTTTTAAAAATTTGTGATCAGCCATTTACCAAGATATGTAAATTGGGTTCCAGCAAGCACAAGAAGTAGCAAAACCATGCACATGGTTTGGCTAGAAGTCTTGTATATACTTGTTAAACTGTTATAGTAATAGTAGTTCACAAGATATCAAAATAAAAATCACCATTCTTCATCCTACTAATGCACTTCTAAAGCTGAGCATTGATTGACAGTATTGCTTGAATTAGGCGTCATCAAGGAAATACAGCAAAAGACCAATATCAGCTGGGAATATTTAAGTACCTGAAACACTAATAGATTTGCAACATATGTTGCCTTGAGTAGGGTTCTTCAAGTCAAGATGAGTAAAATAATTTTTCCAAACTCAAATTCCCAGCCTTGATTGGTAGCTGTGCACGTTACAATTTTGTAGCAATTCTTTTTTAACTCTACACAATTTTATTTATATATTTCATACTGTTCTCTATCGTGTTCACTCAAGTGAGACTCTATCTCCCTGTGACCTCAATACAATATAATCCCATGTCTATATTTCTCCATGAATTCATAACATGAATAAGGAATTAAAAGAGAATCCTGTTCAGCCTAAATCAGTTTGTGGTTTAATCTGAATTCTGAGGGTCACTGTACACCACAGATGCTGCCAGACATGCTGAGCTGTTTGAGCAACTTTTCTTTTTGTTTCTGATTTCCAGCATTCATAGTTCTATTAGATTTTTTACCCAGTTTAATCCCATGCTTCATGAAACCTGTCTTGCCTTGGAATGCAGCAGAATAACACTGGAATTTGACTTCAGCTTCAACAGCATAATAAGTGTCTTAAACAGGAAAAGAAAAGGTTTTATATTCATTCACATGGTGAGGGTGTTGTTGGCTTGGCCAGCATTTATTGCCCAGAGGGCAGCTAAGAGTCAACCACATTGATGTTGGTCTGGAATCACATGTAGTCTAGGTAAAGATGGCAGTTCCCTTCCTTACAGGACATTAGTGAGCCAGATGGGTTTTTTCCCCCAACAATCAATCCATGGTCATTATTAGATTCTTAATTCCAGATATTTATTGAAACTGCTGCAGTGAGATTTGAACCCAGGACATTATCTGGGTTTGCAGTCCAATGATAATACCACTAGGCCATTGCCTCCCCTGAATAGGGACGGTAACACAACATACATTTTATCATTATTTTAAAGTTAATCAGCTTCTGATGTAGTAGAAAATAATAATTAATGTTTATTACTGAGCCTTATTATCCTCGTTATTTTCAGAACCATCCACTTACCTTTCTTTCAAGGCTGCAAACAGTATCTGAGATTTTATCACACCGTTTGATGAATATCTCATAAAGCAGTGCAACAGATTTATGCAACTGTCAGCTAAATATTTACCAAATGCTGCCAATCAATCACATATATGATTAAATCTTTAAAGATGTTTACATTCAACTTGAATGGCTTGACCTTTCCCTCAGCCTTTAGAATGACAGAAACTAACTAAACTTTGCTCATATCTTTTCAATTGGGTATGACTTGTTTGAATGAAGATAAATTCTAATAACTACGTGTAAATGTATAGAATAAAAGTGCATTTGCCATGTTAAATCGAAGACAAAATTGGTTTGTTTTGTTACTGCACTTACTGAAAATTTAGGTGTGCATGCATTTGATTTTCAATCCATTGGAGTTCTGAAGAGTGAGGCTGTTTGCCAACAGTGAACTTGAACATAACTCACTGATGTTTAAAATGTCTGTTTCATTGTTCATCACAGAAATAAAAGTCCTGGTCAGAATGTCATTCTTAAACAGATTAATGTTCAGGATTGACAGAGTAAAATTTTCACAGTGCCTCAGTCTTGCACCATAACATTGAAGAAAGATTGGAAGGAAGCCAGGAGGAGCAGTGGATGCATCAATCTATATCATTCCTTTTGCATTCCCCTGGCTGACCTTCCAACTCAACATATTTTTATAAATGTATTTAGTTAGGCATTTCAGATAAATACCTGAAAATGCATCTATTATAGGACCTTGCCTAAGCACATTAATTTAATAAAGGGTCAAGTAATATATAATAGATGATATAAGGTCGCTTGCCTGATAAAGAGGTCATTCAAAGCCATGTCAGCTCTGTGTCAGAAGACCAGGCATTTAAAGCCTTTTGCAGAGATCTGATCACATAATCTACTTTAATTTTCAGTTCAGTATTAAGGGAGTTAAGGTAAAGTAAACATAGTGCCAAAGAATCATAGGGCTGCTCTCACATTAGAGAGTGATGGCTGGTGATGTGTTTAATATGAGGGTCACCAAGCTCAAGTCAGGGGTAACCTCAGATGGTGTGGGAAATGAAGCCACATGTTTCAATGCATCATGCTGCATTGCAAATCAGCCATCCAGCCAACTGAGCTAACTGACGACAATGGTTTTCGTGAGTGCAGCACTAATGGAAGTGCCATCTTCCAAATGAGACCTAATGCTAAGGCTCTGTCCGACCTTTCAAGTAGATGTCAAAAACAGAATGCACTATTTGTAGCAAAAGAGGAGTTCTCCCAAAGTCCTGGCCAACATTTATCCCCCAATAAGCTACAGATAATCTAGTATTTATCTCATTGCTGTTTGCTTACTTTGCCATAACCAAACTGATTGCTGCAATTCTCCAAATTAAAGAGAAATTGCACTTCAAAAGAGATCCATTTGGCTTGAAATGCTTTGGGAGGTGTTGGGAATTTGAGAGGTCCAAAGATGTGCAGGTTAGGTGATTTGGCCATGCTAAATTTCCCGTAGTGTTAGGTGAAGGGGTAAATGTAGGGGAATGGGCCTGGGTGGGTCGCTCTTCGGAAGGTCGGTGTGGACTTGTTGGGCCGAAGGGCCTGTTTCCACACTGTAAGTAATCTAATCTAATCTAATCTAATCTAATCTAATCTAATCTAATCTAATCTAATAATTGTAAATTCTAGCTAGCCTTATTTCAAGTGTCACTCATTCAGCATTTCTTCCAAATAAATGAGGAATGACAGCACCTTGTTCCAAAGAAGCTAAGTTCTAACTTAAACACAGCTGCAATCTTTACCAAGTTAGTCTATTTACTCCACAAGTAATTTAGCTGTAATGCTTGAATATGTCTACATGTGGCATATCACTATAAATAAGTGGAGAGATATAACTGGACAAAGTAATTATGTAGGTACTAGGTTCCCCGAGTACAATTATTTACAAGTGGAACCAATGCTACAGAAATTATTTTATAAACTAAACTGGGCAGTTTTTACTAAAGCATTAGGAGGTGTAACCAGCTACAGGAAATCACTTCCTAAAGCATTACATGCGCAATTAATTAATTTGCAGAAGAGAGCACCAGCATAAAATCTTGTTTGATCTTTTAGTCCTGTTGCTTTGCATGAATTGCAGGTATTGGTGACCTTTCAGAGAAAGACGGCTTTTGACAGTATCAAATGTCAGTAATACAGCACTATACACATCTAATGTAGCTAACGTAAGCATAGTTTTAACAAGCCTTCTGATACAATAACCAAGTAAGCTCCAAATCACATAGAACATTTTGAATTACAATAGAGCTGGAAACTCAAATGGTTACTTCGGCTTCTATGCATCTGTATATGTTTATGTGGTATTGGAATATATCTGAGCAGGAAAAGAACATTAAATGTCAATATTTGCATATTGATTCCTTAAATCATGTTTACGCTGCATGCATGACAATGAAGAAATGTCTTAACATCATTCTTGGGACCATCATTTTGGTACAGCAAACCAGAACCAGACTGTTGCCATGTTCTAGCTCTGGAACTGACAAATTTGAATTATTGAGACAATACTAATTTTCCAAATTACAACTGACTTCCAAAAACAATTAATTTCTTTAATAGACATGTGAAATCTCTAATGTAAATAACCACATTGGTGAAGCAAGTTAAAAACTGCAGAGCCAGATTGTTTGGTTATCTATAATTTATCAGAAGAACTTCAGTGCTATGTTGATCAAGAACATTGCTGGGTTACGAATGGTATTAATGCTAATATTCCCATTATTTTACATGATGTGGAGGCGCAGGTGTTCGACTGGGGTGGACAAAGTCAGAAGTCACAAGACACCAGGTTATACTCCAACAGTGGACTCCACCTAAGAGAGGAGCAGTGCTTTAAAAGTTTGTGATTTCAAATAAACCTGTTGGATTATAACCTGATGTCTTGTGACTTATGATACTATTTTACAGACCAAGGATGGTATTGGGAAAAAAAAATTGCAATAATGCATTGGGAGATCATTGTAGTATGATTTTGTGGAATCAAAGAATTTATATTATACCTTGAGATGGTAGAAACTGGCAAATCTGGAAGAAAACTGTACTATCTTTGGTCCCCTTTTGTACCATCTGGAGCAGATGGAATCTTCACTTGCATTTTTTTTTGGTGTGCCAGAAATTGAAATTTCCCACATAGCCATTAAAAATTGGTGGCAAGATCTGGTAGAGACATTGAAGTTAGAATGCCATTTATACCATCTATGGATTTATAAAAGCTGTTTTTAATTTTCTGCAGCCTGCATTTTGACACTCAATAAGCTGCCTTTGCTCATTCCAAAGAGTTTGTCATTGGGAATTTGCTCAGTTGGCGTGCTCAGTATTAGCGGAAGAAAATGAAATGCCACCCACAATAATAATGCCAGGGACTCTGTGCTGTCTACCAACTTCTGCACTGAGAGACAGAAAAAAAAGGTGAAGTTAACTTGACCTTGCCTTGCCACGTATGTCTGTAGCGACCTTTCTTCCAAAGACTTCAGTAGTGCCTGACTAACTATTCGACTCATCCATAAATGTACAAGAAAAGACCAAAATACTATGAGGTGTTTGAGATCTGAAATAATAGGAAGTGTCAAAAGAACTCAGCAGCTCTGGCAAACTCTGTAGAGAGAGAAAGAGAGTTAATGTTTCAAGTCGGATGACTCCAAAGAATGAGTTCCAAAGAATAGTCATTGGACTTGAAAAGGTAACACTGTTTTCTCTCCACAGATACTATCAGACCCGATGAGTTTCTCCAATACTTGCTGGATTTATTTGAAATGGTCAATGAAACCTTCCTCACACAGTTCTCATGCCATAAGTATCATGATTCACAACAACCATGCAATCTAGGAGAGGGAGAAAAAAACTAGATAAAAATCCAAGGCTTATTTAAGAAATCTGGAAAATTGAATACTGCTGTACGCAAACTAATTTAAGAACCATACTGACCGTGATTTATATTACTGAGTGTTAACCTGTTTGACCTCTGCCTGATCCAGAAACAAGGCCAACTCCTTTTGAGGACATGCAGTCTCATCAGAAAGGACACTTGTTTTACAGAAGGGGTGGCACAGTGACTCATTTGTTAGCACTACTGCCTCACAGTGCCAGTGTCCCAGGTTCGATTCCAGCCTCGGGCGACTGTCTGTGTGGAGTTTGCACATTCTCCCTGTGTCTGCGTGGGTTTCCTCCGGGTGCTCTGGTTTCCTCCCACAGTCCAAAGATGTGCAGGTCAGGTGAATTGGCCATGCTAAATTGCCCATAGTGTTAGGTGCATTAGTCAGAGGGAAATGGGTCTGGGTGGGTTACTCTTCGAAGGGTCGGTGTGGACTGATTGGGCCGAAGGGCCTGTTTCTACACTGTAGGGAATCTAATCTCTAATCTAGATGCATTGATCTCTGGAAAAAGAAGAACCACCTACATCTAACCTAGCTCTGTCTTTAAGTAACTTACATAAGTTGCCCCGGTCGTCCCTAATCTATCTAATTGTCATAATGTGTTAACATAAACTGAGTCTAGCTTCTTTACTATTTTCTATTCCACAGATTCACCACTTTCTAGCTCAAGATGTTTCTCCTTATCTCCATTCTCAAGGTCTTCCCTTTACTCTAAGGTTGTGCTCTCGGGCCCTCGTCTCTCCTGCCAAGGAAACATCTTCCCAACGCCCACTCTGTCCAGGCCATCCAGTATTCTGTAAGTTTCTGTATGTGCCATTAGGCACATGTCATCTGAAGTAAAAGCCCAAACCAGTTGAGGCTTATTACTCAGTCAAAATCTTTTATTAGTTCTTATAAATTTCTACTGTCAATCTTTCTACTGTCAATGTAACCCATTTACCTAACTGGAGCAGTGCAGTGATGCTGTGGTTAGCACTACTGCCCCATACTGCCAGGGACCCTGATTTGATTCCATCCTTAAGTCACTGTCTGTGGGGAGGCAATGGCCTAGTGCTGTATTCGCTGGACTGTTAATCCAGAGAAGCAGGTTAATGTTCTTAGGGCTTGGGTGACAGACAGATGGTGGCTTTTGAATTCAATTTTTAAAAATCAGCAATTAAGGGTATAATGATGACCATTGTCGATTGTTGGAAAAGCACAGCCAGTTCACGAATGTCCAAAAGGGAAGGAAACTGCTGTCCTTACCTGGACTGACCTACATATGGCTCCAGACTCACAGCAATATAGTTGACCCTTAACTGTCCTCTGGGCAATTAGGGATGGGCAATAAACGCTGGCCTGGCCGGTGACGCCCTCTTCCCATCAATGAATAAAAAAAAGGTTTGTACATTTTCCCTGTGTCTGTATAAGTTTCCTCTGGGTGCTGCAGTTTCCTCTCACAGTCCAATGTCCATGTGCAGATTAGGTGGATTTGCCATGACAAATTGCCCAGAGTGTCCAGGGATGTGTAGGTAGATGAATTAGCTATGGGAAGTGCAAGTTTGCAGGATAGGATACAGGGGTAGTCTGGACAGGGAAGCTGTTCGGAGGGTCAGTGCGGATTGGATGGTTTGAAAGGCCTGTTTTTACACTGTCGGATTCTATTATTCACTGCTGATAAATAAGTATCAGTCTTCTGCCATACCGTGAATGGATCCCCAGAAACACAACAGCATTGACATGTCCCTGGCATTAAGGTATTTCAGGCTAATAGGGACTCAGTGCTGTTTAAAATGTTTTCTGATGGTATTAACAGCATCAAACAATTAGCTGTGTAAATAGCAATCCAGTAGGCCATTGATGCATTCTTTCTGAGGTAACAACGGTTAGCCTCCATGAGGAATATAATCTGGAAGAAAGAGCACTGGGATTTCCTGTATTACTGGATTCCCACAGAGTAGGGCATCATTCACAACATGGATGTAAGTCTACATGTTCCCCATTACTAATCAGTCCCATTTCCAAACAGGAAAACTTCTACCTGGCCAATATGCATCATACTCATGAATGTAAGCCTATGCCTGGTTTCCTGGCAGTAAAATTGCACTAGTTCTCAATAACTGCCCACTGCTATCCAGACCATTGAGTGACATCCTGACTTTTTAGCAACAAGTACTTTCCTTTTAACAACTGGCTCATGACTGCTAATAAAAACCAAGTCATAGGCACCCAGGTTCAATATAAAGGGAGTTAATGCATCAACAAGGGTTCTGATTACACAAAAGATTGATAACTTAAAATAATGGTTCTACTGTCTGGGCATGTCAAGACTGACCCTTTAATAAAGCTCAGCATTAGACTGAAGGTCCATCATTATTTGTTGCATGTTCCACAACCTACCTATTCAAAGGACAGTTACCTTAGAGATTCTTGAGGAAAGTGTAGAAGTGAAACAGGAGAATGATAAAGGAAATAGCAAGCTGGAGGAAACATGAATACAATGAGCTGCTGAAACTGCGGCAGCAAATTATTGAGGAGAGATTCTCATGAATAATTCTTTCCCTGCTCCCACCCAATGTCTCTGAGCCTGAAATTCAGATCCATCGCACCACTGGCGACATTACAGAAACCAAATGTCTAACTGGGATCACACAGTGCACCTCAAGCTGCTTCAGACACAACTTCCACATTCTGGACCATGCACTTCCATCAGATGAATTAATATTTCCGTCACCAAACATCGATCATTAAGCTAGAAGATAGCCCCAGTATTAACACTGTTTAAGTTGTCAGGCACCATACTTGCAGAACTTCAAAACTACCATACTCAGGAGTGTTTTTGAATGTCATACTGACTTCCTAGATTTGCCAATCTTTCAACGTCTTCACAGAGAAAACAGAGGATTCAATTAGTTGTCCACACAAAAGTTGCAATAGGTGGGGTGGGGTTGGGATAGGATGCAGGGAGATGGTGCTGCATTGCTTTGCCTCTCATTCGACACTATTATAAAGATATTGAGGAAATGTTATGTAGAATGGAAGCCCTGGTCACTGTCCTCTGTCATTCTTGAATCCAAACTCTTGCTTTGTCCTTGACACTACCTCGCAGATTTGTCTGTGTACCAACATAACAGTGTGAATATCCATTAGTATTCTCCTGCACGTTGCCCCAACAAAGTCCTCATCTAGGCCCCCGCAGCACAACTTGACTGCAGTCTTGCCATCTGGCAAGCTGGCAATTGAGCCTTCCTTTACCCCTGTACTCCACATAACTCGTAAGAAGCTCAATATCTGGCCGCCCACCTCCCATCTTGAGTCTTTCTGCCCCAGTAGGGGCTGTTTTCCTTCTGGAATGAGAAAAAAGACAGGTACTAAAGGAGATAAAAGGAGGTGGCACTGCAGTTACATTTGGTACAGTGGGGAGATCCCGGGTGAGTGAGTGAGTATGCAGAGTTAGTGCAGTCGGGAGTTGGGTTGTGTGAGTCAGTGAGGAAAGATATTGCAGGTAACAGTGAGAGTGGTACAGTATGAGGCATCATGGAATAAAGAACGAGTGAGTGAAAAATATCAGAGAGCTGATTATTGCAACTTATTCTGGCAGAATGAAGAAGCTGACTGACTTTTTACAGTGCTGTTCATTCTTCCAGACAGCTAAGACTGTTCTATACTGGTGGCAAACTTGGGCCAGGCTGGCATGGGTCTGATGTCGTAGCCTCCACTGCCAATCTTGAGGAAAGAAGAAGTCCCAGCCATCCAGCAGGACCTCCAGGTTGCACAATTAGGTACTGATTTCACATCATCTGCCATGTCTGGGGCAATTGTCAGGAACCATGTAAGGCAGTTCCACTATCACCTTCCCATGATAGTGATTGTCCGAGTGAACAACGAGATTTTAAAGATGAAGCGGATGTCAGGGATGCCAGTGAATTCCGGGATATCGGCTGAATGGAAGTTGTTCTGGAAACGGTGCATGGTAAGATGAGGTCAGAATCAGATGTGTCAAAGGGGCAGTGTGAATGGTTAATGAGGTGAGTTTGGTGAGATACAGTGACTAAGCTTGCTAGGCCTTATGGTGAGAATCTCTCAAAAAAACTCAAAAGAAGTTGTACTCATTCAAAGAAATGTAAGATTCAAACTAATATCTCAGTGACTGTTACAAAATGAATGACTTCTCTTTCTATCCATTCCTTGTTTCACTGTGACAGATTTTTAAAACCATATACCTGCTACCTCATTAAGTGTTTAACTGCAAAGATGCTGTGACTGCAAAACATACTCACGGGCAGGTTTTGTTGTAAGTTTTTGAAAGGATATAGTATTTATTGTTGTTAAACCCTGGCAAAACAAAATAATAAAGAAGCTTGAGCTTTCATGCACACTTGCATTTGAGAGTTCACGTAATGTGGCAAAATATAAATAAATAAATAAATAAGGTGAACATTGGAGGATAATGTGGTAAAATATAAATAAGGTGAACATTGGAGGATTAATTCAGTGGGCTATTTTTTAAACCCAGTAAAAGTTACTGGTTTACAAATCTTGGGAATTGATTACTTGAATTCCTTAAGGCTAGGCTCCACAGTCGCTCAGGGGTCAGCATAGAAATGGTTTAAAGATTTAGACAAATGATTTATCTGTAGTTTTGGAGATAGCAGCTAATGGATTGGTTTGTAAAACATTGCCTGAGGTGAAGGAATGGTTGGAACAGACAGCAGGACAGAAAACTTGAAAACTGGATGAAGGAAGAGAGAAACAGTGCTCTACTTCGGGGTCTGCCTTCTTTAGTATTCCCTCTGCTTCTGTTCAGTGATCTGGAGAAAGGGCATTTCTGAAGCACAAATGGAAATTAGTTGGCTCACCACATTGTCTGTCCTTACCACATGACCAAATATCCAAACATGGTCTTGATCAAGGTTGGCCTTTCTCAGCCAGAATTTATAACCCAAATCGATGACACCTAACGTGTTATCCCCACCCAGTTGAATAATGGGATGTTTTGCGAATAGATCATGAAATAGTCCATTCACACTCCTTCAAGTCGATGACATTTGATAGTGCTTTCTAAACAGGCTGATTCTATTTTAATGGCTTCAAAATTTGTGAACTATCATCGAGGTTAGTAACTAGAATATTTACATTGGAATGTTGCTTCAGTCTTAAAACTCAACTGGGGTTTAAGCTTAATAGTTAAATCTCATGTATGAAGCATGAGATATAATTGCAATGCTAGAAGCAATGCAAGTCATTGCAAGTCAGATCCAAGATGGAGAGAGCCATTTCTTTCATAAAGTTTTGGAGATGCAATTTTTCCCTACTCCCTTCTACTGTGTGCGATTTCCTCCTCTCTAAGAGGGAGTTCAGTGGTGTGTAGTGACATATTTGATTGATATGCCTGCCAGAGTTGCAGGTATGTGTGAGCAAGATGTATGTTGCTGGAAGCATTATGAGGTGAGTTGGGATGAGGTGATGTTATTCAGTTATTCAGTCCTGAGTGCAAGTGATGCATTATGTATGTATGATGCAGTGAACAGTGTGAGAGATTGGTGAAACAGTAAGGAGTAGATATCATTTGGAGTTGTTTTCACTGAATTTAACTGCCCACGTGAGGCTATTAAATTTCACGGAACACTGTTGGTAACTCCTCAGGGTAAGGCATTAAGAGTTGAAATTCCTGGTCACTTTCTCCCAGTTCTTTCTCAAGGTGGTCCTTGAAGGTCTCCTGATTCCCCAGCAGTGCTACCAACTCTCTTTTCCGCACTCCTGCCGTCAGTGCTGTAATCTGTCATCCTGGAGCCTTCTTGTTGTCTTTCTGCTCCAATATTCTTGATTCTAGTTGTAGCAATAGGATTCAGCAGCATCCTGTGATTCACTGTCCTTCAAGAGGGACAGACTACCTTTAAGAACAGGAAGCTAGCTGCACTATAAGTTAGCACATCATACTGTTTGGCTTCCCGCTGGGTGCTGAGGTTCAGAACAGTGTATGAAACTCTACATGCAATGCAACAATCAGGAAAATGAGGAAACATTAATGTGTCTATGTCCTACTATTCATTACCATTTCACTGGGCATGGGCAGTTTGTGAATCACCTTCCACACAAAGACAGGTGTGGACCAAGTTTCCACTTTTATGCTCCTTTTGGATTCAAGCCTGAAATCAGCCATATCAATCCCCTTATAAGGTACAAGGGGTCTGTCTGTTAGGAGCTCAGAACCATTAATCCCAAACACAATCCACGTAAAGGCCAGTGGTTTGGCCAAAGTTAGATATCCGCTTGGACTGTTTTTGGTAAAGGGATCTGTTTGACCGAAGTGCAAGGAATTGGCAATGTTCAGTTATGTAGGACCATCACAAGCAGTCAGGGGAGTCATGTATCATCAGTCAAGGACCTGTAAATGGAGTGATCGGGAGACTGGAGGGGTGTGTGCAACCCTCATCTGCAGGATATGACACCACAGATCATCTGAGATCTAAAACATTCTTTCACTTCCGATGTTCCCAGAAAGGGTCATTTTCACTGAGAGTCCTGCACCAGTCACTTGTGGGATTCTGGTCACAATAGCTGACTCCCAAAGAGAACAGAAGCAGGGAGCCTAGGGCCAATGGCAAGCCCAGGAGCAGCAGCAGCAGGTCAGCACAGAGGATGAGGAGCATCCAGCTCAGGGAGAGATCACTACCACAGAAAGCCTCAGAGTGCGTGGGGTCCACAGGAGACTATGATATTTTGGCTCTGACTCCATTTCCTAGGCACACACAAGGCGCAGTGCCAGAGCAGGTTTCATAAGTCCTGAAACATGTGACAGAACTGTGTTGGATGCTGGAATGGAACCTGAAGGCTGTGCCAGTGGGAGGTCATCATCTACCAGTGGCTGTGATAGTGACAGCTGCTTTGAACATCTATGTGACCGGATCCTTCTGGGGAGTGAGGAGTGACCTGCGTATAGGACCTCTCAGCCGTGCTCCCACTAATACATCAAGTCAGAGACTGATGTGAGATCACATCGGTTTATTCTGATTCCCCCTTGATGAGATCAGTGCTGCAGTCTGGGCAAGAACATAAGATTCAGGATCATAACTGTGTTCCCCAAGTGCAGTGTGCTATTGACTGTACAGATGTGGCACTGATAGGGTCCAATCATAGCACTGCAGAATTCATCAACAAAAAGGGCATCCATTCCACTAATGTGCTACCATTGATTCCTATGTCCTGGAGCACTTGGTGCAATGAGGTATCAACAGCTTTTCAGGCCTGGTTATAGTGAGGACAAGGTAAGTCCACTGTGACCATGGCTCCATCGTACAATCTCCCTGATTGATACAGAGTGCAGATACATTGCTGCCCACGTTTCAACCCTGGACCATGGTGGAGCGGAGATACAGTACTGGGCTTGGACGGTCATTGGAGGGCCATCCAGTATAGTCCAGGTGTTGCATCAATCTAGCTGCTGTGCTCTGTACAATTGGAACAGGCAATAATGTGCTGTGTTGGATGCTGAGGATCTCGAGGAACAGAAGCAGTCTCCTGAGGAGGAAGATGTAATGGGTAAGATAAACCCTATCAGACCGTAGGACTGCTCTGTCATTAGAGAGAGATGACTGGTAAAGGTTTAACTGGAGGACCATCACAACTCAGGTGAGTGGAGAGTTGAGAAACAGAGTCCTACATGGTAACCTTAACCATTGCAGGAATTGAACCCATGATATCAGTGTTGCTCTGCATCACAAGCCAGCTATCCAGCCAACTGAGCTAAACCAACACCTTCAAGGAGGATAAGGGCACTGGTGAAGAGGAAGCTCTCCTCGACAAAGATCAGCTAAATTGGGCTCAACAAGGAGGAGCTGACTGATACCATCAGTCAAATACATGAGAGCGAGGTATAACTGATTATCATGGAATGAAAAATTGCCATTGGTCAAGATCCCAGCATTTGATTTGCATTATAGGGATGACTTGCAACGTCTATTTGTTTTGATTGTGTTCCCTTTTGCTGCTGTAAATAAATGTTCAAGTTTGGAATTGTCTGACTGACTGCCTATTTCTGATGTGTCCCTAATGGAAAATGAGAAGCTGTGGGTTTCAGAATAGCAGTGAACTAGGGTGAGAGAATGAGGTTGATGTACAAGAGAGTGTCAACCATGCTTCATTTGTGTTGTGAGCAGTGTGGCTTTAATAATGCTGTGCCATGACAGTGCAATGAGGGACAACACTAGACTGCCAATGCTGGTCTAGGTGAATAGCGACCATTAAAAAACAGTTCCGGTCAAAGGATACCAGTCATTTAGTGGATAGCTATTGAGTGATGAGTTGTTCTGGAACTGGCAGCTGCGGCTGAAATTAAATGTCATGATTTGGAGATGCCGGTGTTGGACTGGGGTGTACAAAGTTAAAAATCACAAAACACCAGGTTATAGTCCAACAGGTTTAATTGGAAGCACTAGCTTTCGGAGCACTGCTCCTTCATCAAGTTACAAAATATCATACAGCCAGGGCAGAT
The DNA here is from genome assembly GCF_004010195.1 of Chiloscyllium plagiosum. Lineage (NCBI taxonomy): Eukaryota > Metazoa > Chordata > Chondrichthyes > Orectolobiformes > Hemiscylliidae > Chiloscyllium > Chiloscyllium plagiosum. Next base: position 8,067,929 of record NC_057714.1, on the reverse strand, counting down.
CATTGATAAGACAGGTTTGAGAAGATAGATGAGAAGTGTAGCAGCAAAAAACCCTCTAAAAAAACTAAATGGAATTTGCATTTAGTCCAAAAAACATATGATTCAGCCCAAAGTCTTTGGGTTTTTCCAATGTTTCAATGATTAAAAGTACTCATCACTCAGACTGAATATCAGATGTGCAGGTTTGATCACAGAGACAATGAAGGGATTGAGGGAGATGCTGGAAACATAGAACTGGGTGTTGTCAGGGTATGCATTGAAGCTAACCCTCTGTCTATTTGGGAGACGTGTCCAAAGAACAGGTATAAGAATGAGAAAATGGTGGGGTCAAGAATCAATATTCAGCAACACCAGAGACAGTGGTGAGTGAACAGGAAGAAAAGGCATTGCTGGTAATTGTTGAAACAATCCTTGTTCCAATTCTGTACTGGCCTCCTCCCACAACATTGACGGCTGCTTTGGTGCCACTTCATGCTCCCACCAGGACCTTGAAAGCTTCATTCACTTTGCCTCTAATTTCCACTCCTCTATAACTCTCATATCATCCACTTTCAAAATTTTCCTTGACCTCTCTGTCTCCATTTCAGGGAATAAGCTATCTACTACCATCCAGTACAAAGCCACTGACTCCCGTAGCTACCTTCACTACAGTCCGTAACACCTCACATCCTGCAAAGATTCCTTCCCCGACAACCCATTTGTTAGGATGATGCCCCATCCAAAACAGCGCTGCTGACATGGCTTTCTGCTTCCATGATAGTGGTTTCCCACCCACTGCTGTTAACAGGGCCCTCAACCTGTTACTCGGTGCTTCAGCCCTTGCCCTTTCCCAACACTCCCAACTGTGTGATCAGATTCCCCTTGTCCTCACTTTTCATCTCACAGCCACCTCATTCAAAGGATCATTCTCCACAATTTCAGACAACTTCAGCAGAATGCTACCATCTTTCCCTCACTTCTTCATCTGCATTTCATGGAGACCATTCCATCTGGAAACCATAGTCCATTCCACAACCACCAACATTACCACCCTCTCCATGGCACCTTCCCATGTAGCCACAGAACCTGCAAAACCTGCCCCATCACCTCCCTCCGTTTCACCACACAAGGGCCTAAACAGTCTTTCCAGGTGAAGCAGCATTTCATCTGTACCTCTCCAATCTTGTGTATTGTATTCACTGCATCCAATGTGGCCTACTCTACATTGGAGAAACCAAACACAGACTGGGTGACCACTTTGCAGAACACCTCCAGTCTGTGCGTGCGCAAGCCAATTATTTTAACACAGTGTCCTGCTCACATGCCCACATGTCTATCCTCGGCATGCTGCAGTGTTGCAGTGAATCACAGTACAAACTGGAGGAGCAAAATCTCATTTACAACCTTCTGAACTCAATATTGAGTTCAGTATCTTTAAATTGTGAATATTTCTTCCCTTTTGTTTAGCTTGTTATCATCTCCCCCATCCCAAATACTGGAGACACACCATTGTTCTGCCATTCTCACATTCTCACTTAATCTGAACTATCAACATCTTTTCTCCACCAGCACCCTACGCCTACGCCATCCCCCTCCAAACTATAGCATAAATGCTGTCCTCTCCACACTTCAGATCAGAGTCATCTAGACTCAAAACGTTAGCTTGCTCTCTCTCCGTGGATGCTGTCTGACCCACTGTGATTTCCAACATTTATTGTTTTCAGTACAAATTCCATGGGTAATTTGCTCCTATATTGTTGGTAATGTTCAGACTACAATTGGATAGAGTTGAACAAAGGAAAGGTAGCTTCACTGAGCTGGAGGAAGGATGTTAGATAAGGATGGCATGGTTGCAAAAACAGTGTGGTGACTAAGCACTGAGAGACATAGAGCACTTCATACTTATAATCACAGAGGGTGTAATTAGTATTTTGATTTCACTCTAATGAACTGGGCCTGATCACTGACAGCAATGTTGTACTTACAATGGTATAATTTCCTTCTTCAATATATTTATATTTCAAATGGATTAATGACTTCTTTAAAATGGTCATTAATTTTAGTAAATAATTTGATAAGAACAAATAGCAATCTTGCAATAATGCTTCCTGCAATAATTTGTAATTTATTAAGATGCTTTATTCACTGATGAAAGGAGATAAAACACAGATAACAAAAAATGATTTATCTTCAATATTTAATGCAAAATTCTCCTACAGAAAATTCTAATTGTATAATTAAGAAGACAAATAGTGGGATTGCAGTTAATCGAGTTACGCTGGTTTTGAATAACTGAACACAGTTCACAACTTCTTCATAATATTATGGACTCTGAGCAGCACAAATGCAACAACTTGTATTAATACAACAATTTTAATGTAATAAAACAAGCCAAGACACTTCATAACAAGCAAAATTTGACACTGAATTGCATAATGCGGTTTTATGATATAAAGCTGAAAACTTGTCAAAGAGGTAGGTTTGAAGGCGCATGCAAAAGAAGTGGAGAGCGTCAAAGAGGCAGAACAGTTGAAGAAATATTCCACAGCTTTAGATTTCATAGATTAAGACACAAAAACCAATGGTGGAGCAATTAAAATCAGGAAGGTTCAGGATACATTAGTTCCTTTCTAATTAAATTCAATTAAAATTTAAAATTTATAATATTATAATGATCTTCATACAGTTTGCATTATAAGTTAAAGCAATACAGTAAGTAGTCCTGTTATAGCTGTCATGTCAGGATCTATTTGTTACAAGTCACCCTAGCAATGTTCACCATTATACTTACAGACCTAACCCAGAACAACACTTAGAAAATATCACAGGGCAAACTAAATATATATCTATTTGAGAGACAAAAGTGCATGTTGAATTCTATTAATAACTTTGCAAGCATAGAAGTAATGTGTTCTATTTTCTCCTTTTGGAGATGAGCTGGCCATAAGCTCCAGTTACCAAAAAAAACCAGAGGCGTTTTCTTCCCTGGAGGAGACTCTTGTGGAAAAAATGCAACCAGTGACAAAATCTAAATGATGGTTATCATCACTTCAGTAAAATGGTCAGGCATCACCACACGTTGCCCTCAGCCAACATCTTGAGGTCATTCCATCGACAGTGACAGGTTAACAGCAGGTCCTTGTCCATTCAGGTCAAACATAGTTCACTTAGCTTCGTCGGGGGAAGGGCATTGTTTGAGGCTAATGGTGTTTTTTTAACCAAAATGCAAGTCTCTGTGAACTGAAGGAAAAGAAAACATTTAAAACTTGGAAGCCATTTCAAGTGTTTACAATGCACTATTGTACATTATTAGAAACCTATATGTGCATCAGCAACTTTATTGATTATTGTTAGGTTTCATAACACCTCTGTTCCAGTGCTTAAAAAATTACATTTTTAACAGCAATGTGTAATAAGATCTGACTACAAATTTCAAATCTTAGAATCTAGTACAACTTCCAATACAAATACTCTGAACTGTGTTCAAATGTTTTTACATTTGAAGATAAATTGAGACTGAAAAGAAAATAGTCAGGAAAGGACTAACAAAATGAAGACTTAAATTCTTTGAGCAGATCACCATTAACCAAGGAAAATTTCATAGTGAACAAATGGTAGAAAACCCTTGCTGCTGGAAAGAGTGAAAGAAAGAAACACTCGCTTTGTATAATTGCTTCATTTTATCTTTGAGATTAACACAGTAATTCCATTTCAAACCAACTTTATAGGGACTGTCCATTTAACATATTGACATTACAATGAAATAAATCCACTGAAATCCACTGTCACATTATTTGCATGTGATGTCACCATAGGATGATAATACACACTTTTTACTGTGCCTGTCCTCTCCCAAACTAGGAGAACGAGTGTGCCACTGTTTTAGTAAAGCATAGTCTAAATTGTAGTTTGAGTAGAAATCAAGAAAACGGGAAGGAATATACTAATGGAAGTGTAAGCATTAAATTATGACAAATTCAATATAGTAATATTTCATACAAAGTCAAAATTGCGTAAGACGTTTAAATCTGGTTAAATTACTGTTAACCTTCAATATTGTGGAAAGCAGATACCTAGCTAGTGGGAGAAATGTTCAGAAATTGTGCCTTCAGTTATTTGTGCAACAATTAATATACACTCTTCAGTTTTATTAGACTGAATATGGCTTTACCTAATTCAATATAATATTATTTAATTATTAATACATCATTTTGCATTTGTTGTAATTCTAGAAGATGAAGGTGCATATCGTGCCTGTAAACCAGAAGTTACAAAATGCAAAATTCATCCTCACGTTTTTATAATTCATATTATAAATAATGTAAAAATAGTTACTAAATAATCTAACATTTTGATTGCATTTGAATTTAAGAATTTCTTTGCTTTAATAACTCAATGTAGAGAGCAGTTTCCAGGCTGAGAAGTGTAGTGTGTTTGAACAGTGGGATGTTGTAGGAGCCAACCACACTTAAATGCCAGTGTTTAACCAAGGAGTAGAAATTACATTGAAGATGTTCCTATGTAAATGCACCAGTTCTTTCTCATTCAGACAGCAGGGTTCATGAACTCCCTCTGGCCATTGTAACAATAGTCCAGGCCTCTAAAGGAAGAGAAATAGTCTGAATTAAAACTGCTTCCCCATCACATCAATAACCTGCAATGTGACAGAGCTGGAGGGATCCCAACATGTTGTCAGTCCACACTCTTTCATAAGAATTAAACGTATGGTGGTAGAACACCAGGACTAGATTCATGCTACAAGCCTTTTAATCATGTTGTTTTCAAACAACCTATAATCCTGGAATGAATGCATTTTTTACTTAGTGTTATTTCTAGATAAAATGCAATTTTCATTCTGCTTAACTGCAGTCATTGACTCAAAAATTCTGATCTGCAGCATTTCTCTCACATTTCCTTCACAGCACAGCCTCTGTCAGCACACTTTTCAACCTTCAAATGTTGTGCACTTACTGTTTCAATTATTTTCTTTTAAATCTGTGTGAAATGCCCAAATGTATATGTTAATTGGGATAGAATGGAACCTACTCTCTTTATTTATTTCAAAAGTATCAATTTTAATGGCACATAAGAAGTATTTTGCTTTCAAAATGCATACCTTCTCTCTATTTATAAAATATTAAACTGATGTCATACACAAATCAGTTGATGAGTGCTATAAGACAATGTTAGAGAACTTATGTTAAGTATGAACTAAACCATAATTACATGGTGATTTGGCTGCTGGAATTCTATGTCAGATCTTAAAGGGTTAACAATCATGAGACAATAATAATGGATTAATAACTGACTCCAAATGCAAGACTGATAATTTGAGAAACACAGTCTTTTTGAAAATTAACCTTATAAAGCTTTTCAATTACTTGCTTCTTCTGGCAGCTATTTTAAGATTTTTTTTTAAACAGGATTTTTTTCCAGAATTGCACTTTCCTCTTCAGCCAGGAGGGTGAGGGTTGGGGCCGTAGATCTCTCTACAGCTTTTCTCGAAGCTGTTTGATAATAGGTCAGTTGGAAGTGCATGTCTGGAATCCTGGGATGAGCCAGCCTGGCTGACAGAGCTTGGTTAAGTCATCCTTTATGTGAATAGCTGCTCCAGTTCAGAGAAATCTTCAAACTTTATTCTGTGCCCAATACCTTACACATATGGAGTTGCTGCATTTGCATGACTTCTTCATGGGACTTTGTGCATGCGTTATTGAAGTCCTTAAAAAACACATTTCACTGAATATTTGTAATCTGAAAGGAGCTGAAAGGTAGTTCTATATGCATCAGTTATATTTTAATTTAGATAAAAAGCAACTGGTGGATGTAATATATTTGGATTTCCAAAAGGCATTTAGACAATAGACAATAGACACTAGGTGCAGGAGTAGGCCATTCAGCCCTTCGAGCCTGCACCGCCATTCATCAGTGGAAATATGTTTCCTACTGTCAGAGTGTCCAATCCTTTCATAATCTTATACGTCTTAATCAGATCCCCTCTCAATCTTCGAAACTGAAGGGTATACAAGCCCAGTCGCTTCAGTCTTTCAGTGTAAGGTAATCCTGCCATTCCAGGAATTGACCTCATGAACCTACGCTGCACTCCCTCAATAGCCAGAATGTCTTTTCTCAAATTTGGAGACCAGAACTGCACACAGTACTCCAGGTGTGGTCTCACCAGGGCCCTGTACAGCTGCAGAAGCACCTCTTTGCTCCTATACTCAATTCCTCTTGTTATGAAGGCCAGCATGCTATTAGCCTTCTTCACTACCTGCTGTACCTGCATGCTTGCCTAAATTGACTGGTGTACAAGAACACCCAGATCTCTCTGTACTGCCCCTTTACATAAATTGATTTGGCAAGGTATCTCATAAAACAGACAGAATTAGGAATAATAATTATTTTCAGATTGAGGGAATAATGGTGAAATTGAGATTGTTCTTGTTAAGTAACAAAATAAGGAAAATTGAACACAGAAATAGAGAGGTTATGTTTCAATTATACAGGGTTCTGATGAGACCATATCTGGAGTACTGGGCACAGAATTGGTCACCTTGTTTAGGAAAGGATGTAAATATGTTGGAAGCAGTTCAGAGAAGATTTACAGGTCAATTAAAACCCGGAATGGCGACAAGGGATGATGTCTTATAAGGAGGGGTTGGACAGGGTAATGTGGTGCCCACTGGAGTTTAGAAGAGTAAAAGGTTACTTATTTGAAACAGTTAAGATCTTGAGCTGCTTTGGTAGGATGGACGTGGAGAGGATGTTTCCTCTAACTACAACATCTAGAACTCGCAGTCCCTGTTTAAAACAAAGGTGAGGCAAAACGTTTTTTCTCAGAGAGTCATGAGCCTTGGAACTCTTCCTGAAAAGGCAGTGGAAGCAGAGTCCTTGAATATTTTTAAGGCTGAGGTAAAGAGATACTTTGTCCAGCAATGAGGTGAAAAGTTATCAGAAGTAGGCAGGAATGCAGATTTAAGATGACAGTCAGATCAGCCATGGTCATATTGATTAGATGGGCTGTCGCCATCTTGAGCGGCTGAATGGATTATTCCTGCTCCTCATTCTCGTATTATGTCGTATGGTCAGTTCTGATATAACACGATAGTTTTGTACTCGTGCGAGCTCACATTATAAGAAAATTGTGTCATTTAAACAACTGGGGCCAAAATCGTGTTATAACCAATACAGGTAAGAAAAGTTTGCATTCTACAAATAATGGTGTAAATTTTTCAATCATGTTAAAGCCAATTTGTATTTAAAAAGCATGCATTACAGCAGAACCGACTGTAGTAACATTTTCCAATGACAGAAGGATAGATATTCAGTTAGCCCAAATTTAGCTTCATAATTTGATTAGAAGAAGAATCAGAGGCAATATATGTAAAAACGTTTACACAAGAATGGTTAAGACATGGAATGCACTCCCATGGAATTCACTAGTAGCGGATATAGATTCAAATTAGTGTTGAAAAGATTAATTGGATAAAAACTTGGAGCTGGAAAAGAGAGGACTGATTTTAGGTGGCGAGATAGTAGGAGTGACTGGGTTTCTCTTGGAAAGAACAGTGTTGTTTCTTTTATTTTTTCAAATAGCCAGTTTGTTTTTTTTTTGTTTTTCTTTTTTCTATACTACCACCTAAGTGCGGTAGTGCTTATTTTATCCCCAGCACCCATGGTGTGTGTGTGCAGGTGGGAGACACAGTGAAAGACACAAAGTGCACGAATCTTTATTCAATTTCCACCACCAGGAAGACAGGAAAAAGAACAGTGTTGTGATTGGAACCAGGTGGATCTTATTGGCTATGAGATCATTGATTGAGGTTGTTGACCTGGGCCAATCAAGAAGGTCTGGCTGCCAATATAAACAGGAGATCCTTTCACTAAAGAAGAAAAGAAAAGAAAAAAAAAACAGCAGATAAGGGTTTAGGTCCTAGCTTTGTTGCTCCTCTCCCTTGTAAAATTGCTGTTGTATACAGCTGTACATATTAACTGGTTTTTCTGTAACCTCTTTTGTAATTGTTTAATAAAATAAAACAAACAGGAGATTCAGAGTCTCCTCAATTTAGGAGACTGACTCTGTACTGGCTGGTGCTACAGTCAATATGTTACTGTTAAAAAAAAATAAACAGGAGACATAAACAGTTAGGTGGTAGTGTGGGGGTAAATTAAAAAGAAGAAAAAAATAAATAGGAGTATCAGAAAAAAAAATAAACAGGAGATGAAAAAATAAGCACTACCGCAGTTAGGTCGTAGTGTGGGGGGTAATAAGAATAAATAAATAAATAAAGAACAGTAGTGTTAGATATCCCATTCACTCTGAGGGAGCTGGATCAATGCCAAGGACTCTCCACATGTAAATAAGGGTTGACTTGGAGATGAGATACAAGCCTTTTTGGAAAAAAAAGAGAGAAAACGTAAAACAAAAAAAAAACAGGAGATAAAAAAAAAGCACAATCGCAGTTCGGCAGTAGTGTGGAGGTAATTTTTTTTTCAGGCAAAAGAAAAAAAAATCAGGAGTTCTGGAGTGTCAAAGGTTCTGTAGAAAAAAAAGAAAAATAAATAAACAGGAGATTCACATGACATGGATGCTGAGGAAAAAATAAGCACTACCACAGATAGGCGGTAGTGTTGGGGTTAAAAAAAAGAACAGGAATTTGAAAAAAGAGAAAAAAGAAATAAACAAAAAAAACAGGAGATTCGGGGAATGACTCTGAGCTGCCTGTTTACAGTGTACTGTGCACATGCAAATAAACGGTGACTTGTTGATGGGATACCGGTCTCGATGCAGTTATTTCAAGCAGGTACAGACTTGATCACCTAAATGGCATCCTTTTGCACTGTTTTACTCTTTAGGACCCAAATCATATTGCAAAGGTACTCAACAGAAATTGTCTATGGTTAAAGATGGAAAGGAGGGGACAGGATTAAGGGTCACAGAATCAAAAGAAATGGCAGGGCTCATGGTTTGTTCTGTTATTTGTACTTGTTTTCACATTGTAGCATAGCTTTTGACTTAAAGAAAAGAGATGTTAGAATAGATAATTAAAAGAGAATCTTTTACTGGGGCAGTAAAATTGTTATCAAATTTACGGAACAGGGAAGTGAATTAAGACTGTGGATGTTCAGTGAGGATAATAATGCGGTTGGTTATGAGGGCATATAGTTAATAGCCGACTAACACAGAGGCATCAAATTTATTCACTGTCCGTAAGTTTCAGCTGTAGGATCAGTGAAACTTCAACTTTGGGAGTGTCTTCTAGACAGGGGGTTGCACCAATGACAGCAAAGATTTCGGCAGGATGAACTTACTTACTTCCAAGAGGTACTCAGTCAGCAGAATGCTAGCACGCAGAATCAAAATACTGAAGGTGCTGAAAATACAAAACAAAACTCAAGATCTTCAGTATCTTGCAGCATCCATGGAGCAAAACAATGTTAACACGTTAGGTTGATAAATGATCAACAGAACTGGAAAAAGTTAGGGATTTAACAGCTTTTCAGCAAAACCTGAAGCAGCAAAAGTTAAATGAGGGTTAAATACTGAAAAGAGAGGTCAGTGATAAGATGAAAGGCAGGAGAGATTCATTGACAAGTAAAGAAGCAAAAAGATGCCACTAGGAGAGGTATAAAAACAGAAAACAGAAATATCAACAACAGCTGTCCAAAGGCAAAAGAAAATTAAACAAAGATTACAATCTGAAATTGTTAAACCCAGTGATGAGTCTGGAAAGCTGGAAAGTGACCAACAGCAAGTGACGGTGCTGTTCCTCATGCTGACAATGAGCCCTATAAGAACATGTGTAGGCTGTGGACAGAAAGGTTTGTGTAGATGTTGGACAGAGAATCAAAACAACAGGCAAGCAGAAGGTGGATTCCTGTTTGCAAGATTATCTCCCTTCTTGCCCAAATTCCCCTCTAGAAACCTCAATATATCCCTTACCTTGTAACCAGGTAGATAAAGCAGCTTAAGGGGCTTCCTTTTATGATTATGATGGATTCATGATCTGGACAGATTGGGTGAATCGACAAATCAGTTGCAGATGCAGTATAATTCAGATATGTATGAGCTTATTCACTTTGGAAGTGAAAACAAGAAAGCAGATTCCTACCTGAATGGCTGTAAATTGGGAGAGGGGAGTGTGCAGCAGAATCTGGGTGTCCTTGTGCACCAGTCGCTGAAGGTAAGCATGCAGATGTAGCAGGAGGTAAAGAAGGCAAATGGTATGTTGGCCTGCATTGCAAGATGTTTCGAGTCCAGGAGCAGTTATGCAGGGCCTTGGTGAGGCCACACCCAGAATATATTGAGTGTTTGTAGCCTCCTTTTCCGAGGAAGGATACTCTTACTCTCGAGGGAGTGCAGCAAAGGTTTACCAGGCCGATTCAGGAGATGGCAGGATGGCATATGAGGAGAGATTGACTGACTAGGGTTGGATTGTTTTCACTCGAGTTCAGACGAATGAGGGGGGGCTTTCATAGACACTTATAAAATTCTACAGAACTAGATAGGGTAGATACAGGGAGGATCTTCCCAATGGTGGGTGTGTCCAGAACCAGGATCACAATTTGAGGATTCGCGGTGGACCATTTAGGACAGAGATGAGGAGACATTTCTTCACCCAAAGAGTGGTGAGCCTGTAGAGTTCATTACTACAGGAAGTAGTTGATGCCAAAACATTGAATGTATTCATGAGGCAGCTAGATGTAGCACTTGGGGTGAATGGGATCAAAGGTTATGGGGAGAAAGCAGGTTTAGGCTGTTGAGTTGGATGATCAGTCATGATCGTGTTGAATGGCGGAGCATAGAACATAGAATGTAGAACATAGAACAATACAGCACAGAATAGGCCCTTCGGCCCACAATGTTGTGCCGAACATTTGTCCTAGCTTAAGCACCCATCCATGTACCTATCCAATTGTCGCTTAAAGGTCGCCAATGATTCTGACTCTGCCACTCCCACAGGCAGCGCATTCCATGCCCCCACCACTCTCTGGGTAAAGAACCTACCCCTGACATCCCCCCTAAACCTTCCACCCTTCATCTTAAATTTATGTCCCCTTGTAACACTCTGTTGTACCCGGGGGAAAAGTTTCTAACTGTCTACTCTATCTATTCTTCTGATCATCTTATAAACCTCTATCAAGTCACCTCTCATCCTTCGCCATTCCAATGAGAAAAGGCCTAGCACTCTCAACCTATCCTCGTACGACCTATTCTCCATTCCAGGCAACATCCTGGTAAATCTTCTCTGCACCCTCTCCAAAGCTTCCACATCTTTCCTAAAGTGAGGCGACCAGAACTGCACACAGTACTCCAAATGTGGCCTAACTAAGATCCTGTACAGCTGCAACATCACTTCACGACTCTTGAATTCAATCCCTCTGCTAATGAACGCTAATACACCATAGGCCTTCTTACAGCTCTATCCACCTTAGTGGCAACTTTAAAAGATCTATGAACATAGACCCCAAGAACCCTCTGCTCCTCCACCTTACTAAGAACCCTACCGTTAACCCTGTATTCTGCATTCTTATTTGTCCTTCCAAAATGGACAACCTCACACTTGACAGGGTTGAACTCCATAAAGGCCGAATGACTCCTCCTCCTTCTATCCTCTTTGTTTCTATCCCCCTCACTCTGGAATCCCTTTATCACTACCACATTGTTTTGCTGATTGAACCTTTCCACACCCCTTCCTCCAATTTCCTCCTACCTGCTTCCCTACCCCAACATATAGATTTAGATTTAGATTTTATTATCACATGTACTGAAGTACAGAAGAGATTTGGACTGTCTTTGGAGCAGTTTTGATCTTCATTGTTACTGTCCATTTTCCACACAGGCTGGGAATATATCATAGCCGTTGGGTAGGAAGAATGGAGCCTCTTTTTCAATCCTCTCCTCAATCTTCATAGGTTGACTGGGTCAGTAGTCTAGAATCTTTCCTGATTACCCAATACTGCTGGCTCCTTCTGTAATTTTTCTGTCAGCATCAGTTGTGGGGAATTAGATCATATAAAATAAAATAAATGTACAAATTTCTAATGAACCTTTATTTAGCTAAGCTCACAGAAAAAATAAATTAACATGATGTTAGTGAATTCATGTGCATTAATTTTATCCAACTCAAAAGAAATTTTAGAACACGGGTGACTGCAATTGTTAACTTATAAATTTAATTTATTATTTTAACATGCACGATATCTCACATTCAGAACAAATCAAAGTGCCAAAGGAAGAGTAAATAGAAAGTATTACAATCATAGTTTTTGCTGTTTATACCTGTCCCATAATTATACCAGAGATGATAAATGCATTAGATCTTCTTTAAGATCTACAAATGTCACTCTTTCCTTTCATTTCCTTTTCAATTTTCTTCCAGGTGATTCCTTGTCTCACCTTGAATGGGCTTCCCCTCTCAATCAATTCCTTCTGTTCTTCAGGCAGTTTAGTTTCTTTTTAGTTTCATCTCCCTACAGAACACACCTGCTTAATACATAAAGTCACAGCACCAAGAAACCAATCAAGTCAACATTTAACCCTATCAGCAATCAAACAATCATCCCGATCATATTCACACAACTAGATTCCACATCCCTATATTCACATTTCTTTCAGTCCCTGAGTTAATCCACTTCATTTCCCCAGCCGTTATATCTACCCTTGAGGAGGAAATGTTAGTTTGTCTTGCTATAGTTTTATTCTTCACTATTTTCCCTCTTGGCAGGTTTGTAAATCTGATGATTTTTCTAGTGTCTCGGTGGTCCTGCTGTGTGGTTCAGAGGGTGTGCAATATTGGAAATGTGACTATATCTTCCTGAACACAGTCTATTATGATACCTTTTGAGGAATACTTGAATAATCCTTTGTCACTTACCACCTAATTTCATTATATATCTAGATACATATCTCTTTTTTGGCTTTTTTTATTGATTTATTGTTTAGAGTCATGGAATCATAAAATTTTAACAGCATAGAAAGAGATCATTTAGCCTATCTTTTCTTTCCCAGTCATCAATAACATGTCTACCATAGTCCCATTTTCCAGCAATTCACTTGTAGCTTTGTATGCAATGGTATTTCAAGTGCTAATCTGAAGACTGAAATGTTGTGGTTGTTATTGCCTCTACCACTATTTTGGCCAGTGAGTTCCAAACATGCAACATCCTCTGGCTGAAGTAAATCTTCCTTAATTCCCCTCTAAACCTCATGCCCCTTATCTTAAATCTGTGCCCTCTGGTTCTTAAACCCTCTACTAAGGGGAAATGTTTCTTCCTATCTATTGTAACTATGCCCCTCATAATTTTATACGCCTTAATCAGGTCCCCCTTCAGCCTAGTCCACTCTGAGGAAAATATGCCACAGCATATCTGATCTCTCTTCATTGTTGAACCATTCCAGGCCCAGCAATATCTTGGTGAATCTCCTCTGCACTCTTTCCAATGCAGTCCCATTCTTTTATAGCACTTCAGCTATGGCATAACCAACATCTTATTCTGCTCCATTATATCCTCCCTGCTCTTATAATCAGAGCCTTGAATAATAAACGCAAGTATCTCAAATGCCTTCTTAATGACAATTTTTTTATTTTTGTACATTTTTATAAAAGTGAACAATTTAGAAGTCTCAAATTAAACACTTTATTTTAGTAACTCAAACACTGGTTGGGTGTTTACTGCAACTCAATGTCTGAATTCTCTGAATCAAGCTCCCCGCCATTGTGTCACTTTCTAATTTACATCATTGCCTTGACGTCATCCAAAAAGCAATATGTCATAAAGCTAATGACCACCAGTTCTAACTTACCATTACCTTTCTTGAACCCTCCATTGTCTCTATATTGTCAGAGCATTTGCCTGATTTCCTGGATGAATAGAAATTTCTTCCAAAAATTGTTTGGAAGACTGAAGCTATTGATTTTGGTGCCCAATAAAACATCCATTCTCCAGCCCCTGATTCCATTCTTTTCCTTGCCAACTGGCTGAGAATCAACCAGATAATGTATATTTGACCCCAACATTAGTTTCTGACCAGGTATCTGCTCCATCACAAGGACTGTCTATTTCCATCTGCATAAACACACCTGGTTCTGTGTGTGTTTATGCAGATGGACTGTTTCAGGAATGCTCATCTGTACACTTACTATTCAAAAAACATTCTTGGGCTATCTCCAATAGAGTCATAGAGTCATAGAGATGTACAGCACAGAAACAGACCCTTTGATCAAACTTGTCCAAGCCAACTAGATATCCCAACTTAATCTAGCCCCATTTGCCAGCATTTGGCCCACATCTAAAATCTTTCCATTCATATACCATCCAGATGCGTTTTAAATGTTGCAATTGTACCAGACTCCACCACTTCCACTGGCTGCTTATTCCATACACGTACCACCTTCTGCATGAAAAAGTTGCCCCTTAGGTCCCTTCTAAATTTTTCACATCTCCCCTAAACCTATGCCCTCTAGTTCTGGACTTCTCCACCCAGGCAAAATACCTTGTCTACTTACCCTATCCATGCCCCTCATGATTTTATAAACCTCTATAAGATCAACTCTCAGCCTCTGATGCTTTAGGGAAAACAGCCTCAGCCTATTCAGCCTCTCCCTGTAGCTCAAATCCTCCAACCCTGGCAACGTGCTTGTAAATCTTTTTTGAACCCTTTCAAGTTTCACAACATCCTTCCGATGGGAGGGACACCAGAATTGCACGCAGTATTCCAAAAGTGGCCTAACCAATGTCCTGTACAGCTGCAACATGACTTCCAAACTCTTATACTCAATGCTCTGACCAATAAAGGAAAGCCATACCAAATGCTGCCTTCACTATCCTATCTACCTGTGACTCCACTTTCAAGTAACTGTGAACCTGCACTCCAAGGTCTGTTTGTTCAGCAACATTCCCTGGGTCCTTATCATTAAGTGTATAAGTCCTGCCCTGATTTGCCTTTCCAAAATGCAGCACCTCACGTTTATCTAAATTAAACTCCATCTGCCACTCCTCAGCCCATTGGCTCATCTGATCAAGATCCCATTATACTCTAAGGTAACTTTCTTCACTGCCCACTGCACCTCCAATTTTAGTGTCATCTGCAAACTTACTAACTCTACCTCCTATGTTTACATCCAAATCATTTAAATAAGTGACGAAAAGCAGTGGACCCAGCACTGATCTGTTTGAACCAGATTTATAAAATCATCAGTAGACAGGCAGGAGGCTGAAAGAGCACAGCAAGCAAGACAGCATCAGGAGGTGTAGAAGTCGACCATTCGGGTGTAACCCTTCTTCGGGAGCCTGAAGAAAGGTTACACCCAAAACGTTGTCTTCTGCACCTCCTGATGCTGTCTGGTTTGCTGTGTTCTTCCAGCCTCCTGCCTGTCTACTTCAGATTCCAATATCTGCAGTATTTTTATCTCTTATAAATTTTGAGGACATAGATAAGGTGAATCAACAAGGTTTTTTCCCCAGCGAAGGGGAATCCTAAACTAGATGGTGTAGGTTTAAGGTGAGAGGGGAATGACTTAAAAGGGACCCAAGGGGCAACTTTTTCACAGAGTATTTTGTATGTGGACTGACCCTGTCTGAGGAAGTGGTAAATGCCAGTACAATTACACCATTTAAAAGACATTTTACATGGTACAAGGATAAGGAAGGTTTAGAGGAATTGTGCCAATTGCAGACAAATGGGGCTAGTACAGTTTAGGAAACCTGGTTGGTGTGGATTGGTTGGACTGAAGGGAAGGGTCTGTTTCCATGCTGTATGCTCTATGATTCTGACTTGCCCATAAAATCACCCAAAACATGACCGCCCATTTCATTACTCACAGTTATCATGCTGAATTTCCATGAGCTACTTTGACTCCCAGTGAAGCAATGCCGTGATCTTAACACTCTCATCTTTGTTTTCAAATTCCTTCAGGACCTCATCCCTCCCTATCCTTGTAATTTCCTCCAGCACTAGAGGTGATGGCTCTTCTCTCCTTCAGATTTCGTGAGCATCATTGATTGTAATTGTATCGAAACAGTGCTCTCAGTTACCAAGGCCATAAGCTCAGGAATTCCCTCCCAAAATCTCCTTCAAGTTACTCCTTAAAATGTCATGTGACCCTCCTTTATGTGGGTTGGTGCCAAACTTTCGTTGCTGTCATTCCAGTCAAGTTCCATGGGATGTTTTATTATATGTTAATTATGGTATACAAATACATAGTCTTGTTGTTGTTGTTGTTGCATAAAAATTTAATCTTCCCTGCACATTATTTTCTATTTGGATTGGGTGAACAATTGAGTTACATAATGTGAATCAATAAATAATGCGCGAAAATTATGCAGAGGATAGTAGACCCAATGGTTACTAATCTATGAAGTTTCCAAATTCGTATTGCATTAGTCTGAAGCGTTGTCAGTATCAATTCTCTTGGAGTACAAATCAGTTAAATAATAGAAAATTGTGGGGGCAAGGTTTGGCAGCCCCATAAACAAGTATGAATGCCACGATGTGATATTAACTCATTTACCTTGATTGAAATGGGGAGGTGATGGTAATTTGGAGGCTGGGCTAATGATCTGCAGCATGGATTCAATGCCCACCATGGTAGATGGGGAAATTTAATTTCAATTAGTAAATCTGGAATAAAATCTCATCCGAGCAACTGAGCTAAAAACCATCAATTACACTAATATCCTGTTGGGAAAGAGATCTGCTGTCCTTATCTGAGGCTGAAACCTAATTTTATTTGGTTATGAGTTTTTGGGGGACATTTTACCTGTGCAGTCTAATGTGTTTTCTCACCCTATCTTACTATACTTACCTCATCGTTTATTCCACCCCTCACATCCAATTCCAGTCCCTATTACCATGGGCACATATCAGATGTCAATGTCTGTGGCTTTGAGACGGTGGTGCCCATGGAATGTGTGAGGAGAAAGTGAGGTCTGCAGATGCTGGAGATCAGAGCTGAAAATGTGTAGCTGGAAAAGCGCAGCAGGTCAGGCAGCATCCAGGGAACAGGACTCCTGTTCCCTGGATGCTGCCTGACCTGCTGCGCTTTTCCAGCAACACATTTTCAGCACCCATGGAGTGTGTCCAAAGATGTTAGTACCTGGCATCCAACATTGAGGTTCTTTAAAGCAAATGGGGAGTTGACTTCTCCAGGTACCCACTCTGGCTTCCATCAAAGAGAATTCTCGACATCTCACTTGTTTAGTGCATTTGTTAAATAGGACGTTGAATATTAATAATGAGCAGAGTTTGGTCATCAACATGACACTCTTAACAAGTTAATCATCACTCCCCTTGTCAAAATCATGAAAGAATTTGACAGGGAGTGGCATCAAGGACCCCTAGCAAAACTGGAGTCAACTCGAATTGATGGACATTTTTACACTGGCTGGAGTCATACAAGGCACAAAAGGAGATGGGTATGGTTGTTAATTATCTCAGTTCCAGAACACTTCTGCGGGAGTTCCTTGGGTAGTATCCAAGGCCCAACCATCTTCATTCCCTCATCAAAAACTTTCACTCAATTATCAGGTCAGAAGAGGGACATTTGCTGATGATTGTTCAATGTTTAGCACCATTCACGACTCCTCAGATACTGAAACAGTCCAGGTCCAAATCTAGACACTATTGAGTCCTGAGATGATAAGTAGCAAGTGGCATCGGTGCCACTCAAGCAACTATCATCTCAAAGAATCTAAACACTTCCGCTTGACACTTATTGGCATTAACTTCTCTGAATTCTCCAATATAAACATCCTAGGAACAGCATTAACCGGAATCTGAACTGGATCCACCATAAACATACTGTGTCATTAAGACCAGTGTAGAGGCTAGGAATTCTGTGGTAAGTGCCATGCTGGAGCCTCAAAATCTATCCATCATCTACAAAGTAGTGTGATGGAGTATCTTCACTTGCCTGAATGAGTGCAGTTTCAACAACAATTAGGAAGCTTGACACATCAGCCTGTCTGATTGGTACAACCTTCAAGATTCATACTTTTCACTATCAATGCATAGTGTCATCAATACATGCCATCTACAAGGTGTACTGCAGCAACTCAACCAGTATCTTTTGACAGTACTTTCCAAACCTGAAGCCTCTCCCTGCTTTGAAGTACCACCACATGCAAGTTCCCTCCAAGCTACACATCTTCCTGACTCGGAATTATATTGCTAATCCTTCACTACTGCCACCCTTGGACTGTATTTTCGACCAGCCCTGCGGATATTTCTACAGAGTGTGCATTTGCCCACTATACCCAAGAATATATGCCAAGAGATTTGTCAACAATCTAATCTAATCTAATCTAAATGTTCTGGATTTGAAGATTTATGTTCATAGGCCCCACACCTCAGGAAGGACATACTGGCACTGGAGCGTGTCCAGTGGAGATTCACACGGATGATCCCTGGAATGATAGGCCTAACATACGATGAATGGCTGAGGATCCTGGCATTGTATTCATTGTATTCAGAAGGTTGAGGGGAAATCTAATAGAAACTTACAAGATAATGCATGGCTTAGAAAGGTGGACGCTGGGAAATTGTTTCCGCTAGGTGGGGATATTAGGACCGTGGGCACAGCCTTAGAATTAGAGGAGGTCACTTTAGAATGGAAATGAGGAGACATTTCTTCAGCCAGAGTGGTGGGCCTGTGGAATTCACTGCCACAGAGCACAATGGAGACTGGGATGTTAAATGTCTTCAAAGCAGAGATTGATAAATTCTTAATCTCGCAAAGGGATACGGGGAGAGTGCGGGTAAGTGGCGTTGAAATGCCCATCTGTCATGATTGAATGGTGGATTGGACTCGATGGGCCGAATGGCTTTACTTCCACTCCTATTTCTTATGGTCTTATGGTTTTAGAAGCGGTGGTTACACAGAGAGAGGATCTTCCAGAATTTCATAGTCAGACGTCCCATGACATCTAATTAGAGTCCAACGGGTTTACCTGAAATCACAAATCTTTCGGAGCACTGCTCCAAAAGCTCCACATCAAAATTTCATGCATTGGTGAATGTTCCCATTAAGTTTTAATGTAGCAAATGTAACACCCCCATTCTAGAAAGGATTCATGAAGAAAATGGGAGACAATTACACAGTTAGCTGTGACATCAAGAAAGTCTAGAATCCATTATTAAGGATGTAATAACTGTTCTACTTGGAAAATCATATGGTTAGGTAGAGCTAACATGCTTTTATAAAAGAGAAATTGTGTTTGAGAGAACTATTTAGTGTATTTTGATGGTTTGGAAAAGGGGAACAAGTAGATGAGAAATAGTACATTATGAATTATTCAATAAAGTACTGTAAAATTGTTTTGCACAACATTCAGGCTCAGTTTGGTAATAGTACGATTTGAAGTTTAGCTAATGGACATACAAGTTTGGACCAGGTTTGGGCCATTTTCTTGATGTCAGCATGTACCTGTGGATAGAAGTTGATCAGTCATCAGCCCTCTATTAATTGCAATCTATGTTAGTGACTTAGATAAGGGAACAGTGTATAAGATTTTCAAACTTTCTGATAAGGTGGCAAAGTACCCATGGAATGGGTACTAGTCCTACTAAAGGATAGAGACAAGTTAAGTGAGTGGGTGAGATATGAGACAGATGAAATATAATGTGGGAAAATGTAAAATTATTGACTTTGGTGGGAAGAATTGAATTTTTTTTAAATCTGAGGGAGGAATAAGTGTTAGTATTCACAGCGATATAGGATCCTGCTGTACAAATTGTAGTAAGTTAACATGTAGGTCCAGCATGCACACAGACAAACAAATGATAGGCTAACCTTTATTACAAAGGCTTTGAAGTAGAAGAGTAAATTCTGAACAGGAGTCATTATAGACTCAAAGTATTAACCCTTTCTTTCTTCACAGATGTTGCCAGACCAATTGAGATTTTCCAGCACTTACTGCTTTAATAAGAGTGAAGTCAATCTTGCTGTAATGATACAGGGTTTAGGTGAGATTATGGAGCAATATGAATAGTTTTTGTTTCCTTACAGTGGGTGCAACAAAGGTTTATGAGACTGATTTCTGGGATGAGAGGTTGAAGTTGACGTGCCTAAGTTCTCTGAAGTTTAAACGAATGCTCTCATCAAAACCTCTAAAATTCTTAGAGGGGCTGGAAGGGTACATGCTGAGAGATTGTTTCCCTGGCCAACCAGATGACAACAATTATAAATAAGAAATCATTTAGGACTGTGAAGAAGAGAAATCGCTTCATTCAAAGAATTTTTGGAATCCTTTATTCCAGAGGGCTGTTGATGCTCAACTAATGAGTCTTTTCAAAACTGAGATCGACTGATTGTTGTGCACTCAGGGAATCAAGGAATAAGGATGGATGTGATATAGTGCAGTGACCACCTGAATTACTCCTGTTCTTATTTCATGTGTTTTGCTCTGCCATTGATTTTGCAAATATCAGATTCTTGTCATTAATTCAGAAATTATACTGATCACTTTTTATGCCCATTTTTATAAAGATTTTATGTTGCCTTAAGTCACATAAAGTATTAGACCCTTGGTGATGTAATATTGGTTGGTACTGTGACCTGGTGACAGATATGTGCAATCGAATGGTGCTTGTTTGTTAGTACAGCCAGTTCTGCTATTACATGTCTTTCGTTAACATGAATTGGCTGTAACACGATTTATGGACGGGAAATGCTATTTCTGAAATGCAAACTTGTCCAACGTGTGGTGACTATCACACGATTATGTCACCATTACTTTAAGTGTTATTTTTATTGCACAATTTTTATGTAGCATATGTCACACAAGAACACAATGATTGAGTTACAGAAGAAATAACTGTACAGGATCTAATCTTCACCCAACTGTGCCATTAAAAAGAAGTAGCAATGATAGACAAGAGTGGGAAATTATACTGATAGGTAGAAGAGAATGAAATGGGCCAAATGATGAAATAAATCAGGATAAGGACAGAGAATAGCCAGAAGAGATTGACTTAAAGCCAATGGGCCTCAGAAAGGATTGTCAGCAGGCACTGTAGAGTTATAAGATAATTATGAAACTTAATTGTTTATCCAGTTGTGGATAAATTATTATATAAATATCTTACCAGTCATCATCCCTGAACAGATTGTTCTGTCAGATAAAGCAGATTTTCCACTTATACCTGCCAAATATGGGCTACTGATTTTAACTTGTATTTTCGAAGAAAGTGGCATTTTGTCACCAGCTGTCAGACTGTGCCTTACAGGTAGAAACTGTATCATTTGGTAACCGCTGACAGTTGGTAACAAATGACAGGTCAGCCTGAAATATTAATCTTCAGGTACTGACTGGCTGGCTGTGAATTTCTAATTTTTTCTGTATTTCTTTCAGGTTTGATTTTTGTTTTCCTTTTGAAGTCTTATTTTACAAATTTGGAAGGTAACACAGATTCCAGAAAAAGATATTTTGGCAATGGGATATGCCTTTTAAGATTCTTATCTTTAGTGTAAAAGTAACTGGAGAAATTAAATCAGTGAAGAAGCTTTTGAGCTTCAAACTGGAGTGAAGAAAGACAATTTGCAAAAGAAATTATGACAGTGACAAAATTCCTTATATGATACAAATGAATCACATAAATGTCCTGCGGCTTTGTAGCAACCGAGGTTTGTGAAGGTTTATGGTAACTAGATCATGGAGCTGTAAGTAATTTTATGAAGTGGTTTTACCTGAGGATAGCATTTCTCTATCAGGACTGTCATTCTATCTAATTTCTTTATTACTTAAACTTACCTTTAGGCCTTCTGACAAGGCAACTGTCAATCTAGCTCTCATGTTTGTTACAAGATGGCTCAGGTGGCGCAATACTGTGAACAGGATAGCCAGCACTACAGGATCTAGGGATGTTCATTTAACATTCCTTGATCATTTCATTCGTTGTTTTTAAGAGTACACAAAGTCATCAGGTAAGGCATGAATTATCTGCCTTCAGCAAAATAAGCAGCTGAAGTGCAGCTAGTGCCTGACAGTGCTTGTCAATCTTTTATTGGCCACTTTAACCACATTCTTGTGAATGCATACCAATGTCCGCTGAGACTGGAAGAACTGATGACCTTCTTTGTCAGAGAGGCTCAAGTAAATGGTCCAGTTTCCCATCATTTGACTGCAAAACAAGGTGAGGAAATAATAAATATCCTTCATTGCTTCGTGTTACACAGGTTCTTTATGAATTGATATACCATGGAGTTTTAGGGATGGTTTTGAGTTGAATTGGAAAGGGTTCAGGTGGTATGATCCATGTGTAAACTATTAGTTTGTACAGGAATTTTTGGCCAAGTTATTATTGATGACATGAGTCGAAAAGCGTGGTGCTGGAAAAAGACAGCCGGTCAGGCAGCATCCGAGGATCAGGAGAGTCGACGTTTCAAGCATGAGCTCTTCATCAGGATGACATGATGATGACATGAGTGCATGGGATATTCATCTATATACAGCTCTAAAAGTGTACAAACCCATGATTTGATCAATGTTTTCACAATCATGAAAATGAGCTCATTAAGTCTTTGTTCACTGATACTGAGCAGGACAGGAGAGACAACCTTTTGATGCAGAGGGTTGTAAGATTGGAATGCACTTCCACAATAAGTAGTTCACAAAGAGACTATGTCAAAATTAAGAAAAAAGGGTATTTGGATGAAAGGAAGTTATGGGAACAAAATAGGCACATTAAAATGCCCATGATAAAATCCACCAGGCTGTTTGAACTGAAT
Organism: Chiloscyllium plagiosum; assembly: GCF_004010195.1. Lineage (NCBI taxonomy): Eukaryota > Metazoa > Chordata > Chondrichthyes > Orectolobiformes > Hemiscylliidae > Chiloscyllium > Chiloscyllium plagiosum. The sequence continues at coordinate 8,045,220 of NC_057714.1, read as the reverse complement.
GGTCTCTTACAGCTGCAAAAATCCTACAGCTGTAAGAATACACCATTATCAGGAGCTACAGGAGGTAGAAGACGAAGAGGAGGAAGGGACGAGAAAGCAAACACTGCCCAGGCTATCTGGAGAATCTACTTAAGTGCAATGCCAGTAACTGCAGCCCAAATTTCTCACTCACCAAAAGTCCCTTCTTACTGAGTATCACAGTGACCACTTAACAGCAATGCAAAAATAAAAGCCAACTCAAAGTAAAGATTACAAACCAAATATACAAATTAAATCATGCCACATTGTATACTCAAATAAACTAATCATACGTCAGCATCTCCCTTCTGCTGACATTTTGTTGACTGTTCTTTGACTTCAATGCAGTGCTACTTCAATGACTGCAGCGTGGCTGATGGCAATTTGCCTGACTTTCAGTGGAGTGCAATAGACCTTGCAGGGTGCCATCTGGCAGTTCAGTGCTTAGAAGGCTCAGATTCAGATTGCACTATCTGAGTGTGGGCAGAGGCAGTGTAGACTGGTTAGCTGAGAAGCAACTGCAAGGGCTCTGGCAGGATGCCAGTGATGCAATGATGATTACTGTAATCTTGAGAAAGAGCAGTCTTCCTGTGGTATTGTTTGCCCAGTTCTCAGCTCCTTCGTCCATGAATTGACCTCCTTGGCCATTTCCCACTCTCTTCAAAGGCAGGGCTCTGTTCTTTCCCTTGTGTATCACTAATTCCACATTATCACCTTGAAACCTCTTCTTTGCTCCACTTTTTCCATCTTAAAGAAGTTATTCAGTGTAACCTCCCTTAAGAGTGACTGCCTACCTTTAAGAGCTAAATTCTGATTGTTCTCCACATGGAGTGGCCTAGACTGTGGTCACAGGCAGAGCATAGAATGTATTTCCACTATGCTTATGGTCATGCCAGCATCCCTATACATGCACAAATATATTGGATTTCTAATCCCCTCGACACTTCCTCTGTCACAAGCTCAACTCATTCCTGACAGGATGAGGACAGCAAGGAAGAGTGTTCTGTGTAAAAACATTGAGTAAGCTAGAGCTGTTAAAGGAAAAAAACAACAAATCTGACCTGACTAATTACTGCCTCATTAATCAACTCTCAATTGTCATTGAAGTGATGGAAGGAGTCATCACCAGTACTATCAAACAATTCTTGCTGAAAAAAACTGCTCATTGAAACCCAGTTTGGGTTCTGCTAGGGCTATTCAGCTCCTGACATCATTGCATTTGTGGTTCAAAGATGGATAAAACAGCTGAACTCCAGAGGTGAGGTGAGAGTGACCGCCCTTGATATCAAGGTCACATTTGACCAAGGGTGGCACCAAGTAACCCAAGTAAAATTGGAGTTAATGGAAATTGGGGAAAGCACTCTGCTGGTTGGAGTCATACTTGGCTCAAAGGAAGATGGTTGTGGTTGTTGAAGATCAGTGATCTCAGCTCCAGGTCATCTCAGCAGGAGTTCTTCAGGGTAATGTCGAAGACCCAACTATCTTCAGCTACTTTGTCAATGACCTTCCCTCAAAACTTCACAGGTGATTGCATAATGTTTAGCATCAGTTAAGACATTTCAAGTGCTGAAGCAGTACATGCCAAGTTGCAACAAAATCTGGACAATATCCAGGCTTGGGCTGACATGTGCCAAGTAATAGTCACAGCAGGTAAGTACCAGGCAATAACTATCTCCAGCAATGGAGAACCTGACCATCACCCCTTGACATTCAAACAGCATTACCATCATTGAATCCCCATTCAACATTCTGGGTGGTTTACCATTGATCAGAAACTTAAATGGATCAGCCATATAAATAATGTGACTATAAGAGTAAGTCAGAAGTTAGGAACTCTACAGTGAATAACTCATCTCATATCTCTCCAAAACCTTTTTACCTATTCTCTCCAAAACCAGTCCACCATCTACAAGGTCCAACTGAGGATTGTGATGGAACAACACTCCCCACTTTCTTGGAAGAGTGCAGGTCAAGAAATGTGATGCCATCCAGGACAAAACAGCCCACTAAATTGGCACCATAGTCACAAATATTGATGCTCCCCAGCACCGATGAACATTAGCACCAATCTATAAAGAGCACTGCAGGAATTCACCAAGGCTCTTTAGATGGCACTTTCTAAATCCACAGCCACTACTATCTACAAGCATAATGACAGTAGACGCAGTGGAACACGACCACTACAAGTTCCCCTCCAAGCTACTCACCTGACTCCTGACTTGGAAATATGCCTCTGTTCCTTCACTGTCAGAGTCAAAATCCTGATACTCCATCCCTAACAGCATTATGAGTCTGCCTGAAGCACATGGACTGCAGCAGTTCAAGAAGGCAGTTTATCACAACCTTTTCAAGAGCGACTATGACGGATGATAAATTCTGACCCAGACAGCAGCACTCACATTCCATGAATGAATAAAAATCTAAAGATGAAAACCTGGTAGAAAAGTTAATATTTGTATTTGCTGTTGGTTATGTAATGTTTTCACTGTTTTGGTGTAAATATCATCATTATAGTACATAGGAAAATAGCAAATAATAGCAACAATCTGCCTTTGACCCTCAAGTTTGCCGCACTGTTCAACTAGATCATGGCTGGTCTTCTATCTCAAAGACATTTTTCCACATTATTTCATCAATTCTTGATAACTTTAATTTCTAGAAATCTACTGATTTCAATGACTGAGCTCCATGGCCCTTTGCGGTAGAGAACTCCAAAGATCTAACACCACTCTAGTGAGGAAATGCCTCCTTATCTCAGTCATAAATAAACTACCTCTTATTCTGTATTCCCCAGTTCTAGGCCCCTCTTCCTTAACCAATTGAACATCTTGCCTGCATCTACTTAATGAAGTCCTATAAGAATTGAGTGTTTTTCAATAAGATTGTATGTTAATATCCTAAAGGCAATAGAATATAGGACTATTCTCCTCAATTTCTTCTCATTAGCCAATTGTATCGTCCCAGTCATCAGTCTGGTGAACCTTTGTTGCTTTCACTATAATGTTAAGTATGTGCTTCTTTAACTAAGGATTCAGAATTGTACACAATAATCCAGGTGTGGTCCCGCCAAAGCTATTGCAGAAGACATATTTACTTCTGGACTGAAATCCATTTGCAATGAAGGCCAACATACTGTTTGATTTCCTAATTGCTTGCTCCACTGACCGCCATAGAATAAAAGAGTCCTTCAGCATGGAGACAGCCTCTTCAGCCCAAACTGGTCCATGCGAACAAAAATGTCCATCTACACAAACCTCATTTCCCTGCACTTGGTCCACATCCTTCTAAACCTTTCCTATGCATGTATTTGCCCAAATGCCTTTTCAATGTTGTTAATGTACCTGCCTCAACCATTTCCACTGGCATCTCATTCCGAATGCTTACCACCCTTTGTATAAAAGAGTTGCCTCTCAGGTTCCCTTTCATTCTTTCCCCTCTAACCTTAAACTGAAGCCATCTAGTCTTTGATTCTCCAACCCCAGGAAAAAGACTGAGTGCGTTCACCCTATTGATGCCTTTCATGATCTTATATACTTCTGTAAGATGCCCCCTCAATCTCATAAGTCCTAAAGAAAAATGTCCTGGCTTGTCTAACCTCTCACTATAACTCAGACTCTTGAGTCCTGGCAACATCCTTATACATTTCTTCTGAGCTCCTTCCAGTTTAATAGCATCCTTCTTATAACAAGCTGACCAAAACTGAACACAATACTCCAAGTGCAGGCTCACCAATATCCTGTACAATTACAACATAACTCCCCAACTTCTATACTCAATGCCCTGACTGATGAAGGCCAGTGTGCCAAAAGCCTTCTTATTTGCCTTGTCCACCTGTGACTCCATTTTCAGAGAACTGTGCACCTGAACTCCAAGGTCCCTCTGTTCCACTACACTCCTTAAGTCCCTACCATTCACCATGTAACTCTTACCTTGATTTGACTTTCCAAAATGCAAGACCTCATACTTGTCTATATTAAACTCCATTTGCCATTTCTTGGCCCACTTCTCCAGCTGATCAATGTCCTACTGCAATTTCTGATGAACTTCTTCACTGTCCACAATACCTTCTATTTTAGTGTCGTCTGCAGATTTACTAATACCTTGTACATTCTAATCCAAATCATTGATATAGATAACAAATAGCAATGGGCTCATCACCGTTCCCTGAGGCACTCCATTAGCCACAAGCCTTCAGTCCAACAAGCATTCTTCCACTCTTACCCTCTGTTTTCTACCATCAAGCAAACTGTGTATCCAATTTGCCAGCTCCCCCGGATACCATGCGAACTAACCTTCCAGAGTCACCTACAATGTGGAACCTTATCAAAGGCCTTAATGAAATCCTATAGACTATGTTTACTGCTCTGCCCTCGTCAACCTTCCTGGTCACTTCATCAAAGAATCTAACAAATTTGTGAGGTATAATCTCCCATGCACAAATCCATGCTGACTATTCCTAATCAAACCCTGACTTTCCAAATGAATGTATATCTTATCCCTCAGAATCTTCTCAAGTAACTTACCCAGCACACATGTTAAGCTTACTGGTGTATAGTCCCCAGATTTTTCTTTGCAGCCCTTCTTGAATAAGGGCACAACATTTGCTACCCTCCAGTCTTCCGGAAGCTCACCCATGGCTACCAATGATGCAAAAATATCTACCAGGGCCCCTGCAATTTCTTCTCTAGCCTCTTGCAGGGTTTTTGGATATATCAGGACCAGATGATTTATCCACCCTCATACATTCAAATATCTCCAACACCTCCTCTACTGTGCTATGACTGTCCCCAAGATATCACCACTAACTTCCTCAAGTTCCCAAGTCTTCATGTCTTTCTCCACGGTAAACACAGAGTAGAAATATTCATTGAAGACCTTGCCCATCTCTTGCAGTTCCTCAGGGGGTGGAACCGCAGGAGAGGTCCTATTCTCTCTAGTTATCCTTTTTCCTGTAATATACTGAAAGAATCTCTTTGGATTCACCCTAATCTTCTCAGCCAAGGTTCTTTCATGCCTTCTTTTCACCTTCCTGATTTTCTTCAGTAAATTCCTGCATTCCCTATATATCTCCAGAGATATTTTAGATCCCAGCTACATGTATCTGAGACACACCTCCTTTTTTCTGATCAAAGCCTCAATATCTCTTGTCATCTAGGTTTCCCTATTCCTGCCAACCTTGCCCATCACCTTCTTGGGAACATATAGACCTTGACTTCTCACTATCCTACTTTTAAAGGCTTCCTACTTGCCAGAGATTCCTTTGCCTGCAAACAAACTACTCCAGTCAATCCCCTGCAAGCCCCTGTTGTTGTATGTTAATCTTTTGTTTTTTTTTAACAAAGACACACAGCTCCCTTTGGACATCAACACTCCACAATTTCTCACTATTTAAGAAATATTCTGCATTTTTGTTTTTCCTAAAGAAGTGAATAACTTCACTAGATTCTAGCATTTTCCCTGTGCGGACATCAGGGTCTGTAGTTCCTTTTCTTTATGTCTCCTTTCTTAAATTGTGGGATTATACCTATTATCTTCTAATCTACAGGACCCATCGGAATCTGTAGAATTTTCAAAGATAACCAAAAACTATCTCAACAACCACTTTTTTCAACATTCTTGGATGTGGGCAATCAGGTTCAGGGGATCTATTAGCTTTCACTCACATTAATTTCTCCAGCACTTCTTTTTAACTGATACCAGCTGTTTTCAGTTCCTCGCTCTCACTAATTTCTTGATTCTATAGTATTCCTGGGATCATAGTTGTATCTTCCTCTGTGAGGACAGACACAAAAAGCTGAATTTTCCAATATTTGGGCTGTGTCAACTTTGGAAAGTTTCATGGAGGGTTTCTGGCTACATTAAAAGGCAAGGGAATTTTCCAATATTGACCTTATTTTCAAATTGAATTACATCACTTTCATACTGAATGTAAAATGTAATTGTGAATCTTTCCTAGAGGATCCTTTATAATGGGATTACTTCATTGTCATGGAAGAAGATACAAAAAGAAATACTGGAGAACGAATAACAAATTGAAAAAAAATCCATTGCACAATATATGTCTAAAGTAACCATTCTAACCATTCTCTAATTGGTTGCTCACCATACTGCTTAGAAAATCAGGTTGTCTATGTTCCAAGAATTCATCCTTCACAGCATTAGTGCAAATTACATTTGCTTAGTCTATAATGTGGATTAACATCTACCACAATTACTGTATTATCCTGTGTTACATGCACCTCTCATATGCTGATTTATTCAATACCCTACATTGCACGACTGTTTGGTGGGCTATTTGCAATTCCAATCAATGTTTGCTACTCCTTGTCATTTCTTAGGTCTGCCCAGATTCATTCTGCATATTGATGAGCTGATCTAAGATCCTCTATCATCAGTTTATTAATCTCATGCTTTATTAAAGGTCATTCTGCAGCCATGGAAATTAGATTATATTTGTAACTACCATTTCTGCTGTCGATTCATCTCACAAGATCCCTATGACCACCCATTCCCTTTCTCCTGGTGACTCCTATTAGGTTTCCAATTGGATAGAGTAGCAAACAACTGGATCTATTTAATTGAAGTCATCAGAAACGTTCTGGAAAAAAATGTTAATTTAGTCTTGGGGAAGTCATAACAAAATGTTCCAGAAAGTCTCCCAATCATATTAAAACACTCTTCACAATCAGTGTAGTCAGTTAATCGAAATTAACAAGTGGACAATGATGTTTGAGTAGTGGGGCTCCTGGGATACAGTGTTAGTGTCCCTACCTCTGTGGCAGAAGACGTGGGTTTGAATCCCACATGCTCCAAAGGTGTGACATAACATCTTTGAACAGGTTCACGAGAAAATATTTCAAGGCTGAGTATGACTTTAGGTAGTGATCACAGTCCTCACCAATGACTTGTTTTCTCTTGTTTTATGGCTGCAGTTAGGAGAGGCAACAAAATGGCATGCACCATTTTAAATGAACATTGGGAAAAAATTATTTTGGGTACACTTTCACTCCTTTAGCAAGATGGTACTTAGTGCACACTAAAACTGCTATGCCAAGCTGGCTTCTTGTACTAAAAATGGGCTAAACATGTGCTGCAGCTGCAGACCTCACCTTGGCCATCTCAGAGGCTCTACTGCACCTAAACTACTGACAAGAAAAACTGCCTCAATGTCTCTGACTGTTTTGAATGTATAATACAGCTGTGCGTTCAACATGGTGACTTTATTCATATGAAGTTTAAATATCTACTTACACTGGCATCTGGCAGACTAGGAGGGATATTTGTACATGACTGCATTTCAAAACAAATGTCCCCCTTTTTATAAGACTAAAAGAGCATTGCCAGACTGGAATAGTGTCAAGACAGTCGGGGTACAAACCTTCAACACTCTCAATAAAAGCTGTGCCAAGTGGGAACTTGGGACCTGCATGGAAAATCAGTCATCTTGATCATTCATGATGGACATGAATGACCAGATATACTGTCAGAATCGCAACCACATACACTCAACTGCAGAAGCTGTTTCTCAACTGCAAGCAACTGATCTGCAAGAGGCAAAAAAAGTGTGCATTATCATGTACATTTTGAGTTACAAGTTGCCAAAACTACCAGACTAACTGTTCTAATGCCTTAACAGTTTGCTATTTATATCAGTCCATGTTTATGCATTACACACATAATCCTTAATTAAGGCTGTTCTCTTAATGATGCATATGAAAGTTTTTGTTATTGGCTATTCACCTGAGTGTTTCCCCATGGAGTGTCATTCCTGTGCCATTCGTTACCCATCATTGTTCTATTTTTGTTGTTGTTTTTCTGTGGATCTCCTGTATCTGATTGTGGATAGGTGATCTGTGCAAGTGTTGCATTCCCCTTTTCCTGATCAGCTGCCTGCAATTGAGAAACAGCTTCTGCAACTGGGTGCATGTGTCTATGATTTCAATAGTATATCTGGTCATTCATGTCCACCATGAATGATCAGGATGACTGATGTTTCACATAGATCCCAAGTTGCCACTTGGGCTAGCTTTTGTTGAGAGTGTTGGAGGTTTGTACCCTTCCTGTCTGTCCAGTGTTCCACTGTGGCAATGGTTAAGAAGGTATTATCAAAATTAAATTTAGTTTTCTGCTCTTTCACTTTTATTTTGTCATTCACGCTTGTACGACTTCTAACTTCAGTAGCATTTTTGCTTTTGGGAAAGTTATTTATTTGTGGCATGACAATAATCTTTGTATTAGACAACTTTCCATGCATAAGTAGATGTGTTACTCCATGGTAGAATACCCTTTTATACATCTGTGTGGGATTTGCTTAATTTCTTTTTCCATCTTAATGCTAGTATAGTATGAGGATGATGTGTGGTGATGATTTTCCTCATGATTTATGATGTGATGGATTTGTTCATTCATGAACAGGGGGTCATGGTGGTTCATCATAATGGCAGGAGTACTGTAATGGTTGAAAGATTTGAAAATATAAGTAGTAGTCATTGAAGTCAGTTGGTCTATCTCCCGGTAGTCAAATCAGTCATTTATAGTGACAAGATAATCAGTTCATGCGAGTGTAAAGTGATGAACTCTCAATTTCATCCATAGTCTGTCTGCAATATCCTGTGTTATTAGTGCACTCTAACTTGGTTAGCTTGGTACTCATTACAAGTAATGCATTGTCTGATGTTGTCCTTGATTTTGTTACTGATGTTGACCAGTACAGCATTTCTCATGTCTTCCTCAGACTTGATCAATTCCTTGGTGGCTTTCATAGATGCAATTTTGATTTTCTCCTCTTTACAATTTGGAGAGTAATTTCTTCATTTTCTTTGTACCATTTGCACTGTGGGCTGCTAATTCATCTTTTTATGTCCAATACTACCTTCCAGCAACCAAGTGTGTTTTTGCTGCTCTTGTGCCATCCTATTATCACTATTTCTCACAAAACTTAGACACTTGCATCTTGTTTAATATTTGATTTAAGCAATCTGCTTGTCTGATATACTCAATGTCTTTCCAAGATTAATGACTTGCATAGCACAACAAGCTGTTCCTCCATGTCAAATCGGGAAGTATTTGCATACTTTTGTGTCATCCTGTATTTCTTCATTGGGAGTGCTGCTCTTGACAGCAAATCTTCAATGTAATCTGCTTCTTTTGCTTGTCAATTGAGAGATGACTACTGTGAGTGTGAGATCATGGGGTGTCATCTTTGTTCATCACTGCCTTCCTGCTGTCCCTCCTTTGCTATTCCACCACTGCTTGACCCTATTTCAGTTCTTGGATATATAAAAGAAAACAGCATAAGAATAAGTTTGTGGTGGGAGAGGCTGAGAAGCCAAGAAGTGCATGCTTATGTATTTGCAGTTTATGGATCAAAATAGGTTGTGGGATGAGGGGATGTTGTTGTGAGAAGAAGGATTAGTTATCAAGATACCTTCATCTTCTTTGGTTTCAGGTGCCAGCCATGACCTTGACCAGGGCTCCTTCAGTGAAATAGGGATTGTCTCCCCCTTATGCAATGGACACGTAACAGTGCCAGTCACCCACTGTTTAATTTCTGCTGCTCCCAGTTATGTACCATCTTATGTATGATCCAGCATAAGGGAACAAATGTGTCAGTGAGTCCAATGCAATGTGGCTCATAGCTGCCATAGTTGACTAGCTGACAGCGCCTACAAGCTGTGAGGCTTGCAGCTGTGCTACATATGTGAGAGTGAGGGTGAAGTTATCAATGTCTAGTATAAGGTGTGAATGATGGAATTTATCGGTAGGTGTGTACAGGCGTACCTATACTTTGAACAGTGGATGAGGCTACATATTTGAAGATACATTCACTAATCTGACTATCTTTGCCTAGTCACTGAACCTTTTGCAGGTCTGTATCCAGATCCTTGTTGCAAGGCTCAGGCATTAACCACCATGACCATCTGTTCCTGGTGCCTTTGCAAAGATTGATTGAAAGGTCTCCTGGCCCCTGTTGATGGATGCCATCTCTCATCCTCTTCACAAGACTGCCAGTGAAGATCCGAGTATCTTGGAGCCCACTCTTAGTCATTTTGTAGTATTCTTGATACTATCTAAAGTACTTTTAGATAAAAGCCACAAACCACTTTCAATTTAAGCCACGTAGGTGAGCGAAACCTTGTGCCAGTATCTTCCAGATTTGCACCCTCTGCTCAGACATGTAGCTACTCAACAGCAATTTTTATGCTGTTTACATGCTTCAATTATTTAAATTATTTAACAGAATGAATGCTGTCTTGCCTGCATCTGAAACAATGGGCAGAGGCAATTTCTCCATTGTGAACCCACATCGGTTTACCTGGAATTCCAAATTTTTTATCATGCATTCACAAGATACAGGCATTGGTAGTAAGGCTAGCATTTATTATCTATTCCCATACAATTGAAAAGCTTGAGCAGACAATTCCATCGGAAGTTAAGAGTGAATGGCATTGCTGTCGGACTGGACTCACACATGCACCAGATCAGGTAAGGACAGCATTTATGAGCTAGCTGAGTTTTTAAGACAATTTGACAGTTTTGTGGCCATCATTACTGCTATGAGCATTTACGACCAACTTTACTGAATTAGCTGAACTTAAATTCCCAGTTGCCATTGTCGGAATTGAACTTGTGCCTCCAGCACATCCATCGAGGCCTCTGTGTTATTGGTTCAGTAGCCACTATGCTATTATATCGCAAAACTTTATGTTGCTTGTAATAATTGTAAATGTGCACGGATGATTGCCCTGTATTGCAGCACGAGAAGGCTCAGACAACTGAAATTTCAAACTGGGATACTTATCTCTTCATACAAATCATGAGTGCTACCTTTAAAATATCCTTCAGGGATCTCGACTGTCAGTGAAACTGCAAAAGGCACATTGTCCAGGTGAACACAGACTGACAGTAATGCCAGTTACTGTTTAGTGTTGTACAGAAACATGATGAATCCCAGATGAATATGGAATTTCAGTGAGAAGTGTCTTGAGAAATCCAGGCAACTATTCACTTTTAAATAGGTCCTAATATCAAAACACAGCTGGATGCAGCCTCTAGCCAGCCTCAGGGCAAACTATTATCCCAGCTTTGACATACACATTTATTTAAATGATGGATACCTTTACAACCCTGCATTTTACAATGACATGACAGTGACAAAATACCTCATTCATATTATTTTTTAAAAATCACAAGGAGAATCTTCAGTAGTTTCTATTAAAGTATCAGTTTTCTATTTTGAAATGGCAAGAGCTGTTTAATTAGTTGTGAATTCCAACTAAATTCACACTCATGGACGGAGAGGAAATAAAATGTTATTTTGAAAATATATTAAATATTGCTAGCTAGTTAAAAGATGAACAGTTGTGGGCTTTTATTTGCAGATAATATTAACACATCTACATGGATTGCTGTATCATTTCTCCAAGACTAATTAGAAGGCAGATGTGCATTACTTTGTAACTCTCAGGTTGTTGGCCATGGAAGTCTATGAGGAGATCTTTTCCAGTTTCAGTTCTAGTGCTTTTTTGATTGAATTCCATAGCACCCAGTCTGCCATGGCTCAAAGTGACATTTCTCACACAATCTTCTACTCTTCACCTTATTAATGCTGCAACTGGGCTCTTGGGTACTTTTCTTGGGTAATTATGAAGCCAGAGAAGTGCAGATACTCACCCATGACGGAACCTTCTGGCTTTAAAGTCCAGCTGCATACTATTTCAGATGCTGCAAATCAGAAACTGTCCCTCACACTGTAATGTTCAAGCCTCTACATTCAGGACATGGCCCAGAGGGAAGAAAAGCTTGACCCGGCCAGCCTCGTGGACAGGGAGTTGAAGGTTTTTATGCATGGAGTGGTAGAGAGGAGAGCAGTCCTTTTTCCAGTTGACTACCATGGGATGCCACACCACTAGATGGAGCCAACTGGATCCACATTGCAGCACAGATCAGTTTTGTGTCCCAGGTGAAACAGGATGGCCAGCCATGCAGGTAGGAGGTCAATGACCTTCTGTACTCCACATGGATAAGTGTCATCATCTTCACTCAGCTACCTTACTCTCACAGGGCCAAAGCCCACTCTAACCTTGCCATTACATACTCATCTCATCGAAGCTCATGGGATAAAACTGTTATTATTACATGAATCATGTTCACTCAATGCCTCTCACCCACCACATCCTCCAAAACCACCAACCCTTCCACCCTCTGTGCTTCATATTCACTTATTGGATAAACCTCACCACCTCTCTGCTAATGCATCACCAATAACTGTTCTTCCATCTACTTTCATCATGCTTAACCTCCCTTTGTCTCATCGCAGATAAGCAGATAAACTTGACTCAGTCCCTTGGACTGATGTCTGAATAGCACCCGGACTACCTGCTTGTAATCCCTGAACTTGTTGCACTTGACATGTAGGAATTTGCAGGGCCTAATTCCCAGACCTCTGCAAAAACATGGATATCCAGACTCTGGTAGGACCAAGCCCCTTGATTGGATATTGCCAACCACATTACTGGAATAGGAACAGCCCCTTGATTGGCTAAAAAGGAAATCCCTAGCGGCCTGTACTTCCTCTTGACCCCACTATGGAATGATTCCCTTATTTCTCAAACATCGCCATTAGCACTTGTCTCATAAACCACTAGTACAGTCACCGTCCAGACTTCGAACTAAATCACCATTCTTTCACTGTGGTTGGGTCAAAAACCCAGAACTCTCTGCCTAATAACACAGTGTGTGTATCTACATCAAAAGGACTGCAGCTGTTCAAGAAAGCAGCTCACCACCAATTTCCCCTGAGCAATTAGAGATAGGAGATAAATGCTTGCCCGATGACAACCATATCCCTGAACGACTAAAGAAAAAGGAGCAACATTGATGTTGCACAGTGTCAAGCAATATCATGTCCAGTCTCTTACCTATTCAGTGTCCCTGTTGTGACACGCTGCCTGGGTGTTCCTCTGCACTGGAAAAGCCACAGTGCTGGCAGCCTGTACCTTAGCATTAAAGGCTCAATGTGTTAAGAAAGCAACACAAGACACGCAAAGGCGAAGCCAGTGCTGAAATCAGAGAAAGTAGGCTAAGAAATTGTTGTGAAGTAGATAGAGGCTGGCAGCCTCCCAATCAGCACAGAAGCATGGAGGACATAGGTGTCCCTGTACCCCAAAATAAAGTTAACGGAGGCAAAGGCCTCGTGGCATTATCGCTAGACTCTTAATCCAGAAATTTAGCTAATGTTCTGGGTTTGAATCGTGCCATGGCAGATGGTGGAATTTTAACTCAATAAAGAATGTCTGAAATTACGAATCTGCTGATGACCATGAAACCATTGTTCATTGTCATAAAAACCCATCCAATTCATTAATGTCTTTCAGGGAAGGAAATCCTCAGTCCTCACATGGTCTGGCCTATGTTTGACTATAGACCCACGACAATTTGGTTGATTCTGAACTGCACGCTGGGTAATTAGGTATGGGCAATGAATGCTGGTCTAGTTAGCAACACTCATATCCTGTAAATGAATAATGAAAAAAATGCTGCAGCCGAACTGGTACGAGAATTGGTCGACGAGCAACATAATGATGTCAACTTGTGTGGCTGAGATGCACAGGACAATATTGGGAACACAGCACACAGCAATGTTGTTGTGAAGAAGCAGTTAGATAAAGCCAGGAAATGTGTTCAGTGAGCCCTCAGGTGCTTGTTCTGATTTCCATGTCTGTAATTTTGCATTGTCGAGCTTCTTGGGAAGTGAGACAATTGAAAATGGCATATAAAATAGGGGAATTGGGATTTTAAAGAGATGCAAATGCATGCAAATAAAGTAGTCACTGCTCAATTGCAAAATTTTGAAATCATTACTTAAGGCTGAAGGGGAAAATTAGAAAAATAGTTCCCAATGCCAAGAATCTATTTCTTTTCATTTTTGCCATATTTTTCCTCCTTTCTCACTAATGCTCCCACCATACAAGGGAGGAGAAATTACTAAACATTGAATTAGAAAAGTATGCAATACTACTTTCCAAACACACAACATGTACCACCTTGAAAAGCAAGGATAGGAAGTATGTAAGGACATCACCACCTGCAAATTCCTTCCAAACAATGCAACATCCTGACTTAGAGCTACATAATTGTTCCTTAATTGTTGCTTGGTCAAAAGGCTCAGTTCTCTTCCTAACAGCAATGTGGGTATATTTACCACAGATGGACTGAAAGCAGTTCAAGAAAACTGCGAACAATTGCCTTCCAATGGAGATGGGCAGCAAATGGTCCACATGATCAGAAACTACCATATCATTGCCACACTCCCGTCTTCAAATTTTATTTTTTGAAATTGGCAGTATGCAAGCAACCAAAAATGAACAACTCAACTCTTTTATTATTTAAGCATTTTATTAATTCAGTAAAGCAAGTCAAAACAAAAACAATTATCAGTTAAAAGTAAACCTTTAGGCATATTCATCACTGCCATTAACTGCACAAAGAACATAATTACTGTGGATCACAGCATTATATGTCCGGAATATAATACAGGAGCATTCTATCTTTAACTATTGTATTAAAACAAATATTTCAAAATTTATAAATGTTCTTAGTCAATTGCTAACAGACAACAATTATTCTCATTAAATCAAGTGAATTCAACCAAATGTAACGCACTCATCATTAACATTTACCTCTTTATTGGATCCACCCTGAACTTAAGTGTGGAATCACGTCAGTGTCATTGTAGTCCTTGTTGGAAATTAATTTTGGTTATCTCTCTCTAATTCCCAGTTGGTGCAGGTTCACAGGATAAACCTCTCAAGTTTTGCCGTGGTAGTACTCATAATTTTTTTTAAAATGACAATGTAAAATGAAAAAGGGAATTGCTTTTGGAATTCTTCTTGCTGATGTATTGATAAATTTACCCTTAAATGATTACTGTTTAATACTACCCTGAAGTGAGCATTCTGCTACACAATTATACACGTTTCCATAAAAATAAAAAGGCATAATGAAGTATTATTCTAAGAGTGCTGAAAGACTAATGACATCATGTGCCTGTTAAAGCATTAGGTCTGAAAAATATATATTTTCCATATTTGCAGAAAATATATGTTTAATGCATACCTTATTGATAATTATTGCTAATGCACTTTTTAGTGAGTAAGTATATCACCTAGGTAAACGATTAAGATTTTCTGAATTCCTAATCTTATTTTAAGCAAGGTTAGGAAGATTGATGCTAAGGTTTTGATCATGGAGAACTGACAGAAAATACAACCCACAGACATCAAGTAAGCAGAAAATAAGCCATTTTTAATTCTTGTTTTGACAAACAAGAAGGAAGCATAAAAATAAAACAAAGTACTGCGGATGCTGAAGATCTGAAACAAAGACATTTTTATGACTAAATTAATAAATCACAAGATAATGTTTGAACTCTAAAAGTTTGAAGCAGAGTTAAGTATTGCATGGCTTTGAGAATTAGGATTAATTAAAAAGGTCTTTCAGAGAGACAATACAGGTACAATGGGCCTAGTGGCTTCTTACTTTCATGAAGTATTCTAAGGCTATTTTAATTGAAACATTGAAGAGCATTAGCCAATCATAATGCATCTGTAATAATGATCTTAAATGCTAATCAAGTTGCTGATAAACTACTTTAACCAGTTTAAATATTGAAAAATTCATTAATCCGGCAGAAAAGAATGCAACGTTTGGTGCAAATTATTGAATAATAAATTAGAAAGAATGAAGTTAGGGCAGGGCCTTGCAAGTGCTGCTAACCTCGGGAGAGAAGAATGTCAGGCCTCTGGGCACATGTCTAGAATCTTCCATGCAATCTTTGCAGCTGGGATGGTACTCAGCATAGTGATATAACCATAAATGATATCTGACACCAGCATTTCATAAAAAAGCTTCTATTCTTGCTGAGCTTGAAGGCATCTATACCAGTTAGTTCTCTTTTCAAAGTGCTTGCTGTACCCCAGTGTAAGTGATTTGATTGACATCAAACTGTAAATTTGACATAGTAGCAGATTTTTTTCACTGTTGCTTTATCGTCATTAAATTTTATTTCCAACTTCCCTTTTTTTTAAAAAAAGACTCTTCCATTTAGTATCTAGGCCCTTAGCATCAGTTTTCCTGTCATGCATCTGTTGATTGTGTCTTTATATAATAAAAACTAAGTACAAATGTGTAGTTACAGTTACCTTTTAAGTAATTGTGATATCTAATATGCAGTTGCTGCTATGGAAGCATGTCAGTTGCTATTATATATCAAACACTATCTGACAGTGCCTTGCCAAATCTTTCAAGCCAGAACTTGTTATTAACTGTCAAATGCAATTCTTACCTGCCAATTTAAGAAATGGCATTTATATCAGAAATGTATTCTATTTTTATGTGTCTTCCAAAGTAGGTTGCAATACCAGAGATTCATTCAACATATTTTGTTTCTAAACTTGATCTGTAGTTAATAGTTCAGAAATCATTTTAACAATGTTTGCTTTCACTTTGGATTTAAATGTTACATAAATGGATTAATTCTTTCAGCCCTATATTCTTCCCACAATATATCCCTCATTTCATTTCAGCTAGAATCTGTTCACTGTGTTGTGACTCTGACAATGAAGGCATTACAGCAGTTGACAAGGTAAAAAAAAAAGAATGAAATTGTTCAGGTACCTGATATCTCATTGATAACAAAATAGCATTAGCTTACATGCAACTGCAAGAAACATGATCCAGAATGGTTATTTAGTCATTTTATATGGTATCAGGTATCAGTTGGTTTGCTGTCGGTAAATGGTCCAATGGCAACTTCATTACTGCAATTGTGTATTATCTTCTTGTGATCACTTACTTAGTTTATGCTACAAAAAAGAACCTGCCAAAAAATGAAATGTAGAGAATAAAATATACATAACCCTTTCACCAAATGTGTGGAACCACACAAACATATACAGTAGTAGGTTCCTGCGCATACCTACTTTTGTGAAATTTTCACCAAAGCAGAGTCTACATGAGTCAATTGAAATCTCCTACACAAATTCATTTTATTAAAACCTGCTAATGACCTCAATAAATAATTTAAATAATTTCCAGTTTTGTTGATAATTTTTCTTCAATAGATTTCTTATCTAAGAGGCATTACAGGTTATAGTAGCCAATGTCGCCCAATGTACATGTAGTAATAACAGGGCTAATAGATGGGCTGAAAATGTGTTGTTGGAAAAGCGCAGCAGGTCAGGCAGCATCCAAGGAGCGGGAGAATTGACGTTTCGGGCATGAGCCCTTCTTCAGGAATGAGGAAAGTGTGTCCAGCAGGCTAAGATAAAAGGTAGGGAGGAGGGACTTGGGAGAGGGGCGTTGGAAATGCTATAGG
The DNA here is from genome assembly GCF_004010195.1 of Chiloscyllium plagiosum. Lineage (NCBI taxonomy): Eukaryota > Metazoa > Chordata > Chondrichthyes > Orectolobiformes > Hemiscylliidae > Chiloscyllium > Chiloscyllium plagiosum. The sequence continues at coordinate 8,027,825 of NC_057714.1, read as the reverse complement.
TGGAAGGAGGTCAAGGTGAGGGTGATAGGCCAGAGTGGGGGTGAGGGTCGAGAGGTCAGGAAGAAGATTGCAGGTTAGGAAGGCGGTGCTGAGTTCGAGGGATTTGACTGAGACATGGTGGGGGGAGGGGAAATGAGGAAACTGGAGAAATCTGAGTTCATCCCTTGTGGTTGGAGGGTTCCTAGGCGGAAGGTGAGGCGCTCTTCCTCTAGCCATCGTGTTGCTATGGTCTGACGATGGAGGAGTCCAAGGACCTGCATGTCCTTGGTGGAGTGGGAAGGGGAGTTGAAGTGTTGAGCCACGGGGTGGTTGGGTTGGTTGGTCCGGGTGTCCCAGAAGTGTGTTCTGAAGCCTTCCGCAAGTAGGCGACTTGTCTCCCCAATATAGAGGAGGCCACATCGGGTGCAGCGGATGCAATAAATGATGTGAGTGGAGGTGCAGGTGAATTTGTGGCGGATATGGAAGGATCCCTTGGGGCCTTGGAGGGAAGTAAGGGGGGAGGTGTGGGCGCAAGTTTCTTAGCCTGCTGGACACACTTTCCTCATTCCTGAAGAAGGGCTCATGCCCGAAAGGTCGATTCTCCTGCTCCTTGGAAGCTGCCTGACCTGCTGCACTTTTCCAGCAATACATTTTCAGCTCTGATCTCCAGCATCTGCAGTCCTCACTTTCTCCTCCTAATAGATGGGCTATTAGGATCAATGAAAGAGGGAAGTCAGACACATGGAAAGGAGAGTGGGAGACTGAGCTATTAAATAGATGAAGACTGTGACCAAAACAGACAGAGAATATCAAACACATAAACTAAGCTAGTCCTATGGGTAAGAGAAAATAGAAAGAAAGAAAATAAACAGACAGAGGAAATTATATATACATAACATCAGTTTCTCTTTCTTCAACTTAATCCATTATCCTAATCATGACTATAATCTGAAATCAATTTATAATGTTCAAATATTTGTGTGACATATTCTTGTGAATAAACAATAATAAGAGCAGGAGAATGAAGAACTTTGCTTTTGGAAACTTAGGGACTAATTGTGAACAAAAGCTTTTTCAATGAAGTTCACACTGTTCATGTAACTCAGTCTTTATCTTAAAAATCTTAGCAGATTGTCAAATCCAAAAACCTTTTTAACTGTCCTGATCTGTACGACAATTTGACCTGTAAATCAAGAAATATTAATGGTGGAACTGACCAGTCAAAGGGATGTAATATTCCAGTACATAATTTATGATTATTGACATTAAAGACAAAAATGATGTTTTGGACTCTAGGATTAGAACATGTGAAAATGCTTTTTGTCTATCTTTGGCCTTTGCACATATGGATAGAGAAGATTCTTTGCCAAAATCAATAAAGCAATAGAATGGTTTGAAATACTGTCACAGTTAAAGAATAGTTTAGAGATGAGCAAAGGCTAGTGATGCACTGAAGTGAGTTTCAGAAGCATGAAACTTGAATTTTTCAGAGCCAATTAAATCAATGTGAGTGACCAAGTGTTATTTTACTGGAGTAGATTAACACTTGGTATTTTTGTTGTGTTCCAACACAAAAGTCTTCAGTGACATTAAAGTTATTGATTATAGAACAAATGCTTCTCCCCCATCTATTTTAATCAAGTAGAAAAGATCTGCTTATAATTGCTGTGTCACGTCTAGTTTTTCTTAATGTACAAAATTAAGAAGTGAGGGGCCTCATATATGCTTGGTGTTGTGCTTAAATGTTAGCAGCAAATCACACACCAGTCAAGGATGATGGGACTGTCTTCGGGTAATGGAAAATAAAATCATATTACACTTTTGTGGTAAAGAGATACTATGTAGTTACTAGATGTTATTTAATTTAAAGGCACAGAGCAAAACCAAAACTTATTTTAGCTTTAAATATTAATTGTGTAATTGCTAACAATTATGTTAAATTAATATAGTGGTACTATTGTATATTTTTTAGGCAACTAACTAACAACATTTTTATTTGATTAATTGATAGTTTGAATACTGTTTCTAATTTTGAATCAGCTAATTGGAAGAATTAATGGTTGATTAATTGACGTTTTGAGTATTGCTCTTATACACCAAGAAGCCCTTCTATAGCTTGTCTCCCAGTCCCAGCTGCCTGCTCCTACTTCTGACAACTAAGATTAATGCTGTGTAGAATGCTGTATACACTCAACACCTTTAGGCCCTCACACCACTGCCAACAGAGAGCAAGTTGTAAAATTACCAGTTATCAAAGCTACGTAATGTTTTTCATTAATTGGCTGATTTAGAACTTTTGACCAAATGTTACAATGGTGTTTCATTCTTAACTGGTAGAACAATCATCGACATTGCTTAAAATATGGACTATTTGTAGTGAAAAAGGTGCAATGAAATATTCTTTAAAAATACATTTGATGTTAGCAATTTTTGAGAAGATTTGTAGTTCAGGTTTGATGATAAGTATGTAAGTTAGCATGCTGAGCTGTTTTTCAGATGTTTTGTCACAATCACAAGATAACATCATCAGTGAGAGTCTCTGGTGAAGCGCTGGTGGTATGTTCCACCTCTCTATTTATAAGGTCTTGGCTTCTTAAGGTGGGTGATGTCATTTCTGGTTCTTTTTTTCAGGAGAAGGTAGATGTGATTCTTGTGCGTGTCTTTGTTTAGATCCCATCTACCTTCCCTTGAAAAAAAGAACCGGAAATGACATCACCTACAATTGCAACATTTAAAAGGCATTTGGATGGGTATATGAATAGGAAGGGAAAGTGAGGACTGCAGATGCTGGAGATCAGAGCTGAAACTGTGTTGCTGGAAAAGCGCAGCAGGTCAGATAGCATCCAAGGAGCAGGATTCCTGAAGAAGGGCTCATGCCCGAAACGTCGATTCTCCTGCTCCTTGGATGCTGCCTGACCTGCTGCGCTTTTCCAGCAACACATTTTCAGATATGAATAGGAAGGGTTTGGAGGGATATGGGCCGGGTGATGGCAGGTGGGACTAGATTGGGTTGGGATATCTGGTCGGCATGGATGGTTGGAACCAAGGGCCTGTTTCCATGCTGTACATCTCTATGAACGCTATGACTCTATGACCTTAAGAAACCAAGACCAATAAACAGAGAGGCGGGACATACCACCAGTGCTTCCTGGAGACTCTCACTGATGATGTTACCTAGTGAGGTGATGAAACATCTGAAAACAAACCTTCCAGCTCAGTATGCTAACATACATACATACATTTGATGCATTTAGAAACAATATGTAAAATATATATTTATATAAATGTTTCATTTTGATGTCTCTGCCTCCTGCTGTCACAGTTTCTGTCATGATTTTTGCCAACTTTTCCTATATCCACATTTTTGAATCAGTCACAAATGTAAACTCTAACCATCAGGCCCTGGTAATGAACCAGCTGAATTCTTCAAAGTGTTCTTTTTAAAGAACATTATATGACGTTTCTCTTAGTACTTGAAATTTATAATTTCCATTGTAAGCTAAAATAGATATGTTTCACAGTAACACATTTACATTTACCCATTATGTTGGCTTTGGTACTTTTTAAAGTATTTATTGAAGTTCTTCTTTGAAGGCTTTAGCATATCTTAAAACATTAGGGTTGTGTCTGTAACAGTTGAGAGAAAGACTTCAGGTCATTGCCATAACATAATATTTTGTGACATTTGGTTATGGCTAGAAATGTCGAACTGGACTTTCTGAGGAGTGGCAGGCATTGTCAAATTGCCATTCTGCTCTTATTTGTTTCTGGTAAGGCAATGTTTCACATTTACTGAATACTGAATGCCCTGGGCAAAGAAGGTATTGAGAAGATGTTTCCATTGGTAGGAGAGACTAGAATCTGAGAGCATAGCCTTTGAGTAAAGGGAAGATCTTTTAGAATAGAAAATAAGGAGAAACTTCTTCAGCCAGAGAGTGGTGAATCTATGGAATTTATTGCAACAGAATGCTGTGGAGGCCAGGTCATTGAGTATGTTTAAGACTGAGATAGATAGGTTCTTGACGATCAAGGGTTACAGGGGGGAAAGTTGGCCTTTGGGGTTGAGAAACGTATCAGCCATGATTGAATAGCAGAGCAGATTTGATGGGCTGAATGGCCTAATTTCTGCTCCTTTGTCTTATGGTCTTATAGTTTTATTTCTGGTAGGAGGTTCCAATCATTACTCCTTTATAAATGTGGACAGTACCAGAAATCTAACAGCCCCTTTGTGGTGTGGAATAATTAGGGGAAGTCACACCGTGCTCGCTTTTTCAAAGCAGTAGTACCTATAGACTGTGATATAAATATCCAGTAGTGTAGTCACATCCTGTGAAATGGCATACAAGATAAATGTGGGGTTAGGGTGGCACAGTGCCAGGTGGGTGGGGTGCCATGTCGGTCGGATGCCAAGTGGGTAGGAGAGCCATGGAAAATGATGGAGTAGTGGGGTAGGTTGGGGAAGCAGAAAATGTCAGAGTGGATGGAATATCATGTCTGGCCACAGGGAGGCAGTTGTCATGTCCAGTATCTGGGGAGGTGTTGTTCAGATGCTCGGGGGAGAGGAGGGCTGTCAAGGCTCTATGTGGAGGGATACGATGGTCCCCCGAGAAGCAGAGGAGTGTGCCAGGACCTGTCTGGGGTGGCGTTGTTGGATCCTGTGGGTGGGAGGAAGCAGTGGGTTTCAGGTTGCTGGAGGAGAGGGGAGTGTCCTGCTCCACAAGGGGTTGGGAGAAACTGTCAGTTCCAGTGATGGAGTGGGAGGGAAGTCAGTTCAGGGTACGGGTGGTGTAAGGGGTCTGAGGAGCTGTGGTTGAGGGCTACATGGTAAGTTTTGGGGTGTCATTTTAATAGTTCAAATGACACCCCAAAGCTTCAAGTCTCTCCTTAATGACAGTGGAACCCTGTAACTCTCCAATTTACATGGTTACTTTTGATTGTTCCAGCTACATGGGAATTTCCCAAAGATTCCCTCAGAATCTGTTAAGATCAGGATTCCGCATGGTCCGGAAACATAACTCCAGCTAATCATCAAAAATGATTATCTGGCCATCAGAAAATTTGGATCAATGTCTGCTTTTACTATTTGCACCTGATAATATTGTAAAATCTATTATTGTAACCCTCCACAATCCTGCTGCTCGGCTTCCCATGATTCATTACTGCCTCCCATTTCTTTCATTGTTTGGAAGTCAAATAAATTTTACCTTTGACATTTATTATATTTTAAATTCAATCACATTTCTTCCCTCAAAACATTTACTACTTGTATTCTCCAAACTCTTGTTCTATTTCCACTGTTGCTGTCTTTCACAGTTGTATTTCTTTTCTCACAATTCTCACTTGCAGAAAATCCCCTGCCACCAACTCTCTAGGCTGAGTCCCTAGTTCAGGCCCTGTTGCCTTAATCTCACAGCACCATTCTGGAGAAACTTTGTTGCTGCCAGGCTGCATCTATTTATGTTAGATCCTGCTCGATGAAAACCATCTGAAAGCTATACCATTCATAGGCTTTCCAATCGCTCACAATGTCTCTGCCTCATTTGTGGAGTCCCTGCTGCTGCCTAAGCAGTACACAGGCTCTGCTTGCTGCCATGTGTCCTCTCATCTGGGCCCAGTTCAGGAGTCATTTGATCAATTTTAGGTCCTAGCCGTTTATTAATCAAAGGTCCTAATCTTTACAGCAAAGACTATCATTGAATAGGGTAATTAATGGACTATGATATGAAAAGATCAACACAGGGATCATAATATAACTATTAATCAATCTATTTTTAAAATAGTGTGATTTACTTTTGAAAATACAATATAGGAAATGCAATTTAAAATCATTTATGTGTTCAAAATCAAAGAAAATTACATTTATTTATTTTAAGATTGGATAAATCTAGTTATATATCACCTCAAGTGTGATGGCTGATGAATGCATTTCCAGCACTGGCTTGTAATAAATAAATTACCCTGATAAATTGTTATAATACACATGTCTTTAAAACATCATATCCTCTGTTCAACTGGGAACAGCTCTATGTTAGTAATATATAGTGTCTCTTAGAAAACATATCTGCAAATTCTTATTTCAACACTTCTTGTAGTTTTAGTTAAATATACCTTACCTGAATAAATTTATCACATGAATTTAATAAGATAGTGAGTTTTAGAAAAACCTACTGCAATTTCTGCTTCTGCCAAGTGACACTACACATTTTTACTTATGCATGAATTGGGGTACTCAGATATAGCAGAGTTTCATGTATCCTAATTTCATTCTATAACTAAATAGTGAGCAAAAACAGGAATTTTTTGATCTACATGGAATACAACTGATACATTGATTTATATAACATGTCCTTCAGTAAATCTCACCCTTCTGGAATTTTACCATTACATGGTGCAAGGTCACATTTTTAACTGTGAACATCTCTCTTTTAAAAATTGCAGCTAAGAAATATAATCCATTACTGGAGTAGGTCATTGAAGACATATTCTGTTCATTCACTACAGGTGTCCCAGTGAACTGATGTCATTCTCAAGCTCCAGTGAATGCAACATTTGTTTAGGCTTTTTATACTTTACTGTATAGATATCAGGTTCTGTGTTACCTCAGGAATAATGTGCAAACATTGTGCACCTTGGCTTGTCTTTCTGATATACAACAGGCCATTGTAAAATTTTAGCATAAAGACTCTAAAATTAATACATTTTTGAAGCATGATAATAAGTAAAAGTATTAGACTACAACTGTTGCCTCATCCATATTTTCACATTTGACTTCATGCAGAGTTCTGCATCATGTTAGCAGTGTTTATATTCCATTTTTAAAAAATATTCAACTGAACAGGGCTTTGCAGATGTTAAGGAATCATGTAAAGCAGTGATAGGCTTCAATAATGTAGAGAAGTAGACATGTTATATTCACCATGTTGGAGCATGTGGGTTGCAATCATTTTAACATACCTTGCTTTTGATCAGGTATTTTCTCAAAGAGTTTAGTTAAAAGAAGACAAAAAGATAAAGAGATGGAGAGATTTAGCAAAAATCAACTGAGGAGTAGGTGAGGACCCATACTGCAATATCTCCTAGCAACTTTCTCTTGCTGTTTGTATTTTAACTACAAGCAAGTAGTGGGCGGCACGGTGGCACAGTGGTTAGCACTGCTGCCTCACAGCGCCGGAGACCCGGGTTCAATTCCCGACTCAGGCGACTGACTGTGTGGGGTTTGCACGTTCTCCCCGTGTCTGCGTGGGTTTCCTCCGGGTGCTCCGGTTTCCTCCTACAGTCCAAAGATGTGCAGGTCAGGTGAATTGGCCATGTTAAATTGCCCATAGTGTTAGGTAAGGGGTAAATGTAGGGGTATGGGTGGGTTGTGCTTCGGCGGGTCGGTGTGGACTTGTTGGGCCGAAGGGCCTGTTTCCTCACTGTAATGTAATCTAATCTAATCAAGTCCCATCAACCCTGTGCTCACTGATCTACACTGATGGCTGGACAGCCATTCCTAAACCTCAAAGTTAAAAATCACACAACACCCAGTTATAGCCCAACAGGTTTAATTGGAAGCACTCACTTTCGTAAGCGCTGCTCCTTAAGGAGTAGCGGACTTGTTGGGCCGAAGGGCCTGTTTCCTCACTGTAATGTAATCTAATCTAATCAAGTCCCATCAACCCTGTGCTCACTGATCTACACTGATGGCTGGACAGCTATTCCTGAACCTCAAAGTTAAAAATCACACAACACCCTTAAGGAGTAGCACTCCGAAAGCTAGTGCTTCCAATTAAACCTGTTGGACTATAACCTGGTATTGTGTGATTTTTAGCTTTGTACACCCCAGTCCAACACCGGCATCTCCAAATCATAACCTCAAAGTTGTCATTCTTCTTTTCCAAATGTTTCCACATTGTTGGCCTTCCCTATCTCTGTAACATCTACATGTCTCCGACCCTCCAAATTCGAAGAGCTCATCAATTTCTATCTCTTGCACATCTCAACCTCTTTTGAACAATCAATGATGGCTGAAATCCTAACTTTGGAATTCCTCCTCCACATCTCTGTTTTCTGGTCTCTCACTCTTCCTTTATATTATATCAGTCTCATTAACCAATCTTTTGGTTGCATGTCCTTGACGTCTAAATAAGCAGTTGTTGTCACATTTTTTTCTGATAACTCCCCTGTTTCTTGTATGTTTTACTAAATTAAAGGTATTACATATATTCAAGTTGTTGCGTATTGTTGCTCAAAAGCAGCAGAAGCTTAAGGGGAGATAACTTTTCAGCCACCTTGGTAAGTACAACTCAGTGAGATCTAAAGTGGAATGGAATAAAATTATTTTTTAAAAGGAAAATTGTGCTTATGAGCAATTATGTTGTCAGGAATGGATAGCATCAGATTTATTTTTTTTCATAGGATGTGGACATCACTGGCTGGGCCAGGATGTACTGTTTATCCCTAATTGATCTTGAAAGATGATGTTGAGCTGCCTTTTTAGACTGCTGCTGACCATGTGCCATAGGTACACACACAATGTTCTTAGGAAAGGAGTTCCAGGGTTTTGACCTCGTGACAACGAGAGAACAATGATTTAGATCCAAGTGAAACTGATGTATGGCTTAGAGGTGAACTTGCAGTTCATGATGTTCTCATGCACCCTAATCTTCTTGTTAGTTACAGTCTTGGGTTTGGAAGACGAGTTGAAGAAGCTTCAGTGAGTTGTTGCAGTATGTCGTGTAGATGGTACACATTGCTGTCACTGTGCTTTGGTGGTAAGGGAACGAATGTAGAAGGTGCTGATGGCTGATCAAGTAGCTGGTTTGTCCTGGGTGGTGCTGAGCTTCTTAAGTGTTGGTGGAGTTGTTCTCATCCAGGCAAGTGGGGAGTATTTCATCGCACTCCTGACAGGCTTTGGGAAATCAGGGGTGAGGTACTCACTGCAGAAATTGTTGTCTCAGGCCTGCTCTTGTAGCTACGATATTTATTTGACTGATCTGTTTTCATTCAGATCAGTGATGACCTATGTGATGTCAATAATGGGGAGTCGGCAATATACAACCTAACATCAAAGCAAAATTGTTAGATTGGCATTGTTGAAGATGAAAGTGAAGAAGGGCTCATGCCCGAAACGTCGATTCTCCTGCTCCTTGGATGCTGCCCGACCTGCTGTGCTTTTCCAGCAACACATTTTCAGCTTTGTTGAAGATGATCATTGTCTGGCACTTGTATGGAGTGAAGGTTATTTGCAACTCATGAGCTCAAGTCTTGCTGCACATTGACATGAACTGCTTCAGCATCTGAGAAGTTGCAAATGCTGCTGAACATTGTAAAACAATCTATGAATATCCGTACCTTAAGCTGCAAGGTGGGTAATTGTTACGAAGCAGGAGAAAGTGGTTGGGCCTAGGACACTACCCTGACAATCTCCTGCAGAGAGGTTTGAGACTGAGATTCATGGCCTTCAACAAGCACAACCTTCTTCCTTTGCATGAGGTATGACTCCAATTTGTAAAGAGTATCCCCAGATTTCCATTGACTCCAGATCCAAGAGTTCTAATGTCGCACTTATTCAAATGCAGCCTTGATGTCAAGGCTGCTAACTTCTCTTTGAATTCAGTTCTACTGTAACAGTTCAAACAGAAACTGAGCCTTAGTGAGCAAGTTATCCCTGAGTCTGGGCCACGTGGTAGCACTGTGTGTGAAACCTTCCCTCATTTTGCCAAAAATCGAGAGTAGCTAATTGGGTGATAATTGACCATATCAAATTTATCTTGCTTTTTGTTGAGAGGATATACCTGAGCAATTTTACACATTGTTGGGTAGTGCCAGTGTTGCCACTGTACTGGAACAGCTTACCTGAGATGTATCTAGTTGTGAAGTATAAGTCTTCAGTATTTTTGCCAAAGTAGCAGCAATGTGGTTGACTCTTAGAAACTGTCTGGGCAATTAGGGAGTTGCAATAAATGCTGGGAATTGCAATGCTGACTTCCCATAACTGAATAAAAAAAATTGTCAGGGTGCAGTACCAATACCTTTCTAAATATCACATAGAGTGAACTGAATAGGCAGAAGATGGTATCTGTGATGTTGGGGATCATCAAGACAAAACCAATCATTTGTTTTAAACAATTAATTCACCTATAGCCAGTAAACACATTTTGCATTTCTTGATCATGTATTGAGATTAAAAAGCACAGCAGAATTTGGAAGGTCAAATGTAAGAGTATTATTTTGGAGAAATTGGTAATAAAATAGAAAATGCTGGGTATACTCAACAGTTCTGGCAGTGGTTGTAGTCAGAAATAGTGTCAACACTTCATAGCTGTGATCTTTCAGTCTCCAGGATTTTTTCATGTCAGCCCTAAAACCTTGGGAACTGAATTGGCAAAATACAAGCAAAACTTTCAAACTTTAGCAGCTATGGTTGAAATGTGGTACATTTTCCAAAGATTAGGAAATTTGCATGGCTGTTAATATACTACGACAGCAACAGTTGCTCTTAATTGGAATTGTCCACACAGTATCCAAAATGACAGATAAGAAATTACCTGAAGGACACAACTTATGAACTGCTGCGGAGAGCCAAATTCTTAAACAAGGAGACTGATTTTCCTAATTGCAGCAGAAAGTCATTGAACTTGGTACTTGCTGTCATTGGCTGAATGTTTCCACAGGAATTGAGAGTCCAACATTGTGATAATCTCTAGCTTCCTGGCCAACCTGGTTTCAATCTACTAGATTAATGTTGTAGAAGGTGGCCAAATAGCAATCCACTTTCATGCTGGCCATTCAAGTCGAGACAGCAGATAGCGCTGAGGGACCTAAAGATAGATTGGCCAACTATCCTATTGAGAAAGGGAACACTGCATAGACAAATGGTGTGTATGAAGCACCACGCAATTAATCTGCAGGACCATATGATAACATTGCAACTTTCTGATGTGAAGCTGCCTCCAGTGTTCCTGACACAGAGGGATTTGATGCACCAATTATAAAATTATGTGGCAGTGCCAGAAGAGGATTAATTGGCCACTCACAACTGTTGGGTGGAGAGCTTTGTCGCTGGGCATCCACTTCTTCAAAGAGTACCAGGAGGCATAAATGCATCAAAGATCCAATCAGATGCATGGTATTCAGAATTCCTACCCTTAAACCATCCCTAAAGAAGTCTCCTTTGGGTTGGGAAAATTCTGGTTGACTGTTGGTAAAATTCAAAATGTGTTGTGAATGGTGTATTCTTTTGATTCAGAGGGGAGTCAGACTTTCTTTATTTCTAACAAGGCCAGATAACCATATCCTGGTTACTTTAGACTGAGTCAGAAAGAAGTTAAAAAAGAAACAATTCTGAAGTACAAAATGTAAATAGCATTTAATGCGGTGCACAGAATGGAGTTCAGATGGAACCTTATGTTTGGTGATTCGAATCTGTTGCTGCACTGCCAGCATGAAATATGATCTCCAATAATGACTTCACAAATCTTGAAGCAGGAAATTGGGTGGGCTGGGGCAGTCAACGTGAAGGATCAACAATAATAGTTTATAGCGGTGGGGTAAAATGTTGGAATGAAATCTAAAAGATCATTATAATATCAAACACCATATCTGCTGAAAAATGTTTTGGTATCTTTCCAACTAGAGAAGATGAACATGCAGTAAACAAGGTCTGAGATGCCCTGTTGTAGTTGTTGTCGTCTCCTCTCTAAGCTTGGTTGTTTTTTTGTCACGTGAAATTAGTGTCTTGCATCTCCTCTGGAATCGAGCCCACCTTCCAGTGGAGAAGACAAATGACATAAGCTGTGGCAATAGATGGGACTTGTCATGCCTGAGCAATTTAACTGGGCACCTTATTTAGCAAACGGCCTATGGCCTTCTCAAGGTCAAGAGATGATGGTTCTTCACTTAACTCATTGTGTGAGGGTGCTGGTGTTGGACTGGGGTGGACAAAGTTAAAAATCACACAACACCATAATTGATTTCGTATTATAAATTCTGTGTCCTTTAATCATGTCCCACTAGCTACCTGATGAGAGAGCAGCGCTCTGAAAGCTTGTACTTCCAAATGAACCTGATGGACTATAACCTGTTGTTGTGTGATTTTTAACTGAACTCATTGAGGACAGGAATTTGTGGGAGAGCATCCAATGTAGACTAGAAGATGTCTGAATTACAGAAGCATTGGACCCAGCAGGATATCTGTTTACTTTGACTGGTGAGTAATTCACCATCTGTCATTTTCAGGGGAGCAACTTGGTGATGGCAGTACTGAGTGCCAATTTGATCACTTCATGCATAGCTCGTAGCTTTCCATTGTCACAGATTGGAGTTCTTGGCCTGTTTCTGTGTTTGTTTGTGTAGCATCTCATAAAGTCATAGAGTCATTCAGCATGTAAGTGGACCCTTTGGTCCAACTAGTCTATGCAAACCACATTCCCAAATTAGTTATGATGTGCCTGCACTTAGCCCAAATCCTTCCATATCTTTCCTATCCAGATGCTTATCCAAATGTCTGTTGAATGTTGTAACTGTACCTGCTTTCATCACTTACTCTGGCAAATTCATTCTTCATGCTAACCACTTTCTCATGTCCTTTTTAAATCTTTCTCCTCTAACCTTAAAATTATGCCATTTAGTTTTGAACTCCCTCACCTTAGGGAAAAGATATTTGCAATTCACCTTATCTGCCCCTCAGGATTTTATTAACCTCTGTAAGGTCACTCCTCAATTTCCTACATTCCAGTGAAAAAGGTCCCAGCCTATCCAGCCTATTTTTATAACACAAAATCTCCATTCCCGGCAAGATCCTGGTAAATCTTTTCTGAACCTTCTCCAGTTTAATAATCCCCTTTCCCAAACAGGGCAACCAGAACTGCACACAGTACTCGATAAGAGGCCTCACCAACATCCTGTACAACTGCAACGTGACATCCTAACTCCTATACTTAAAGATCTGAGCAATGAAGGCAAGCATGCTAAACACCTTTTTAACCACCCTGTCTCCCTGTGACACAAATTTTAAAGAATTATGTATCTGAACTCCTCAATCTCTCTGTTCTCCAACACTATCCAGGGCCCTATCATTAATTGTATAAGTCCAGCCCTTGTTTGTTTTACCAAAATGCAAAACTTAAACTCCCAATTGATCAAGATCTCTTTGTAATCTTAGATAACCTTCATCACTCTCCATTATACTACCAATTTTGGTGTCATCCACAAACTTACTAACTCTACCTCCTGTATTCTCGTCCAAATTATTTATATAAATGACAAGCAAAAGTAGACCCAGTACCAATCCATGTGGAACACTGCTGGTCACAGGCCTCCAATCTGAAAAACAAACCTCCACCACCATCTCTGTCTCCTACCAAGTCAATTTGTCTCCTTGTCTTTTGGATGAGTAGCTTTCTGCCATTTGGAATGTTCCTTCGTATGTCATCTGGGGAGTCATAGAACTGCTATTGGTCTGAAATGCTGACATCCAGAGCATGGTGTTTAGATACATATGATGTTAACTATGTTTCCATCAGATGGTAACTGCAGGGAGATTATGTGTTCCGATGTTACTACAGTTAACTGTGTCGGCTGATTGTTCACTGCAATGCCTGCACCCATGCTCCCATTGGTCTTCAGCGATCTTGCTTTGTAGTTGAAGGTGTAACTAGACTCATGGATAGGAATGTCACCCACACTATTCCTGGTTTCAGTTAAAGTAAAGGAAATGCATACAAAAGACCATGGATGATAGCTCTCCTTCCTGTATGATCAGCTTGACATCCTGCATTGCCTCTGCACAATCTCCATTTCATGCTGCAGGTGAAAGGGGATTATAACTACAGGGCCCAGCACGGGGAACAAGTACTCTGACTAGAACATTTGCAATTAGAGCTAAGGACTTTTCCCTGAACATCCTTAAATTTAAAAAGCGCTAAAAGATTCACAGCCCTTCCTCAAACTGGACAGTGCCAGTGGAAATCATCAAGCAAATAACCTGTAAGTGATCGTCCCTCTAAATGGCACTGTCACCGAATCCTTCCCTGCTGCTGAATGCATCTTCAGCTATTTGTGTTTAAGAGAAGGCGATAGAGAGAACAATGATGGCAAAAAGGGTAGCTCTGGCATCAAAGTAGCATTGTACCAGACTTACATCATAATCTTCTCACCCAGAATATTTCTGGTGCACACTTCAAATACCCACGTTAGTGTTCTCACTAAAATAGCAACTGGTGAAGCTGTGCCAAAACATCACCCACGGTACTGAAACCACAGGCACAATAGTGCCAACGTTTGTAACCACTGCCTGCAGAATATATGCTGCTACTTTAACATTAAATCTTTCTTTTAGAAAAAGTAAAAGATGTAAACATCTTAAAGTTGAATGTCACAAACCATACTTTAAGTAACAAAAGAATGAATAAGATGTCCAGAATTTGCACATAACCTGCAATTCCTTTAAATACACTTGTGGACACAGCTACTACACGGACTTTAAAAGTGACATTTTTTGAATAGGTGTCCACGTGCAGAATTCCTGTTTTTTTTAAGACTGAGGGTGGAGGTGGGCAAAAAGGCAAGAGGAATTTCCCTTTGAGTGCAAGTCTGTTTTTCATATGACTAGAAAGGGTTTGCAGGAATATGGGCCAAATGCTGGCAAATGGGACTTGGTCAGATTGGAATGTCTTAATGAGTTAGACCGACGGGTCTGTGTCCATGCTCTATGACTCTATCATTACATTTTTCTTAGCTCATCACATATTGCACAAAGAAATGCTTTGGTCATGAAGGGGCCAAGTTATTGTAGATGTTTGTACTCCCCGGAGCTTGTATCATTGGACTTGTAAACACATAGGTTTCCCATTTTTGGCTAATAGGATTTCATAGTTTGCGCGAAGATTTGTAGCTCGAGTGCTCGTTGTTGTGGTTCTGTTCGCCGAGCTGAAAGTTTTTGTTGCAAACGTTTCGTCCCCTGACTAGGCAACATCATCAGTGCTTGGGAGCCTCCTGCGAAGCCAGGCTTCGCAGGAGGCTCCCAAGCACTGATGATGTTGCCTAGCCAGGGGACGAAACGTTTGCAACAAAAACTTCCAGCTCGGCGAACAGAACCACAACAATAGGATTTCATCCCTGAATGTAATTCCAGTGGACTGTTAGTGAGTATTCATGATGAGCCAATGAATGCAAAACAGGTTCACAAAACGCAAGCCACCTGCCAATGTTTCAAAAAATGTAGTAGCAAAATTTTATTCAATTCTCAAGAGACTGAATTTTTGCCTTCCATCTAAATAAGATCCCCTGGCCAACCTCCCAGATTCTCATGCAGGCCTGGAAAATTTCATCCCTCTGCTCTATCTCACAGTGTTGAAAATCTGAGTTTGTTAATCTCATCAACATTCATATCTCAATGTATCAAAATAATATTTATCAGGAAATACCTGCTACCCGATTCTCCCAACACTGCAGAGGGAAAAGGATACAGTGGGGACGGGGGAGTTTAAAAGAATTAAAAATCCATTTTGCTGCCATTTTATAACAGCAGTTTGCGGGGTGTGCAAAAATGCCATCTTGTTGAAGTGGGATTTTCATCAGCATATTTACAATGTTTACATGCTTTTAAGAGCCTGAAATAAATTTAACAATTATTTGTGAAAACACTCCAAATGGACGAAGAGGACCCTCAAAGAAATTCTCCACTAATTTTAGGCAATCCTTGTTCTAGGAACCGTCACCACAATCCCCCACCCACCAATTTCTGACTCTTCCCAATTCTTCTATAACCCTTTTTTAGCAACCCTATTCCTTTGCATTGCCTGCAACATTTCTGAAATATTGGGTTAGTTGATTCTGTATTGCTCAACAAAATATGCAAAAAATAAGCTGTTGGTATAAATTGATAATACTAAATAATTGTGTTTTGTCACTATATGTTACAGCACCCCATATTTGTCTACATCCCTGTTCTACAAGATTGAAAAAAATCTGTCTGTTGTTCAGAATTTTCCTTTTTTTTCCTTCCTCACTTTCTCACAAGCATCTCTCTCTCTCTGTCTCTCTGTTTTTCTCTAATTTGCCCAATCTCCTCTAACCTCTAACCAGCTGAGCTAAGGTCAAATACAGGTTGAACTGGTGAAAGGTGGTTGTCATTTTACCACCTGAGATGCAAGGCAACCAGATTCCTGAGTGCTTTTATCTTATTTATATTGGTGAGTTTAAATGCGTACGGATGACAGGAAGAAAACAACTCTAAGTTCATGACATTTTACTGTGCTACATATGGCACCATAGATTTTCTTTCATATACACAAGGTCTATTGTGTTGACTTGCTTTTGCTATTAGTCTATACTTGTGCAATATCCACATTTGCCTTGAACTGATAACACATACTTAGATCATGGGACATGGGAAGAAAGTGAGCGCAACACCTAAACTGCATTTAACTGTTGATGAGTTCATTGTAGTCTGAATACAGACTTATTTTCTTAAGTCTCTTTAATTCTTCTTCTAGCATTATATCTGGTCTAGTTTTAAAGAAAATGGCTAAAGGTAACACCAGCCCCCAGCCACAAACAGAAATCCACAAATAGAATTGACAAGGTTATTTTCACACCATTATCACACATTAAAACATGACTCTCATGGTAATATACGATTAAAATGTGAAGGAAACGTCAGAAGTGAAATTAATCTTAACTATGGTCTGCAGCAAGCAATAGAGAATCAGGAGCCCAATTACTAGCCCATGTTGAAGTTAGGAGTAGATAGGATGTTGGTGTCAGGCAAGCTGCTGCACTATTATTGCATGTTTCATGGTACTGCTGAAGATCAATTTTATTTAGGGAGAAATGTTTACAGAGGACTGAACACTTGGCTCTGTAATGTAATTATGTATTTGAAGTTTTCAGTATGTTAGGAATTTGTGGTTAGATTTATCAATGAGGAAATAAAAGATTGATTTGCTTCAGTTGTTCCACACATCCCTTTTAAAATGGTATGTCTTTTGTTGTTTATGTAACAATATAGACCACACAGTAAACTTATTGTTTACACAACTGCCTAATGCTAGTTAAAAAGTCCCATTACACCTAGGCATCTAAAGAACTCTGGAAACATTAGCTGATGATTGTGAAAGAACTTCAGTTTATTCGATTTAAACAGTTCATGTTACATGTCTTTAATCCGAGTTGTCAAAGGCATGGGCAGTCACCCTTTAAAGAATGTACTACAACAACAAATTGCTCATGTATTGTGTCCTCTTGTGTAGAAAGACAGCAAGAAAGCGAGTCAATGAAGGTACAGCCTGCAAAATTCAAAAAGGCACAGAGCTCATGATAACTTGTGTCTGTTGCTTCTGATGCATGCAAAATGGAAACTTCTTGCTGCCTGTTCATTTAAATAAATATAGCAAGCAGCTTGCACTAAGAATGCTTTTGAGTAGCTACACACTTAAACAAAGAGTACAAAATTGTCAGAGACAATTTAAAGCTAGTCTGCAGGACTTAATGATAGCTTGCACCTTTTAAATGGGAGCTACATTCTGGTACTGGTACTGGTTGAAGAAGACAGTGTACAAGAAGAATAAGTTGACACTTTGAAGTAGAAGGCATACTGCAAGATTATCCAACACCACCGAATAGACTTTGGTTGAGAAACTACGGAAAACAAGTAATGTCATCTATCAGCAAGGAACCCACTACACAAACTCAGAAAACAGTAAGACCAGAGAGCTGTCGTGATCAGTGATTTTCATGTAGCTCTGACAAATTGAATGCAGTGCTGCAAGCAGTTTAATGATGTCACACATTGGACGAGGTCAATGAGCACATCTTCAAATGCCATATTCCACCAGCTGGATGACTCAACTCACTCATTGCTCAAAGTACCACAGTCCCATCATTCACTTTTGCATCATGAATAACGCCTAACCAAGATTCACTTTACGCTGCATACTTAGGGCTGCTGCAGATCTCACAGCAGCATTTTACATTGTTTATACCCTTGTAGTTGTTCATCCATGATAGACATAGATCAAAGAATTTGCTCTTGTAGGAAGGACAAGGTGGTGTATAAACAGAGCAGATGAAGTTGTCATAGTCTTTTGGCATAGTGCTGGTCTCTCATTAGACAGAGATGATTGGCAGTAATTTAACCTGAGGGCCGTGGGAGAGATTGAGAACAAGTGTCCTTCATAGTAAAGTCAGTCAGCGTGGGGATTGAACCCATGCTGTTGGCATCACACTGCTTCACAAATCAACCATCCAGCCAACTGAGCTGAACCTACCCTCGCAAACATGGTTGCATTTCCTTATGCTATCTTCAGAAGCATGATCAGAGATGCTGCTGAGGTCATTAAAAATCAACTTGTCCTCAAGAGCTAGTCTTTCTCACATCCCATATTCACACCATCTCACAACCTCTTCTGGTTTACAGTCTGCATTTACCTCTTACTTTAAACTCCACCTTCCACCTTTGCCCTAGCCTTTTATCCTTCTCCTTTCAGATCCCAACTGTACCTGGCCAGGCAGGGTGGGAAGAGAAGGAGAAAAAGGAGCAGAAATCCAGAGATGATGAAGAAACACAGTTAAAAACCAAAAGAACTGCATATGTTGTAAATCAGAAACAAAAACAGGAGTTGCCAGAAAGGCTCAGCAGGTCTGGCAGCATTTGTGAAGAGAAATCAGTTAGTTGCATATAGCAACTGAGATACTGATGCAATTCTTAATTTAAAGGGGAGCTTAGAGGCAGGATGTGGCTATGGTGAAGCACTGCAGGATGAGTGGCCTGCAGCCAGGGCAGTGTGGACATGGGCAGTGGAAGTGACAAAGCTAAACACTCCACAGTCAATGGATCAGATCTAAACTTTGTAGTCCTGTCACATCCAATCAGAAGTGGTGGTGAACAATTAAACAACTCACTGGAGGAGGAGGATCCACAAATATCCCCATTTTCTAAGGACAGGAGACCATCTCATCAAAGCTAAGGCTGAAGCATTTGCAATAATCTTCAGCCAGAGGTGCCAAGTGGATGATGAATCTCACCCTCCTTCAATAGTCCTCAGCATCGCATGAAATCAAGAATTAGCTGAAGGCACTGGACACTGCAAAGGCAATGACTCTGGCAATATTCCAGCAATAATATTGAAGACTTGTGCACCAGAACTTCCAAGGAGAAAATAGATGAGGTATATTCTGTGCAAAGAAGTCAATATAAATCAAATCCTGTCAATTACTACCCCATCAGTCTACTTTTGATAATCAGTACAGTGATAGAAGGGGTGTTCAACAGTGCAATCTAGCAGCACTTGCTAAGCAAAAACCTGTTACTAACCACTCAGCTCCTGACCTAAATAGAGCCTTGGTTCAAACATGGACAGAAGAGCTGAATTCCAGAGCTGAGGTGAGACTGACTGCCCTTGACATCAAAGCTGCATTTGACTGAGTGTAGCATCAAAAACCTCTGGTCAATGGGAATCAGGGCGAACGCTCAACCACTGGTTGGAATCATATAAATACTGGAAATGCTGGAAACATAGAGATTGCTGGAGAAAACCAGCAGGTCAGAAGAAACGTCAGACTGGACTTGAATCATGATCTTTGTTTCTCACTCCACAAATGCTGAGTTTCTCCAGCAGTGGTTGGAGTCATACCTGGCACAAATGAAGATGATTGTTGTGATTGGAGGTCAATCATCTCAGCCTCAGAATATCTACTGTCATAATGGTAATGGTATTGTCATTGCCAAATCCCCTATTATCAACATTCTCCAGGGGTTTTATTGACCAAAGACTGAACAGACTATCCACATAGGTACAGTGGCTACAAAAACGGGAGAGAGTGTAGAAAACCTGCAGCATGTAACTGACAGTCTGGCTCCCCAGAGCCTACAAGACGTGTCAGGAGTGTGACAGAATATTCCCCACTTGGTTTGGGTGAGTGCAACTCTAACAACACTCAAAAGGCTTGACATTGTCCAGGACAAAATTGGCATCACAAACATAAACATTCACTCCTTCCACCACAGACACACAGTAGCAGCATTATGTGCATCAGCAAGAAACAATGCAGAAATTTAAAAAGGTTCCTCAAACTGCCCTACCAAACTACCATCAAGAAGGACAAGGGCAGCAAATACAACAACCCACAAGTTTCTCCCCAAGCCACTTACCATCCTGATTTGGAAACATATCACTGCTCCTGCATTATCTCTGGGTCAAAGTCCTGGAACTTTCTATCAGTACTGTGGTTGTAACTACACCGTAAGGATTGCAGCAGTTCAAGAAGGCAGCTTACTACCAGTTTATTAAGGCACTTAGGGATGTGCAAGAAATGCTGGCCCAGCCAATGAAGCCAACATCCCATGATTAAATTTTAAAAACACATGATGCGATCCAATCCTTGGAATATCAATATAGAAGCCTGATCCAAGAGTCTTTGACACTTACTGGAAATGTTTCTGTGTTTCTCCAGATAGAAGAAGAAAACTATTTATATTTTGTTTATGACCTTATCCTAAATTGACCAATGCAACAAGAAATCTACATTTATTCATTGAGGGTATCATTTGTAAAGCAAGGTTAGTTCTTAGGAGCTTTGGAAATCAATAGTGCAATATATACAGAGTCATAGAGACGTACAGCATGGAAACAGATCCTTTGGTCCAACTTGTCTATGCCGACCAGATTTCCTAACCAATCTAATCCCTTGCTTTCCTTGTCAGAACATTGAGTATAGGATTTGAGGGGTCATGTTGCAATTGTACAGGATATTGGTTAGGCCACTCTTGGAATATTGTGTGCAATTCTGGTGTCCCTGCTATAGGAAGGATGTTGTGAAACGTGAAATGGTTTGGAAAAGTTTTATAAGAATGCTGCCAGGGTTGGGTGCCTTGCGTTATAGGGAGAGGCTGAATAGGCTGGGTCTGTTTTCCCTGGAGCGCAGGAGGCTGAGAGGTGACCTTGTAGAGGTTTATAAAATAATTAGGGGCATGGATAGGGTAAATAGACAAGGTCTTTTACCTGGGGGGAGTCCAAAACAAGGGGGCATAGGTTTAGGGTGAGAGGGATTTAAGGGGCAACTTTTTCAAGCAGAGGGTGGTGCATGTATGGAATCAGCTGCCAGAGGAAGTGGTAGCTGCCTGTACAATTGCAACATTTAAAAGGCAGCTGGATAGGTATATGAATAGGAAGGGTTTTGAAGAATATATGTTAGAATAGATTCTCCCACAGTGCAGACGTCAATTTAAAAGTCTTTTAAACTCTTTTGCCCACATATTCATGGAGTGTATATAATGATATGTATATACCTGGGTGGCAAGGTGGCACAGTGGTTAGCACTGCTGCCTTACAGCACCAGAGAGCCAGGTTCAATTCCCGCCTCAGGCGACTGACTGTGTGGAGTTTGCACGTTCTCCCCGTGTCTGCGTGGGTTTCTTTCAGGTGCTCCGATTTCCTCCCACAGTCTAAAAATGTGCAGGTTAGGTGAATTGGCCATGCTAAATTGCCTGTAGTGTTAGGTAAGGGGTAAATGTATGGGTGGGTGGTGGGTCGGTGTGGACTTGTTGGGCCAAAGGGCCTGTTTCCACACTGTAATGTAATCTAATCTAATACCTGTTCTGGAATTTATTTTTATTCATTCATCGGATGAGTGCATGAATGGTTAGGCATTTATTACCCATCCATAATTGTCCAGCCAGCAGTTAACATTAACCATATTGCTGTGGGTGCGGAGTCACACATAAGCCAGCGATTGCCTTCCCTAAATGATATTAGTGAACAGAGAGGTTTTTCCCCAACATTCAATTCACAGTCATCAGTAGATTCTTAATTCCGTATTTTTATTGAATTCACAATTCACCATTTGCTATGGCGGAATTCAAACCTGTGTCTCTGAATTAATACTCCGGTGATAATGCCACTAGGCTATTGCCTCCCCTTGTTGGAGCTACACGCATCTCAATCAAGTGGGGAATACTCCATCACACTCCTACTTTTTGGGCTTGAGGGAATCAGAATGTGTGTTACATGCTCCAGGATTTCGAGACTCTAACCTGCTATTGAACAGGATGGAGTAATACTCTCCAAATGTAATTGTTGATTAACCCAAAGGAAATAAATCCCATCAGTTTGGTGATTCTATCTTCACTGTGAATATTCTAGTGCAGCTACTTTCTCACAGATGAGAACGGAAATATTATGAAGATAAGAAAAAGAAGGCAGTTGGAAACTAGTCATTTTGCTGAAGCAGTGTACTATGGATTTTATATGTCAAATAGTTTAAGTGAAATTCTGTCCAGTGTACATGTTGAAAGTAATCTACCTAATGAATGTCAAATGAATAATGGTTTCTCGTGGGGTTATGCACACTGTACAAAATATGAAAGTTTAATAAGATAATAGGTTGATCTTGGTGATCTTGGTGACAGTGTCCTTGCTGCAGGGCAGGCAATCTGAGTTCAAATCCCACCTCAGGATGTGATGATTATAGAAGTGTTTAGTAACATTTTCAAATAGGTTCAAACCACACCTACTCCAGAGATGTGGATTAACATCTCTAAATAAGTGACTGTTAAATATCTATGGATTGACCTTGCCCTTATTATGTTCCAGAAGATATTGAATTTTCAGTCAATAATTTACATCTTTAAAACTAAACATGAAGCTGCAGAGGATGGCTGCCCGCAGTTCATGTGACTGCTTTGTGGAATGAACTCATTCCTTTGCTTCAAAAGGGAACACAAGGAACACTTCAGACTGATTTTACTTCAGAGTGAAACTAAATCAGAAAGGTAATTTCAAATTGAATGGGTAATTCAAAGACAGTGGCTGTCTCAAACTCTTTGCTTGCCAAATGACAACACAGGCTGATTAGAATCAACAGATTGATCACTTCTTTGGGAAAAAAAAGGGGCTTTGATTAAGTAAAAGTCACATCATATTGCAGCCATGTTTATTGTCTGCTCTTAAAATTAGTATTGTCCATATTCCATGAGTGAATAATTTTTTAAAAGATTTGAAGTCAATCAAGCAACCAAGGTATTAAACAACAATACCTTGAAGGTAGGAAAAGAACCCCCACCAGCCAGTTCAAACTTCAATTTCATCTGAGAAATAACCATCTGGAAATTTATGAGAAACCTCACAGATATCTAAGTTAACTTTATTAGATTTGTCAAACAACTTTAAAGCATCCCCTTCATCGAAAAACCTATAGACTGGCCACAGAAAAGACTGAGATAATTAAGTGGTAAACAATTAGGCCAGTACATTAATTAAATGAAGATAAACAACTTTTAAAATCTAGGTAAGTATGTGATATTAAAGAACTTTCCTTCTTTCCTTTAAAACTCACCAAAACGTTGCTGCTGGAAAATCACAAAAAAATCTACCTTTGACATACCAAAATACTAATCACAGACAGTGGAAAGGAACTTGAAAATCATGTCCAGTGGATGGATTATTCACCCCAAATTTCACAACTTTGACTTGCTCTCGTAGTCACAGTACTTATATGGTTGGTCCAAATCAGGTTTTGATCACTGGTAAGCCCCAGGAATGTTGACAGTCATGAACATAATGATGGCACTGTCATTTAATGTCAAGAGAGTTGGAGGTGGTTTAGAGTTGAATGTAGTGGACGCTTATTAGATTCTCTTGAGTTCACAATGGTCAGTTCCTGGCACTTCTGCAAAATGACTGTTACAGTGGATAGTCATTAGTCTGTTTCTGCACATTATTCCATTGAAGTTCTCAACAAAGTATTCAGAAGCAGGCCTCATACACAACCTCTCCATTCAGCACATAGCTGCTTTTACCAGCCTTGTCACCTGCCTGCAAGTCAGTCATATCTCACACGCATATCTCCCATCTCCAAGCTATCCTCTAAAGAATATGCAATGACAATATCTGAACTGATAAACATGCGTGCAAGAAGCAGCCACTTCTTCAGCGTCACTGTTTTCCTGCTCTACCACTTCTTAAGTTTGTGCCACTGCTTGACCTAGATTAGATTAGATTCCCTACAGTATGGAAACAGGCCCTTCAGCCCAACAAGTCCACACCGACTGTCCAAAGTGCTACCCACCCAAACCAATTCCTCACATTTGCTCCTAACTAATGCACCTAACACTATGGGCAACTTAGCATGGCCAAATCACCTGACCTGCACATCTTTGGATTATGGGACGAAACCAGAGCACCCGGACGAAACCTATGCAGACATGGGGAGAATGTGCAAACACCACAGAGACAGTCACCCAATGTGGGAATTGAACCCAGGTCCCTGGTGCTGAGGCAGCAGTGCTAACCACTGAGCCACTGTGTTGCCCCATGAGTAATAGAGATATACAGCACGGAAACAACTCATCTATGCCAACCAGATATCCCAACCCAACCTAGTTCCACCTGCCAGCACCAGGCCCACATACCTCCAAACCCTTCATAATCATCCAGATACCTTTTAAATGTTGAAATCGTACCAACTTCCACCACTTCCTTTGGCAGCTCATTCCATAGATGTACCACCCTCTGTCTGAAAAAGTTGCCCCTTAGGTCTCTTTTATATCTTTCCCCTCTCATCCTAAACCTATGGGCGGCACGGTGGCACAGTGGTTAGCACTGCTGCCTCATAGCGCCAGAGACCGGGGTTCAATTCCCACCTCAGGCGACTCTCTGTGTAGAGTTTGCACATTCTCCCCGTGTCTGTGTGGGTATCCTCCGGGTGCTCTGGTTTCCTCCCACATTCCAAAAATGTGCAGGTTAGGTGAATTGGCCATGCTAAATTGGCCGTAGTGTTAGGTGAAGGGGTAAATGTAGGAGGATGGGTCTGGGTGGGTTACGCTTTGGCGGGTCGGAGTGGACTTGTTGGGCCGAAGGGCCTGATTCCACACTGTAAATAATCTAATCTAATCTATGCTCTCTAGTCTGGATTCCCCCACCCCAGGGAAGAGACGTTGTCTATTTATCTTATCCATGCCCCCATTGATTTTATAAACCTATATAATATCACCCCTCAGCCTCTGATGCTCAAGGGAAAACAGCCCCAGCCTTTTCAGCCTCTCTCTATAGCTCAAATCCTCCAACCCTAGCAAGATCCTTGTAAATCTTTTCTTAACCCTTTCAAATTTCACAACATCTTTCTGATAGGAAGGAGACCAGAATTGTACGCAATATTCCAACAGTGGCCTAACCAATGTCCTGTACAGCCGCAACGTGACCTTCCAATTCCTGTACTCAATACTCTGACCAATAAAGGAAAGCATACCAAACGCCTTTTTCACTATGATATCTACCTGCGACTCCACTTTCAAGGAGCTATGAATCTGCACTGCAAGGTCCCTTTGTTTAGCAACACTCTCTAGGATCTTACCATTAAGTGTATAAGTCCTGCTAAGATTTGCTTTCCCAAAACATAGCACCTCGCATATATCTGAATTAAATGCAATCTGCCTCTTCTTAGTCCATTGGGCCATCTGATCAAGATCCCTTGTAATCTGAGGTAACCTACTTCACTGTCCAGTACACCTCCAATTTTGGTGTCATCTGCAAACTTACTAACTATACCTCTTATGCTCATATACAAATCATTTATATAAATGATGAAAAGTAGTGGACCCAGTACCAGTCCTTGTGGCTCTCCATTGGTCACAAGCCTCCAGTCTGAAAAATAACCCTGCACCACCACCCTCTGTTTTCTACCTTTGAGCCAGTTCTGTACCCAAATGGCTAGTTCTCCCTATGTTCCATGAGTTCTAACCTTGCTAACCAGTCTTCCATGGGGAACCATGTTGAACGCCTTACTGATGTCCATATAGATCATGTCCATCGCTCTGCCCTCATCAATCCTGACCATGTGGAAATCTTTGGACATCTGAGAGGTGAAAGGCACTGGATAAGGTTGTGGTGAGAAGAGGAAAGGAAAGCAAAGTGGTGCATCCTTACACCTTTTGCAGCTTGTAAATCAGAAGAGTTTGTGGCTTATGGAGGATGTGAGAACTTTTGGTTTGAGCTGAGGTAGTTTGATATCACCATGTTTGATAGTTTCAGTTCCACTGTTCATCATTGCCTCTCATAGTAACTGCAATGATGGAGAGCACCATCTATTACATTGAGATAAAAACACTGTGTGGCTGTAAGCCAACTTGTCCTATCAGAGAGAGAGAGAGGTATGGCAGTAAGAATGATGCAATACATATGGGTGATTTGACTGTCATGGTTGAATATCTAACAGCAAGCTGTGAGATGTGAATGTGAGGCTTACAGCAGTGCAACATGCCTGAGAGTGAGGTTACATTATAATTGTGAGGTGTGAGACATGATTAATAGAAATTGCTGGTAGATCACTGATAGAATTGAGGTGCAATGAGCCACGTACGATAGTGGTGGTGCAGTTGATGTGATTTAACATTTGAGGTGAATTTACTGACTTTAACCACTCATGTAAGATCATTTAAATTATCTGCAACCACAATCCTCAGAGTTAATACCCTACATGGTTATCAGCTATTATTGACTTGTCAGTGTTTGCCTGTAAGAGCCACTGCTCTTCTGAAGACATCTTTCCTCCTGTTCCATTTCACACATCAAGACTTCTAATGCTACTTATGAGAACTTTGGAACATATTCTGTGTCCTGTTGCATCATTATCAGTCGTCACCCTGTTCAAATTGCCCCACCCAGCTTCTCTCATAATGTTTTGGAGTTAAAATGTCCTTTCAAAGGTGCAGGCTAACCTTAAATGAAGCAGGTCACTTTTAATTTGTGCCTTTTAAAAGCTACACTAGTTTTAAGTGGTGCCAGACTTGCGCAAATTTGGGTCCCTTGCTGATGCCTGCAACCACTCAGTATTCATTTTCCTCAGCAGGTACCACAATGTTTGCGTGCTGGCTGCATTGGAAGGAACAGATACAGGTTTAATGCACATCACAATCCCCACCCCCATTTCAGGGGCTATTGAATTTTGACCATTGGTGTTTTCTTTGCTTCAGTGATATTACAATTACTTGCAAGAAATGTGCTGGAGGCAAAGCATCTGACTCTACAGATGTGGAAAACAACCTCCACTTGAGGTAATAAATAACAAAAAAAATTGTTATCGTTTCTATTAGTAAACCTATTTACTATCAACAAAGTTAGAAGCAAAGGGACAGGAGTATGTCATTGAGTCTGCCTTGCCTGTTTCATCTTCTCTTTCATGATGTTTCTTAATATAGTTCATTATTATAATATTTATAATAGGCTCTTCACAGTTTTTAGGACGCTATATTCAGTAAGAAAAGTATAAATGCAAAAAAATGAGCAATAAACTCTCCCATCTACTCATGGGATGAGAGCACTTCTTGGTGTTTGTATCAGCCACATAGAGCAAAAACACTCATAACTCTAATCTTTTATTTGTGTTGAGTTACTTCATCTCAGCTGGAGCAGCAGTTAGGCATTTTTGGAGTTGGCCTTAGTGGTCACAAGTTCAAGAACCAGAAACCAATTAAGATTATTGTACCTGTTCATTACCCAGTTAAATAAATTGCCTGTGTGTATATATAGGTGTTAAGTGAGATGCGGATTGGTCATTAGAAAATTGTCCATAGTCAGCAGTATCACCCACATAAGTGAGGTGTCTGAGAGTGGCTTTCATCAATTGATAGAATTGCCAGCATGAGTCACTGCTTGCAAGAAGTGGGTGGAGGAAAAGTGGTGAAAGCTGGACAACAAAAATGCAATTGTTCAGTGATCCCCAGTGACAACTGTGGCCCAGTGGTAGCACTTTCACTTCTGAGTGAAGCGGTTGTAGGTTCAACTTACAGTCCAAATTCCAGGCTATGAAAATGTATTTCAGTAGAAGATTGAGGAAGTGTTGTGTTGCCTTTTGCATAAGATGTTAAATCAAGATCTGTCACTTAAACCCTGTGGCACAATTTTGAGGAAGATGAATGATCAACATTTATCTTTTAAACAAAATAATGAAACAATATTAAGTGATCATTATCAGTTGCTACTTATGAATCTTGCAATACTAACATAGTTTGTTGTGTTTCCTACCATTGAGAATGAGTAAAGTGCTTTAATTGGAACTTTTGAAGAGGTAAAAGATCCTATGTGAATCTTTGTTTCTGAGGGCTACAGTCAGTGTCAGCTGAAAATCAGTGATTCCTTAAAATAAACTTTAATGTTATGTTTAAAAATGTACCTTTTAATTTTCAATGTTTTATTCCAAAGTTTGCAAATGTTCTTGGAGCTGATCTCACTCTATCAATAATATTGCTGAAACTGCAACAACAGAGTGGGAGAAAATGCAAGGAAATCTCTCTACAACATGTTTTGATACATGATAGAATGAGATTGAGAAATTCACTTGGAATATTTCTCATGAGGAATGTAATTGTTTTTTTGTTATCCAAGAATTTAGAGCAGTGATGACTTTAGCCTGAGTGTTCTCAGACTAGTTCCTACAGAATTA
Organism: Chiloscyllium plagiosum; assembly: GCF_004010195.1. Lineage (NCBI taxonomy): Eukaryota > Metazoa > Chordata > Chondrichthyes > Orectolobiformes > Hemiscylliidae > Chiloscyllium > Chiloscyllium plagiosum. The sequence goes on along the minus strand of NC_057714.1, from coordinate 7,999,427 downwards.
TGGATCTTTCATCTGATTGATCTACAATGCAGCATACTATTTTATACATAATATATAATTATAATATGCAGTGCAAAATAAGGTCTTCACAATATTGCAAATACATATTACATTTTACTTAAGAGAAGTCAGAAACTTAGATTTTTATAGTATCTAGAGAAATGAAAGCTTTTCTCAGGGATATATTAGATTAGATTAGATTAGATTACTTACAGTATGGAAACAGGCCCTTCAGCCCAACAAGTCCACACTGACCCGCCGAAGCGCAACCCACCCATACCCCTACATTTTCCCCTTCTTACCTAACACTACGGGCAATTTAGCATGGCCAATTCACCTGACCTGCACATCTTTTGGACTGTGGGAGGAAACCGGAGCACCCGGAGGAAACCCACGCAGACACAGGGAGAATGTGCAAACTCCACACAGTCAGTCGCCTGAGTCGGGAATTGAACCCGGGTCTCTGGCGCTGTGAGGCAGCAGTGCTAACCACTGTGCCACCGTGCCGCCCACTAATATATGTAGCAGGTAAATATTGAGTGAGGGGCATAGAGAAAGGAAGGGCAAAATGTCTTAAAGAAAGCAAAAGTATAATCAAAGAGATGTTTTCTGCAGGTAGGAAGATACGGAAAAATATTCCAGAAGCCCTAGAGGGGTAGAAAACAAATGAGTAGGTCAGTTTTGAGAGAGTGAATGATAAATGGAAAGTTACAGAGTTCAAAGAAAATGCAAAAGGCGAGACCACAGTGTTTTAAAATTGGGAACACAAATCTTCATCTCGAATCTCTAGAATACAGGCAGCAGGTAAAACCCGACAAGTGTGATAGTGATGGATTTATTGGCTTTGGTACAGCTCAGTACATTGGCCTCAGCATTCTGAATGACTTTTAACCTAGGATTGGCAGGAGCAAGGAAGACTGCAAGGTGAGCATTTACTTCCATTCTCAGAATGATAAAAGCATCAGAAATGAATTGCAGCTTCAAAGAAAGGATTGAGCAAAAGGTAGTGAATGTTCTGGAGGTGACACAAAATAATCATTGTGACAGACCAGATGTTGGGGTAAACTGAGCATTGAGCAAAAGACTTTAAGTTCTTGGTCAAAGCCTGGAATAGCAGTTGGTAGAGATAAGTGCATTGAAGATGGGTCTACATGAGCATTTGTGTGAACCAAAGAGGACACCTTTCATTTCTCAGTTATTAAAAGAGCACGTCCTTGCTCATTCAGATATTAACATTGGTTAGGAAGATGGTATCAAAGCTGTGCACTTGATGGAAGAAATGAATTGTGAAACTATGTTTTTCTTTTATTTAGCAGGCTCTAGCAGATGGCTGTGAACAAATTAATAGTTCATAACATATTGTTATGGGCTTTTACCCAGACAATACAGGATGAAAGGCTTATAAAGAAAATCATCCAACCTAATATAATGAACTGGGTTACTTCATAACACTATTCTACATGGTAACATCTACCAAAGAAGACTTTAGTTCTGAAAATTTTATTGAAATTAAAAAATCAGCTCTTTCTGAAATAAAATTTAATACAACATTAAGGATTAACAAAAGCAAGTATTGATGTTTCATTGTTTCTTAGAAAATATCTGGGGTGAATTATGCTGTCAAACATATTATTTTCATTACAAAAGGGCCATCTTAAAAATGTTAACTTAATGATAGAAACTTTTAATTTTCAAATTGCAACTGCTTTTGATTAGTCTCTTGAGAAACAAAAACAACAAAGACTGTCTTCAAGAAATGATTGCATTATGTTAAGCTAGATGATGCAAGCTATGCCATGATACACACTGACAGAGAATTTGGCCTTTTGCTTTTTCCTGTTTCTCATCCCTTGTCACAGGAGTCTCGCTGACCACTGGGAAGACAAATGATTTGATGAGGGAGTTTTGTCCTTTTGCTCTTTACATGGTGCAAGTGATGGAGAACACATGTGGAATGAAGCATTTCAATCCACATTCTGTTTACAAGAACCTTTAGAAGTGTCAACATCTCTCATCACATCCGATAAAGGCTGTTACAGTCCAAGGGTTCTACTGAGATACACAAAGATTTCTTCACATCCAAGTGTACGATATGCTCTACTGGACTGTGTACTGACAAAAAGGGAGACTGGAAAATCCAATCCCTTTTGAACTGTCCCTCCCCTCTTTCAAGAGATCTGGAAAATGTCATTTAGTCTTGTTAGATTGTATGCTTACTTTTGTAAGAAATATATAGGCATATTTCAGGATAACCTACAAGTGCTTTTCACATGTGCATCTCTAAGTGTAATCAGGAGGACGCCATGTGCAGAAGATTAAGTTCACTCATAAAGAAAGGGGAATCATCAGTCTGCTGTCCTTTTAATTATGCAGTCTCATATACAGGGAAGGATTTATAATATTTCATCAGCTTGCCATTCCACCACCAATACTGTAGATTGAAGTTATAGAAAAAGAAAATTGCTGCCTCTCTTTTCTCAGAATTGAACAGAGGATTAAGAGAATGAATTCTCATATGAAAATGAAAGAAAAGCATATATTTTCAAGCCAAATCTCTATGAAAGCTACTCTATGTACAATGAGTAAATTGATGTAACAAATAGCGTTAGTGCATAAAATGTGAAGAGCTGTTGCTCCCTACCATAAACAAACTTTACATATTACAGAAACTACATAATTGGCCTTTGTATGTAGTGGTTCTGCGAATGAAAAGATATCGCAAGCATTATATTGTGAATTTGAAATGCTTCCTAAAGCCTTCTGATCGACCCAATGGGATCAACATACTCTGGAAAAAGAAGTCCTTTGCTATTGATCTAAACAGACTATTGGCTCAAGTATTATTGTACTGGTAGATGATCTCCTCTTTTTTTAATTTATCTTCTGTACCCAATTCACTCAGTACTATGGAAACAACAAGAGAACTGCAAATTCCAAAACTGCAGGAATTCCCAAAACTCCATAAAGTGCCATTGAGCAAAGTGAAAACTTTAACAAAACATACTTAAGGGAGAACTATGTTTGCAAAATATTCACAGGAGTTAATGATAATGGAAAAGTGAAAGAAAGGGTGTGCAGTTCTGTGAAGATTTACGGTGGGTCAGAATATTAAGAACCCTCTTCAAAATAGCTGAGGATGACTGAAAAGAAGTCAGAAATTGGAGTATGAGAGTAAACAAGTAAGAACCACAAAGAAAGACAGTTCCACAAGTATATAAAAAGAAAATAAACATTTGTCCCTTCAGAAGATGAGACTAAGGAATTGAGGAGATCGATCAGGGGAAATAACAGAAAACTTGAACAAATATTTTGTATTTAGCTTCACAGTAGAAGATACTAAATGCATCCTGATTCAAATAAAAAAGGAGGCAGAGTCAGAGGAATGTAAAAAAATCATTACTATGACATAAAAAGTACTAAGAAATCTAAAGGAACAGTAGGTTGTCAAGCCCCTTGGACCTGATCACCTGCATCCTAAGACCTTAAAGGATGCAGCTGCAAAGAAAATGGATGCATTGGTTGTAGCCTTCCAAAATTCCCAAGGTTCTGGAAAGGTTCCAACAGTTTGGAAAATCTGCAATGCACCTAATCAAGAAATGAGGTGGGGCGGGGGGAATCCAAGATGGCGGCGACTCAGCAAGTCTGAGTCTATAGTGGTCCTCCCAAGACTTGGGCAAAGTGGGCCACCTGCCTCTACCACACTCACCAAATCATTTAAAATAGTTTTTACTTAATGTAATTAGTTGCTCAGTACTAAATTTAAACAGTCTAGTCTCCAGTAAAAATGACTAGGGGGAAAGGAACCGGCAGTTCTCAGCAGGCAGGAGCCCCTCCCCACCCTCCCCAGCTGAAGCAGAGGCATTCGCAGCCCCCCGGGGGGACTTACCTACGGTGGCAAGTCTCGTGGAAATAATCTCCAAACTTTACGCGAAGATCGACACCTTCATCGAAGAGTCCCGGAGCTGATGGAATTCACCCTCGGCCGCACTACAAAAGCACGGCCGACACATCGAGGAAATCGAGCGCCAAGTCGGAGGGTCGGAGCTAAAGGCCGCGACCTCCGAGACCATAGCAGAATCGGCTGTGGATCGGGTCCGGACTCTCGAACAGCAAGTCCGGATCTTAGAGAATCACATTGATGACCTCGAGAATTGAGGTCGTCGAACAAATATTCGTTTGCTGGGCCCTCCCGAACGGGAAGAAGAAGGCCAGCTTACAGTGTTCTTTGAACAGTGGCTTCCACAGCTGTTAGATCTGGAGGCTGGATCAGGCCAGGTAGGGGTGGAATGGGCTTACCGGGTTGCAGTGCACGGGCCCGGCTCAAACCAATGCCCCCACCTGGTCCTGTTCCGGCTGCAGAGCTACAAGGAGAGGCAGATGCTCTTAGAAACTTCCAGAAATCTTGGGAAAGATCCCCAAGCCATGATTTATAAAGGATCCAAGATTCTGTTATTTCAGGACTTTTCCCCAGCTTTGGTCTGAAAGCGGAAGGTGTTTGACGAAGCGAAGAAGCGTTTAGTGGACTTAAACATTCAGTACTCCTTGCACTACCCAGCTACGCTACACTTCAGCCATGAAGGATCCATGTATAACTTCAGATCACCGGAGAAGGCCAAGGAATTTTTGGACTCTCTTAGATAAATTGTAAGAGTTAATTGATGTTGTTTTGCCCTCCCCCCCACCCCCCACCCCGGTGTACCCACTTTTTTTTCCTTTCATTACCTTACTGTTTAATATTATCTCCAGGGGGTGGGGAGAGGGGTTTATTTATTTATTCTTCACTGAGCGATTTTCTCCCCCCTTTCTTTTTATATATATATAGGCCAGGGGGTCTAGTTAATGTAGGTGGGGGGGAAGTGGTTACCTTGTCCTATTTTATCTCTGTCCTTAGGAGCGGGGTTGTTTTCCCCTGTTATTTTGTATTACTATATTTAATTATTATTTGTTGAGACTGTAATTTTATAGTCATATATGTTCATACATGGTATTAACATTACCAAATATATCCAGGTGTTGGTATGGGTGGGGGGTAGGGTACTCATTGTTAATTCTAGCTCGGTAGTATATTTGGATTTTTCTTTATCTTATCGTAGGGTGCCTGGGTCAAGGGTGGGGCACTGGTTGGGAGAGGTTATGATGGGCATTTGGAAAGGAAGTGATGCCCCTTGGGAACAAGGGGGAAGATCTCCGTTTAAATACGTTTTATATTTTTTTACTTAGAAATAGTTTTTTATTATATTGATGTGAGTGTATTAAAGAACCTCTATTTTTGTGAGTTTTATATGCTCTATGCTTGGGATGTTTTGGATAGGGTTTCTTCTCCCGAGGGGTCTCAGACTTGATCGGTGATTATGGGTAATCAGTCGATTAAATGGTGCACCTGGAATGTCACGGGGAGTAATTCACCAATCAAAAGGAAGAAAATATTATCAAATCTCAAGAAAGAAAGGGTTAATATAGCTCTCCTATAGGAGACACACTTATTGGATAAAGAACACCTGAAATTACGACAGGGACGAGATTATTTTCCATTCTCTCTTTCTGTGCAAGGAAAAACATTTTGGTAAACTGGGTGGCTGAGGGCCCTCATGGACTTTCAAATTGGCACAGAAAAATTATGGAATATACTCCCCCTGACTTCCTTACAAATATGGTGCACCAGAAAAAAAAGGAATTATTCCATAAAATATGACAGCCCTTCTTGAATTACACAAATACAGATATCTCGGTCATCCTAATAAGGGCTTTATTTAATTGAGAGGGTGAACCTGGCTGGTCCAGGGCCCCTTAGGAGAGGAATCCTGCACGAATATGGGTTTTGTTATGATCTGATGTTAATACATTCCGAGCATGTATATCACTACTCAATTTCTGTGTTATCCGTCGTTTTTTTTCTTTTGAATAATGTAAGAGATTTAATCATACACTCTCGTTAGTTGTAGGTTAGATGAGTAGTTAGTTGAGTTTTGGTTTTTTTTTCTGTTTGATAGATTTTGGTTATTTATTTAAGATTTAATTGTGTATCAATGTTTATACTTGGGGTTTTTTTTAGTTTTATTTTGTAAACGTGTAAAAACATGTTAAATTTTCAATAAAAATATCTATAAAAAAAAGAAACGAGGGGGGCAAAAATCAGGAAACTGTATACAGTTAACCTAACGCGTCTCATTTGGAAAATGCTGGATTTCATTATTATGGAAGTAATCAAACAAGCTTTAGAAATCATAACGCAATCAAGTGAAGTTAACATGGCTATGAAAATGAAATTGTGTTTGACACATTTATCAGGACTCTTTCTGAATGAACACCATACGGCACTCGTGGAGACAAAGTCCTGTCTTCAGAGTGAGATATCCTCCATAATGTTATGTAAATGGGGTACATTCAGAACAGATCTATCAACTCAATGGTGGGTAGTCAGCAGCAACAGAATTGTATTCCACTACACTTTGTAACCTTATGGTCCTATGTATACCTCGATCTGCCATTCTAGTACAGGATTACAATGATTCATTAAGTAACTAATAACCCCAAATTGACTATTGTTGAAACTTCCGTGACTGAACAATAAGAGAATAAAGGGTAACATTGAGAAATCAAACATTCCTCACTGTGAGTATTATAAACTTCTGTCTGGGCTGTTGGTTACAATTGAAGACAGTGCCATATTACTTCAGATTCACAGAGAGCTGGGAACTCTGTAGGCATAAGTGTTCATTATAGTTTGGAAAGTGAGTCAGGTAAGTTCAGGGAAGATTAAGGATTTTATACATCTTAAAAGATGTTCAGAGAAAATTTCCCACTTGGAAATCATTTCCCACCAGAGAAAATTTCTACTCTCAGCAGGGAGAGACAAATGGACAGAATCTGGGGTAGAAACCTTTTCAATTCAATACAACATATAATGTTATTTGTCTTTAAAATAGAAAGCATCCAAATTGATAGCACCCTCAGCTGTACCCTAAATGGTTGTGGATTCAATTCCTGTTCTAGAACTCAAGCACAATGTTAAGTTTGATGTTCCAATGCAGTATTGAGGCAGTGCTGTACTATCAGAGGTAACATCATTCGGATGAAACACCAAAACCATCTGCTCTCCGTGGTATATAGAAAATATCCTAAACCATGCTCAAAAAAAGGAATGGAAACTACTCCTGACCACCAAGGGCTTTAGACATAAGACTTTTAAGAAGGCCCGGAGACGAAGTAGATTTGTGAACATCAGGTTAATAAGCAAGTGAAATCTGGTGGATGATACAGTAAAAGCAGCAGAATTATGGATAAACTGAAGTTTACAGAGAGTAGAGGATGGGAAACCTGTCAAGTGAGAAATGGAATAACTCAGTCTAAAGGGGGCATAAACAATGCTGAGAGTTTCAGCAACCATTGAAGCAACAGAGAGATAGAGGTGAAAGTACCCAGACTTTATGATGTAGGGAACATGCAGTTTTGAAAGCTTAGATTTAAGTCGAACTGACACCAAGGATGCAAACTGTCTGGTTCAATCTGAGAAAGGGTCTGATCTAGTGTGAGGGACTGGGGGATTTGGGTAGAGGGGCAGAAAAGGAGTTGATCAGTTTCTTTCAATGTATAAAGCACTGTGTAGAATTATTTCAACAGAATTGGTTCAATTCTTAAGCTAGTTGTGGTAGTTCATGGTGGCTTGCCTCCATATCTTGCCCTATGCTTGATGTGGTGTGGTGCCCTCAAGCTATATAACCAACTGTCTCTCTGTAATAGGGAGCAATGCTTATGGTTCTGTATAGATTATAACCAATTCCTATTACCAGTGGGTGGATAGGGAATGCAACGGTGTGAGAAAATAGAGATTGTGTTAGGAACAAAAGACAATGGCTTCGGTTTTCCCAATATTTAACTGGAAGTAATTGCAGCTCATTCAAGATTCAATGCCAGACCACCAAGTTTGAGAACATAGAGACAGTGGACATTTAAGATATGGTGAAGATCTTGAGTTGGATTTCATTGTTTTATATGTAGAAGCTTACCTCATATCTGCAGTTGATTTTACCACTGAGTCAAATTGGTCAGGAATGGAGTCCCTAAGGTGAATGCTTAGGGAAATGCAAGGCGATGGTACATAGATAGCAAGTCAAGAGATTGCTGAAATGGTTCTGACAATTGTGCTAGGGATATGGGCTATTTTGGGCAGGTTTAACCATTGTGTTGGGGGAAATGTTGCCATGAAGCTAGATATAACACATGTTCAAGGTACAAAATCAAGCCAAAGGCCCCATTTATCTCTCCACCCCCGAGGCTCCCAGCCTCATTCCTGATGAAGGGCTCTGGCCCGAAACGTCGAGTCTCCTGCTCCTCAGATGCTGCCTGACCTGCGTGCTTTTCTCAATTCTGATCCCCAGCATCTGCAGACCTCACTTTCTCCTTATTGTTAAATAAGCATATTATCAATTTCTAAATAAAGTACTATGTAGGTTGCAATAGCAGCTGACATTCAGCTTGTATTGGTGATTAGTCAGTGATGAAGTTATCCAGGTACTGACTCAGTAGGTAAATGGTAATATCAGTAAAATGACAGTCAATCAAAATGTAATCAGCAGTTGCTGATAAATGTTAATAACTTTAATGTTTTCACATTATAATACTGACTACATTTCAAAGATATATCATTGGTTGTTAAAGTACCTTTAGACGTTAACATCATAAAAGTTACTCTATATGTTTTGATTTTCTTTTTTATTTGAAAGCTAAGTTCCAATGTTAAGTGATCTAGGAATTCTTCATTGATCAATAATGAGAAACTTCTCCTGTGGTTGCAAAATAAACTGAATCAGCCCTCTGATCCAGGAGGCACATTATGAACTTACAGCATTGCAAAATGGAAGGAGGACCTGGTAGCAAGGTAACAACAGATGGGCTACAGTAAATTCTTGTTAGGGAATGTTCTGATCAAGCTCAGCAAGTTATACAAAAAATATTTTTTGCTGTATCAATTAGTGTTTTGAAATCCTTAGTCCCAGAATCAATACATCATTGGTCAATAATTCAGTTTCAGCAGCAGAAATAAACAGTCGGTTACAAACCGATCCAGATTGGTTGGTGTTTGTTAATTCATTCTCAGGGTGTAGGTCAGTACCTGGTTTCACTATATGCCTGCTGCCCTTTTCCTTCGAGGTGGAAAAGATCCCTAGTTTGGAAGATACTGTCCAAAAACCTTATCCTCAGTTATAGGGGGACATTTTGTAGAGGTATACAGTGCAGCCACATTGCACCAACAATGGGTGGCATGAATGTATAAGATGGTGCATGAGTACCAGTCAAGCAGGTTTCTTTGTCCTGGAAGGAGCTGAGCTGTAGTTTGAGCTGCATCCTTTCAAGAACTACGCTCGTGAATTGTGCCTTATGCTTCGGAAAATGGCTTTGGATAGTCAGGAGGTGAGTGACTTATTGTGCAATAGCCAATTACTGACCCACTTCTATCATCACAGTATTGATATGGCTGACCCAATTCAGTTTCTCGTCAATAGTAACCCCCAAGATGTTGATAAGTGGGAGCTTCAGCAATGGTAATATTGCTGAAAATCAGGGGTGCGATTAATAGAGTTTCTCTTAGAGTAATAGAGTCATACAGCACGGAGACAGGCCCTTTGGCCCAACAGGTCCATGCTGACCAAAATGTCCAACTACACTAACCCCACTTCCCTGCACTTGACCATATCCTTCTAAACCTTTCCTTTCCATGTAGTTATCTAAATGCCTTTTAGATGTTAATAACGTACCCGCCTCAACCACTTCTGCTACCAGCTCATTCCATACATGTAAGACCCTCAGTTTCCTTTTATTCTTTCCCCTCTAACCTTAAACTGATGTCCTCAATTCCCCAACTCTGGAAAAAAGACTGAGTACATTCACCCTTTTCATGCCTCTTATGATCATATACACTTCTTTAAGATCCCCCCTCGGTCTCCTACGCTCTTAAGAAACATGTCCCAGCTTGTCTAACCTCTCACTATAACTCAGACTGTTGAGTCCTCGCAACATCCTTGTAAAATAATCTGCACAGTTTAATAACATCCGTCCTATATCAAGGTGACCAAAACTGAACACAATACTCCAAGTGTGGCCTCAACAATGTCCTGTATAACTGCAACATAACTTCCTAACTTCTATTCTCAAAGCCCTGACTGATGAAGGCCGGTGTGCCAAAAGCCTTCTTCACTGCCTGTCTACCTGTGACTCCACTTTCACTACACTCCTTAAGGCCCTACCATTCACCAAGAAATTTCTACCTTGATTTGACTTACCAAAATGCAAGACCTCACAAGGTCTCGCTTTTTGGAGATGATCATAATCTGGTATTTGTGCAGCACTTAGCAGCCCAAGCTGAATACTATCCGTGTCTTGCTGAACTGACTGCTTAATTACTGAAGAATGTGTGTGAGTTTTCCTCAAAACCACATCCAGGATATTTTGGGGGCCATTGTCTGATATAATGTTCACAAATGTAAAATGGTTTACTTATGGTTAGATTCTGATGACCAATAGGATTTTTAAGGTGTGAATAGATGAATGGCCTCAGGTACAGCATTTTGGTCCACTGTCAATGAATGGTTAACCATCTAAATTAACTAGCTTAAATATCTATTACATTAGAATTGATCAGTGTCATTTCATTTGCATTGTATTTAAGAAACAATTTCAACGCCTCCTGCTTAGATGTCACTCTAATTAATTCAGTTTGATGGTTCTTGCATGGGCAGACAGGTCTATAAAGAAATATCTTTATACCTGACTGGAACTAACAACTGGATTGCCGGAATAGATAGTCCATGTGACCTGAAAAAGGTTGTTAATGTAAGGGAATTAAGTACGGTTGCTGTCCTCTGTTTCCATATTTTGTCAAATGCATTTGATCGATACCTCATTGTTTGAAATATGTCAATCAGGCATTAGTCAATTTGCATTCTTCAGTGAGCAAAAGATCAACTTTAAATCTGTGACTCCATGATAGAATTGCAAAAATTGAACAATCATTTATCAGGGGTTGAAAAGAAGGTTAAGTGTCATTATTGTTCTGAATAATCCATTGGTTTCCAAATGTGTGTTCTGAACGTCAAGCTCTATTTCATCACAATCCTTTTTGACTTCTCTACAAGTCTAAATTGTAAAACTGCTTAAGTTACATGTAAACCTGCTTAAGTTACATCCCACTTACCTGACAACTGCTTAGCAGGCAACAGAAAGCAAAAATATTCACCTATTAAATTTTGCCATTAACTTTGCAAAAGGAAGAAGATATTGGTGATTTTTTAAAAAAGCCACTCAATGTATTGCTTGCACCCAGGGTTCTGCAACATGAGACAAGGGTACCTCAAGTGGCAGCCAGTTGCAGGATGAAGTCTCAAACAGGTTCCCCTATAGGAATTCGGATAAGGAAAACATACAAAACAAAAGCTGTTGCTCATTGTTCAGCTGTCTGGGGCAGTTGTCTCATGGATGTGGACGTGAATGGTCAGATATGCCATCGCAACTGCAGACACATGCTCACAAGTGAAGAAGCTGTTTCTGTTCTGCAGGTCACCGATCAGAAAGATACGAACTCAGTATCTGCGCAATCCACAGATCAATAATCAGGCCCAGAGGTCCTCAGCAACCTAACAATAGAAATGGAATGAGAACAAGTAACACAGCAACAACAAACAACACAGGAACAACAATCTGCGGGGAAATAATGTCATCTAGATAAACAGGCCACAGCAGCAACATCATCTATTAAGAGAACGGCATGATTTAAAGACTATGAACTAATTCCCACATTTATTTGGTGAAATCTGAGATTTTTGGAGAATTTTTCATGGCAGTCCTCTTGCCCTATCTTACCAAACTTACTTCATTAATTGCCTACTACAATCTAGCTTACCACACACCTGGTCTTGCAACTTACCACTCAGCAGATATCCACTGAAATATCAGTATCCCTTGCACTCATGCCACCTTTAAAATCTCATTGTGCACCTGAATGAACGTTGGTATTACAAAGCAGCCCAGCTTGGTCAAGGACAGATTCTGACTACATCAGACAAGGGGAAAATGGTCATAAGTTTCTCCAACTGGGATTTGGAGCTCCTTGTGAATGGGATGGCCCAGAAGAGAGGTGTCCTCTTCCTGGAGGACTGGCAGAGGAGGCTGCATCACCAGACACTGTCAGCCTGGTGTGAAATTACAGCCGAGTCTAGTGGTTCAGAAAATAATAAAGATCCTGTGGTATTACTCAAAGGAATGCAGGGAATGTTTTTGGTGTCCAAGCCTAAACCCCTCTCTTAACAAAAATTCCACACTCTAGCAAAACCCAATTAACGAGCTATTTATCTTATTATTCTCTGTGGGAAAGTGCTCATGCTTATCTATGTATTAGCAGCCACTGGACTTCAAATTATTGAATATGAATGAAGTGTTTTGGTAAATCACTGTATAAATGTGAATGATACTAGTAAGTATTAATGTCTTGCGTCAGTTTGCAACCTGTGAAATGTGGTTCTTTAGATCTTTTCCCTGCATTTCACCATAGTACATATAAAGTATTGAATGGAAATGAGGCTGTTCATAAAAACTGTAATCCCAATTATGCAATAGCTGTCTGTTATTACAAGTGGCATATTAATGCTGCAAGTTAGCTGACATGTCACTCTATATTAAGTTTAGTTGCCTGAGGGGACTATTACAATTGAGAGGATACTGAATAGCCTGTGCATCTACCTTTAGTGGCTATACTGAAAGTAAAATCAGGCAGATTATTGGAAATAAAACAGATTATTAATGAAACAACCAATACAGTTACGTTCCTTTGTGATCCTTGTTCATTAGGTTGAATCACATTCAGTGTCTAAGCAAAAATTAGCCTGTTATATAGTAATTGATTCCATTATATTCCATGGCTAATGTCAGAGACCAGTGCAAATTTATTTACAACCTCATCATCTTATGTAATCCAGAGCTAGTATTGCCAAGACGTCTGATTTCTATTTCCATTGTGTTGTCCACTTTCGCCCCTTCCATCTGCTCCTGAAACCCTTCTCTATTTTGTTAATTCCGGATTCAAACAAGCCAATGTTCTCCTGAATGATATCCAGTTTACATTTTTCATAAACTTCCTTTAATCAAAAACCCTACTGCTTGAATCCTAATTGGTGCAAAGTTTTTTTCACAGATTTTCACTGTTATCAGGAACCTACACAGCCTCCCAGTCTAGTGATCATTCAAAATTAAAATTCTCATCTTTCCATACAGACTCCTCCATTGCTTCTTCTCTCCCAATCTGTCAGTTTCAAATTGTTAAAACAGATGATCACCCAATACCTCCAGTTGTGCAAAATAATCAGGATTAACTAGAAGGCAGAACAGGAGCAGCACAGAAATCTCGGAGAGTTATGCGGCTGGAATCAGTTACTACAGTAGAGTAACTGATAATGGAGGAATTTGAAAACAGCAATAAGGATTTTAAAATCAAGGTGTTTTCAGATCAATATACAACGTAAGTCACTGGATGAGCCAGTAGAATTATGGATGAGTTTGAAGTGATGGATTGTCTCCTTTGGTTCACTGTTAATGTTTGCCTGATTGTGCTCCTGCGAAGTACCTTGGGTGATTTTCCTATATTCAAGTAATTCAAGTAAGCATAAGCTGTTGCTGCTACTTGTTCAATGACACGCTGATAAGAAGTGTTGGCTTAGAGGTAATCCAAAACATTTGAGGTTTTGTATCACCAAACTAATCAAGAGAGCTGCCGCTGCTGATGTGTTTAGGCTGTGATTTAAACTCACAGCAATAAGGTTGTATTTATATCACTCTTCTCAGGTATGAAAAGCTGCGCCTGCACAAGTGTTATTGAGCAGCAACACATTCAATGGAGATGTAGAAGACAGCATTCAATTTTGTGCATTATAGCTCATCAAGGAGGTAATGGCCTTTGATGGCCTGCATTACAAATTTATCAGAATGACACCTGGCATAAAATGTTTGAATCATGTGGATAGGTTGCTTCAGCTTGGAATCAGCATGGAAAATGAAGGGATGATTTGATTGAGCTGTTTATATGATTGAAGTATTTGACAAGGTAGACAGAGAGAAAGTATTTCCTCTGACGGAGCACTTCAAAACAAAATAACATAACTTTAACTTTAGAGCTAGGCAATTAAGAAGTGATGTCAAGAAGCACTTCCTTCATGCATCAGTTAGTGGAAGTCTGGAACCCTTTCTCCCTAAAAGCTATGTAGTCCAGGATGATTGTAAGTTTCAAAACTGAGATTGACAGTTCGGTCAAGGAAGAATTTTGAAGAGATCTGGAACCAAGGTGAGTATATAATCTTTAGAGAATTAAAGAAAGAAAAACAAAAGGCATTCTGAAGAAGCGTCACTGGACCCAAAACATTAACTCTGCTTTCTCTCTACAGATGTTTAAGAGCTGCTGAGCTTTTCCAGCAATATCTGTTTCTGGTAAATAAGTTCTAATATTCTTTCACAGGACCTGGACATCGCTGGCAAAATTATTGCCCATCCTGAATTACACCTAAACTTCTTTCTTGGATTTCTGCTGCCCGTGTGATATAAGTACCTTAAGGCAACAGTTCCAAGATTTTGATCCAGATATGATGAAAGAACCATGATAAAGCTCCAAAGTCAGTATACATTGTAGCCTGGAGGGGAATGTGTATGTTTCCATGCACAGCTGCCTTTGCTTTCCTGATGTCCTTTAGCATTTAAACAGTAGATATGTCTTCAGCTGTTTAGGCTGAAGCTCTATAATTCTCCCTCAACACATCTCCACTTTCCGACCTCTTTCAAATCCTTTTAGATGTCCTTAAAAACCTACTCATTTGGCCAAGACTTTGATAACCTATCAAGCATCTCCAATTATGGCTCAGCTTTAAATTTTATCTAATAAAGTGCCCTTGAAACACCTTGAGAAATTTTACTATATTACAGGCACTGTATGAATGCAATTTGTTGTGCTGACTGCTATATCAACTAATATTGTTTCAATTATTCATCATTTTTCAGAAATTCAAATATTAAGAAAACATTAAAAAATGACAGAAATGTACTCTTGGAAAGTGGTTGCTGTTACAAAAATTGACATCAGTGTAATTGGGACGGGATCTTTTTCAAGACTGCCTGTGGTTAGGAACACGGTTTATACTTATATAGTGATGTATGTAGTTGCAAAACACTTTAGGGCCAGGTAAATCTTGCTCTAGCAAGAGACTGAGATAAGCAATTGCCATGTCTATCCATCTCTATATTAAAAAATAGGATGCTTCAGAATGGTCAATGCTTATTGGATGACTATAATTCTCTGATGAACTAACACTTAGTGCATGAATCTTTGGTTTCTACTAATTTACAAACTTGGATTAATTTCTGATAGGTTTAAGCAAAAGCATTATTTATGGAAATCATACATTAAATTGTACATAATTATAAACGCCCAGAAATGACAATATTATTGTTATTTCTAATTTTCAGTCATTCATTTGACATCTTAAAACCTATAAGTAAGCCTGGAGCTGCTGAGAAACTGCTACTTATTCATTTGAGAAGACTTTTATGAAATTGCCTCCGCTGAGTTTCTGCATTGTATGTCAGCAACCATGAGGTCATCCTTCAGATGTCTTATTAAACTGAAGGCCACTTGTCCCCTTCAGTTAGACAGAAAAGAACCTATAGCACAATATCTTAAAAGAGCATAAGAGTGCTCTAGTTTCTTATTATGAAGAAACATCACCAACATTACTAAAACAAATTAACTGGTCTTTATGACATTGCTATTTGTAACAATATTGTTATGCACAAATTCACTACTGCTGATATAACAATAGAATAATAAAAATAGACATGGTAAGATAGTGACTATACTTCTGAAGTACATCATTAGCATAATTAGTATTTTGGGGCATTGCGAGGTTATGAAAGATGTAAGCCTTATAATCAATGGAAGCCTTTCTTCTGAATTTTCATGGGTAGCAAACTACACTTCAATAGTTAACTTCTATGGCCTTTTTTATGTCAGTCCAGTAACTGGAGTCCCAATTTTAACCTACCATTTCCGCATACATACATACATACGTAACACAAACATTTCAGGTATGTGATGGTCTCCTTTATTTATGTCTCATTTTGTACTAAGTCAGCAATCTATGATAGGGAACACTTAGAGAGCAGACAGTTCCAGGAGTTGTTGGGTGGCAATGTTCAATTCTGCCCAGCAATGGAAGGGCATATTTCAAAGTTTTTAATAGGTCAGTAAGGGGGCCACTTAAGAGTTGAAAAGTTACAGGCACTTTGGATAGTCAGGGATTATGTGAGATGGAGTGGTAAGTGTTGACTGCATGTTAGGAGTGCTGCAATTATCTGTACTGGTAGGAAGGCAACTAAACTACACAGACTCTGTGGAGTGGACTTGAGAGGAGTCAAGAGTAGTCATTTGATTCTGTATCATTAAAATTCAGGAAAACATTCTAGAAATTAGTCAGCAGCTAATTGTTTGAGTGAAGACTCAGAAGAAACACTCAAGCTGAGAAAGTGGGGAGGTCACTGGCTTTGTGTTGGGAGATGATACTATGAGGCACTTGGGAAAAGCCTGTGAACACTAAAACTTCAGTGAAGCTGATGGAGTATGGACTGAAAAGCTCACAAGTAATAGTAGCAACTGTGCAGGATTGGAATTCAAGGGAAAACATAGGGAAACGAACTCATAGCAGGTATCACAGTTGAGCTAGTTCTCTCCTCACTCAACTTCCAGCAGAGATCACAGGATAACAGCCAGTAAGGAAAATTGCTCAATATGTTATTTCTCCAGTCCTTAACATTGAGACTAATTAAAGCCCCAGGCACAGGATTTTCAATACTGTCTGTGAAATGCAACTACCTGTTCTGTTCTAGGTCCTGACACTCACTGTCATTCATTTCACAACACAATCCGATCCCCAGATGTAAATAGTCTGATTTCTTTGGGTTGGGTTCAGTGTTTGTTTGGCAATGCTGAAAATGGCCTGGTGGAAGGGCACAGCCATGATTGAACTTTGAAAAGATATGTGGCAGGCAAGACTGAGCCTGTCTCTCAATGTAGTAACAGCTGCCCAGGGAGAAATATGAGATCAGGACATCATTGCCCCCACACTTTCTGATGCCAGACCAGAGGCAGAGGAGCTAAGCAATTGTGGCATGACCATAACAACATGGTGAGTGCTTCAATGATGGCATAGGAATCGAGAAGGTAAGTGTCAGCTTTGTGAGAGGTCACTAACTCTATACACAATGGTATGCCCACATTGTGCTCCCTAACATGGTAGAGTGAGTGCCCAGTCACATCACTGAAATGTCAGCTTTCCTTTAAATAGGGGAGTATTAGGTTGAGAATGAGAAGAGGGGATCATTGAGGAATGCGACAACTGAAGCTACAGTGAGATTTTGGGGGGCGGGAAGGTGATGCCTTACCCTAAGCTACATCTAGCAATGTGCACTCTGGTTTGCTGATCATTGTCATCTCCAGGGTTGGTTGTGCTGATGCAACTGCCACATATTGCCATACCTAAACCACCCCCTGGATTCTACGGACAATTTAGCATGGCCAATCCACCTAACCTGCAAATCTTTAGACTGTGGGAGGAAACCAGGACACCATGAAGAAACCCACATAGACATGGGGAGAACATGCAAACTCTAGACAAACAGTCACCCAAAACTGGAATGTATCTGCTCCTGTGTGCTTCCAGATGGTAGGGCTCGTGGTACAGAAGGTGCAACTGAAGAAGCAGTGCTGCAGTGCATCACATAGATGGTGTCAGTTCAAGAGAGAGTGTATGTTTAAGATGGCGGATGAAGTGCCTATGAAGCGGATTGCTTTGTCCTGGATGGCATGGAGGTTCTTAAGTTTTTATGGAGCTGGACTTGTCCATCACACTCCTGACTTGAATCTTGTAGATTGTGGACAGTCTTTGAAATACAAGAGATGAGTTACTCACCATATAGATAAGATATTGTTCTGTAAGAATATATGGCATCAAAAACATCTGATAAAAGAAGAAACTTACTTGGAATGTGCTCCTTTTTATTGATGTTTATCTGATGAAAACAACTATTTGGTTTATTTGATTAGATTCTAATCTGAGGAATATATTTGAGTTTTAATCGCTATACTTGCTATTCGTCTAAAGAGGATTCCTCTGTCCTTACAATTGAAGTAGCAAATACTAAAGACCAAAATTCTCAAAAAGCTGGACCATAGGCAAAACAATAACATTTTATTTCTACTTTATTAAATCCCAAACAGTAGTGGGGGTGGCAGAATTTTGTTTCAAGGAATTCTTGGTTTTCTTGTATTTTGATTTTAAAAAAATTGTCAAGTTGTAGTATTCAAAAAGTGGGAAACAAACTGGAAAAAAAAAGTCCTCCAAGGGCTTAACTTGATCTTTTAGAAATTCAGTCTTCCACTGTGCATTATCTACTGTGAAATAATGAATTTGTCCAGGAAGAACATAATTACAACTTTAGTACAAAGAAATCCTCTCCAGCCTGACTTTCATCCTGACTGAAGCAGAAATGAATCAAATGTGCTGTTATTTTATCATAAAATGCTGATAGTCTGTTTCAATGCCCAGGTCCAAAACACAAGAATTGCCAAATAACTAAAAAGAAAGTTATGAAAAGGATAAAAATCACTGAATCCTCATAAGACACATGATTGTGCATCACTGATTGCTCCGGCTGGAATCTCAAGGCATATATTAAGCATCAATAATTTGTAAGTCACAGCAGACTACTTACTGAGTCCCAGTACTGGAGAATTAATCAATTTCAACCTATGTAAAGCTTAGCTGGCTGACAGCAACATCAAGAATATTAGTGGAAAGAAATCAATGAATACTGGCCAGACTATGCTTTAAGAAAATCTAACAAGTACAACGACACAATCATACTGAGCACAATGAAATAAATTCTACACCTACACTAGCCTTTTTTTATTTATGCAAGCTTCTCAAAAAAAGTTTCAGCACAGTACCTCTTTTGCTTGCAAAAAAATGTAAGTGTGTATTGGTAGTGAAAGATTATTTAGTCAACTAGATGGAACATATGCCACTGGGGAATAAGAATACAGAGGCAAGTGCCAGTGTCTTACTGCGTGAATTGTATTGAGGGTTTGAAAAGTGGTCTGAGCTGCATTAATGATCAAGTACTTGAGACACTAGTGCAGTGTCCTTGTGATGAATCTAACCAAATGATGTTCCAGTACATCCAGAGAGATGGCACGTTTTGCAAAATGTGGATAACATACTTTCAACATTTGTAATAGGAAATCAAAGGAACTGAAACTGCCACTATCAGTCAGAGCATACAAAAAATTACCAAAGTAGCCATTAGTTAGTATTTTTCTGAGCTGAAATCTCTTTTTTCAGTCTTGCATCATGTCAGCAAAATTTTCAACATATTGATAAAATTCCCCTTTGTGCTTGTTTTAACTTAACATCTCCTACTATCATGGCAGGTGATACCTAAGAGGGTGGCATCTGAGGATGAAAACAAAGCATTTTTTAAGTTACTTTTTGTGTGATCGCATGGAGGCTTTTCTTGAAATTGTACATGCTTGTAATGTCAGCACTACTAGCAATGCTAGCATTTAATGTCCATTCCTAGTTGCATTAGAGGCCAATTAAAAGTCAACTATATTGAAGTGGATTGGGTAAGGTTGATAGGTTTCATTCCCTAAAAGTCATATGGACCAGTCATATATTTAGAACAATCCAACAGGCTACTGACTGCTTTATAAACATTGAATTCAAAGTCTGGAATATTAGTTTAAACCTCAGAGTTATTTATCTAGTAATGTAACCACTGCACTCCATTACCAGAACCAAATAACATAACATGTTGGAGTGTGGCTTTTCTTTTTGGCCAGCCAGTGGTGAGGATCATGTCAAATGCTGTGACGCTCTATAATGCCAGAATTTCGAGTGTTCGCTTTGAGCACAGAGATTGTGTGTTCAAGCCCACTACAAATCATTGTGTTAGTATTGTACTGAGTAAGTGCTACGTCCTTCAAAATGCCTTCTTTGAGATAACATACTTTATAAAATGATGTGGCTAAAATTTATTCCTCAACAATACTTGAAAATCATATTAACTTATCATTGTTCTACACAGAACCAAACTGTACAATATTAGCTGTAACAGTGACCATGGTTCAAAATTAATTAATTAAGCATGAAGCTGGGATATTATGAACATATGAAATATTTTTCATTTATGCTGCTCCATTCTGAATTTTGTTTTTCCACCTGAATTTTGTTTATTATGTCAAAGATTCTTGGAAACCAATAGTGGTATAAAATTGTTATTGGCTACAACAGTTTATTCATTATTCTGTCTAATAAAGTGTTGTGCAAATGAGTGGCTTTTTTTGTGACGATCCACTTTAACGTTTCTCATCAAAGTGATTGTTCTTCAGAAATTGGAATTATCACAAATCCTTCAGCCATTTTATTAGTATTAAATATATAAAACCTCTTATATAAAGAATTTTAAAGAAATGTAAGGTCCAGCTAACAGCTAGAAATGAGTGTTGGATTTTCCTCTTTTCTAAGATAGTGCTGTTGTTTATCAACATTTTTAAAAATTAACTCACTGGATATGGGCATTCAATTTATTGAATGGGCCACCATTTATTGCCTGTGTCCAGTTGCCCTTGAGAAGGTGGTGGTGAGCTTCTTTCTTGTACTGCTGCAGACCACGTGCTGTAGCATACTCACAATGCCAATAGAAAGCGAGTTCCAAGATTTTGACCAGCAACAGCGACAATATATTTCCAAGTCAGGATGTTGAGTGACTTGAAGGGGAACTGATGGGGGTGTTCCCATGTATTTGTTACCCTTAGCCTTCTAGATGGTAGTGGTCATGGGTTTGGAAGGTACTGCCTTAGAACCTTGATGTATTTCTATAGTGCACCTTGGATGGTGCATACTGCTGCTACTGAGTGTCGGAGATGGAGGGACTGAATGCTTATGGTTGTGATGCCAGTCATGCAGGCTGTTTCATTCTGAGTGCTGTCAAACTTCTTGAGTATTGTTGGAGTTGCACTCACTCAGGCAAGTATAGAGTATTCTATCACACTTCTTATTTGTGCCTTATAAATAGTGATCTGGTTTTGGTGAGTTGGGAGGTGAGTTACTCAATGCAAGATTCCTAGCCTCTCACCTGCTCTGGTAGCCGCTAGTCCAACTCAGTTTCTGGTCAATGGTAACCCCCAGCGGAGGATACAGTGATGGTGATACCATTAAATGTCAAGGTATGATTGTCAGATTCTGATTATTGTAAATGATCATTGCCTGACATTTGTGTGACACAAATGTTATTTACCACTTGTCAGCTTAAGTCTGGATGTTGTCCAGATCTTGTTGCATTTGAACATGGATTGTTTCATTATCTGAGGAATCATAAATGATTCTGAACAGTGCTTGGTCATCAGTGAACATCTCCACTTCTGACTTCGTGATGGAGGTCATCAATGAAGCAGCTAAAGATGGTTGGTACAAGGACACTATGCTGATGAACTCCTGCTAGATGTCCTGCAGCTGAGATGACTGATTTCCAAACAGCACAAGAATCTTCCTATATGCTAAGAATGACTCCAACCAGCGAAGTGATTTGCCCCTGATTCCCACTGACTCCCATTTTGCTTGAGCTCCTTAACGTCATACCAGGTCAAATGTGGTCTTGTTGCCAATGGCATCCACTCTCATCACACCTCACAAATGTTATAAATACATTCTTTTTTCAGCAATCAGAATTATACTATTGGTAGAAATGCATACTTATTAGCTTTTAGCATTTTTTTGTACAGTTGAATGATTGGGTAGAGAATTGGATCTCTAATTTTTCTTCTCATTTGTGCAAAGTGAATACTTTAATCATTCCCAAGAGTTTTGATTTAAACTGCACATTTTACAGGCATATTTGTCAGTTGCTCTTAAGAGAATCCTGATGAGAGTTTCCATTGTTCTTGTGCATGGATCTCACGTAATTCACAATTCATGAATCTGCGCCACATTTCTGTCATCAAGGTATGTATCTTCAGTTATATCTATGGAAAAATAAAAGCTCAGTCTCTCCAGAGGAATCTCCTACTCTTTCTTTTGTTCCCAAACATTGTAGACTCAATATTTTTTCTTTACTGTCGTGGCAGCACTTATTCCCTTCTGAGTCACAGTTTAATTTGACGGTTACCAACCATCACATCAAATAACATTGCCCCTTGTCCCTCCCTTGTCAAGTTTTCTGCTCATTGAAGAAAATTGTAATTAATGGAAGTCTGCTTTCTCAATTATAGTTCAATTACTTTTTAAAAGAAAATTCTGTTTAGTGTCAAGATTTGTGGACATTCAGTTATCATGTATTATTCTTTGGATACTGGTGTTCTCTGATCTTTGTAAATGTTAACTCAGAACATCACTAAATATCAGTGATGGTTCAATTATAAGTATCTGCCTGTTGCTGAAATAATGAGTGAGCGGCACTGAGTTCATGCTGCTCACCATGCTGCTGATTCATTTGTTTTTATTGTCTGGTTGGACTAATTTCTTCAGCCTGTGAACTCACATTATTAAGAAACCAGTGCAGCAGTATCATTTTTAAAAAATGTTTCCTGCTTCCTAAATGTTCGGAAAAGATTTTAAAAGTCTATTCCTATTCATAAAATATAGAGTCAGGCTCTGGATTCTCAAGATGTTCTAAAACATTGAAATCCTTGTTTTTAACCAGCATCGTACTGGTCAGCCAAGGTCTCACATTTTTATGTGTATTTATTATAAGGTAGGTAGTTGGCTGTATTTACTACACTCTGTCATACTTTCTGAGAAACCTGTAAATAATTATCTTGGTAGGCAGTCCTACCTCAAATTAAATTAGCATTGCAACCATTTATTTTATATTACACCAACAATCTGGATCCTTCCTCTGAAAACGTTTTCCACACAGGAAGGAGTTTATGTCAAGTTATATTGGTTTACTTGTTGAATTGTTTTTATTTAGTTATTGACATAAATCCAAAGCAGCATGTTGATATGAATTCGCATGTTTGCACAATTGCTGCTATAATAATGGTCCAACTTTCTGGTCCAGCTACTCAGTTATGGCACAATCAAGACAGTAGCACGATGATTTGTTTCAATTGTTTTGATGTTGCCAAATAGACAGTTTTCACTATGTCACATTTTGGTAAATGTTAATGGAAATTTAGTCAGAAATTAATATTACATTCAATTATATTTTGTACATAATATTAATTTGATTAAGATCCAGGTTATTAGTTTTGTGGACATTCAATGTTGACATTAAACAATCCAAAATCAAGTAAACACCATCATGTATAAAGTAAGCCTACTTCAGCACATCTCAACAATATGACTAGATCTGTTTGTTTTTTTATGCAGTAGGATATCATAAATGCATAAGGCTGGGTCATGCTCAAAAAAAAGATGTATTAATGACACACACAATAATGTACAAATTGACCAGAAATTTAAAGGATCAAGAGATAAATTCTGTTCAGGTGTTACTATTCAATATATGCTTCTCTTCTCTTATTTCATACAAACATTTTGACCTTAGCCTTTATATTACTTACAAGAACCTGCAGGATTTGCATATTAATTGCCCATTAAATGCAGCACACACTGTCAACTTTGGTTTTTATTATTGTAGTTCTAATACCATGATAAAAATTAATGAAGTAAGATCAACCTATTCTGTCTTTTCCTCTTATATTTCTCAACTCTTAAATCTGATTCTAATGTCACACTGGTCTCAGCAATCACTGACATCCCACATACCTTTTTGTAGCTCCAGCACGAGAATAGAATGTGACTGAAGTGAATATCAAATGTGTTGATCATTTAATCAAGAGGCAGTAATACAAGATGAATAGTACGATATTTTAATTTATCCTGTAAAAAATTACCTTTTATTACCACTTGGCATAAAAGAAGACTTACATTTATACTTATTTCTTATAATCCCTCCTCACATTTCAGAACTCTAAAGGCACTGTTCCTCTTACAACATCCTAGTCCACATTGCCATTACTCACAATACCAATTTCCATTTTGATAACCTTTTGCTGTGCAAACACAACATTTGTCCTTTTACTTCCAGCCTTCCCACCATCCAAGGGCCAAAACATTCCTCTAAGAAACAATGGGAATTTACTTGCATTTCTTTAAATTTAGAATACTGTATTCACTGCACACACTGTGGTCTGCTTTACACTGGAGGGAGCAAACACACATTGATGAACAACTCTGTTAAATCTGAAAGCATACCGCTGAGCTTGCCATTCTAATTCACTGTCCCATTCCCACTCTGACCTCTTTGTCCTTAGATTCCTACAAAGTTCCATTGAAACCTAGCAGAAGCTCCAAGAACTGTACCTCATGTTTTGATTAGATTCTTTACAATCTCCTGTCTCAACATCAAATTCAACAATTTCTGGAAAAAAATAGAAATGCATATTTCTATTGCATATTTCTGGAAATCAGAAGCAAAAACAGAAATTGCTGCAAAATTGTAGTTTTGTAGAGACCATAACTTCTGCTCTCATTTTATCAAAATCAACTGTCTGTACTGATTTTGTTATTCCTTTAGTCAAACCTACTTTCTATCCTTTTTTTCCAATCAACCTGTTCAGAGATGTTATTTCATACTTCCGGAGCAGGTAGGACTTGAACCACCCTATTGCACAATATTTCCTTGGCGCTTTCCTGATCTTATGTTTCCCTGCAATTGTGTTTGCTTAACACTGTTACATCTGTAACACTGAGAGAGCCTCCACAATCTCCTCTCTGACATCTCTCAACAGCATCTGTACATTCTATCATACCCAACTGAACTTAACCACTTTGAATTTTGCCCATTTCTTCAGACCCAATTTCTGTTGCACTAATGTTGAAGTCTTCTTTTTCTCAAAATAAGAATTATTTTAGCTGCTTCCTATTATTATTTCCTTCCAGTAATGAGTATTGTTGATGGAAATGTTATCGAGCTCAGGAACACAAGGAGGTTCAACTAATGCCCAAAGGTGAAGGTGAAGCAACCAGAGTTAGCGATAACAGGTGATCATTCAACGGCTCTGTACTGTCAGGGTCAGTAGTCCTACCGAATCACTTCACCATTTCTGTGACCAGCACTCATTATTTAAAAAGAAGAAATTTTCAAAAGGACTGTTAAAACAGTAAATTGGTAGTCCTGTCACCATAAATCAAAAGGCTCAGGGTTCAAGCCCAATTCTGCAGTACAAGCATATTGTCTTAGATGGTACAGGAGCACAATAATAAAGGACAGTCATATTGATGGAAATATCATCCTTTAGCTGGGATTTTAAGCCAAGAGCCTGTCTATTTGTCCTATTTCTTCAGAGATTAAATGTCATGTGGAATCACTTAAAAGGAGCAAGTTTTTGAGCCCTGAAACAACACTATATGCAGGTTAATTTCTTATTTATTTCATTGGCACTCCAGGGAATCCTGCTTTGTGTAAATTGGGTAACTACCCTGTTTACATAACTTTAGGATAATTTTCTTTAATGTTAAATTGTTTTGTAATAACACATATTAGAAAGAGTTTATCTAATTATAGCTGATAGTGATAAAGAAGCAGAGAGAAAAAATGCTCAAACGCAGCTGGATTCTGTAATGGGACAGTAATGGCAAAACAGATCTTTGATTTGCTCAGATTCTTACATTCTTCTGTGCAATTCATGACAGTGAATGTTAACAGACTTTTTGGTGGTGAGAAATATTGCATTTCAGCATAACCCCATCACCAGCAATGTTCCCATGCATGTTCTTCTTTGGACAGCACAGAATAACAATAAGCTATGTAAAGTGGCGTCAATTTTCCTCTTCACCACCAGTGTTGCTGAGGCCAATTGAATGTTCCTTGTACCTCCTTGTCTTAGATCAGCTGATTCAGCACAGTGCAGAATCCGCACATTCCTCTCACTGAATAACTTACGAGGTCACCTGAAGGACAGTCCAGTCCTGAGAGTTTTGCTGACTGCAATACAACTTGGTGCTGTCCTTTTGTATCCTGATAGCCAGATGTACCCCATTAGAACCCTTCAAATTCATAATGCAATGACTACATGGGAAATGCCCAGGAGCTTTAACCTTTCACATGACAGTTACCCTGTGCTGGAAATCTCTGGAAAGTATCTCCAACTCTGAGTTGGAATCAGAGACCTCCAAGGGTTTTGACATACTAATCTGGATGGGTAAAATCAATGCTAGCTCCTGGGTAACTATGCAACTGGCACCATCACTCACCCAAAATGAAGACTGCCTCCCCCCAATCTTTCCTGACCCGACCTCAACACCCTAGCCACAGAGGCAGTCTGGCACCTCCCCAACTAGCACTCTAACCCAATTATAGTGCCCTCCATACCAGTCTGCCACTCTTCCAGACTGCCACCCTATCCAATTGGCACACTACCCAGCTATCACCCTGTTACCCTCTACAGCTGGCACCCTAATGAAATGGCATCTCCCCCATTACACATTTATATCGCCCACCCTACCTACTACTACACCTTCACCCTTTCATTCATACACTCATACAAATCCAATAAGAGGTTCTGGGGCATTGAAAGTTTATTTACTGCAACCCATCTGCTTGGTCTGTAAAAGGCAGGCATGGCTGTCTCCCCTGGAGCTGCCCAGTTTATTTGCAGTGATGGAGAGCAGCCAACTTTCAAAGTCTGCCCTGAAAAGACTAGCAGGTAAGTGTGTGTTTTATTTCCTAAGAAAACCAGAACTGGAACTGTTCTGATAATAACTGAATTTAAATATTTTTACATTTATTTAAGGTAAAGATCACGGAGCATTATTCTAGTGAAGAAGGGAAGCCAGAAAGCTAATATAACATGCCTGATTAACAGGCCAAATGTTTTCAAATCAAAGGTGAAATTTTCTCTTGCCTGTTGTGACATGAGAAATAGTGAGATAGGTGGGAGATAACAGTGAGAATTTTAAAATCTGACTCTCGAGGTTGAGAACAAAATTCCTGAATCTCCCCTCAAGGCTTAAATGTTGAAATCAGAATCTTGAGCAGCAACTGCCTTATTTCTATGCATTTGCATTTTAGCAAAAGCCCCAGTTGCCTTATTTATACATCATATCCAATTCTCCTTACCTTCACTGAGAAATAGAGTCAGAGAGTCATAGAGCTGTACAGCACGGAAACAGACCCTTCAGTCCAACTCATCCACGCCAACCAGATATCTCAACCAACCAATCTATTCCCACCTCTCAGCATCCGGCCCACATCCCTCCAAACCTTTCCCGATCATACACCCATCCAGATGCCTTTTAAATGTTGCAATTGTACCAGCCTCCACCACTTCCTCTGGCAGCTCATTCCATACACTTACCATCCTCTGAGTGAAAAAGTTGTCCTTTAGGTCTCTTTTATAACTTTCCCTTCTCACGCTAAACCTATGCCCTCTAGTTTTTGACTCCCCCACCTCAGGGTAGAGACTTTGTTTATTTATTCTATTCATGCCCCTCATGATTTTATAAACCTCTATAAGGTCACCCCTCAGCCTCCGACGCTCCAGGGAAAACAGCCCCAGCCTATTCACCCTCTCCCTGTAGCTCAAATCCTCCAATTCTGGCAAGATTCTTGTAAATCTTTTCTGAACTCTTTCATGTTTAAAATTCCTAAATTTGTAAATCAGAGCAGGGAGCTGGAGCCTGCAACTCTCCAATGCTTTCCCCAGCCATCATCCAAGTACTTCAGCACAAGAACCTCCCTGCATACTCCTTAACCATCATCCTCCTTGACATTTTGTCCACCCAAGACAGCATCAGTAAACCATGTGCTTCACCTCCCCATCATACCAGCTCTTGGACCAACTCAGACACTGCTTCAACCCTTTGGAGCTCAGGCACACCTCCAACTTAAATGCTTCTTCCACATAGTTTGTGTGGATGGTTCTTATGGCTTTTAGCATTGTTTCCTAGTGATCATTCAGTTTGCATTGTTTTGAAGATTGCTGATCTCTGTCTACCTCACATTGCTGTCTTAGTGCACACTCATTGACTTCAGCACTGACATACAGGTTGCCAGCTAATGATTCACAAGGATTTCTTAGCACACAGGATCTCCAGTGCCCAGTTATGGGCTGCCATTCAAACACATTGTTTGAAAGAAATGGTCATGTGGGTGAAATTCAAAGAATCCCCATAGAATGATACAATATCATAGAGACTCTTTGGCCCATCAATTTTGTACTGACAAAATCTACACTAAATCTACACTAGTTCCATTTTCCAGCACTTGGCCTATGGGCCTTAAATGTTCTGACAGCTCTAGTGCTCAATCAAGTACTTTTTTAAAGGTTGTGAGGACTTACACCCCAACTACCCTCCCAGCCAGTGTATTCCAAACCCCCATCAGCCACTGGGTGAAAAATGATTTCCTCAAATCCCCTAAAAACCTTTTTGCCTTTCACCTTAATATTATACCCCTTATTAATGACCCTTCAACTAAGGGGAACAGCTGCATTCTATCCCTCTGTCCATGCCCATCTTAATCTTATGCACCTCAATCAGGCCCCTCCTCAGCTGTCTCTGGTCCAAAGAAAACAAACCAAGCTTATCCAGCTACCAGCCTTTCTTGGGGCTCAAGGGGATTACAATCAACCAGAAGTTACTGTCCCCACAGTCAGTCAAAAGGCTCCACTTATTCCAGTCCAAGGGGTTGGTTATGGTCAGTCACAAACTTGGTCCAATCATATTCCAGACTTTGGCGATGGTGAGGCCTCTATGTAATTATTGCAATGAGGTTAGCCAGGTGGACCTCCTAGAATATGAGTTCTCTGATTGGGGTTGTTAATCTGGTCCAATCAGGGAGCTTTGGCTAACAAAAATAAACAGGAGTGTAATATAAGCACTACTGCTGTATGGCAGTAGTGGTACTTATATTACACTCCTGTTTATATTTGTCAACTAATACTGTATGGCAGTAGTGAGGTGGAGAAAGAATATAACCAGGAGATTTTTTAAAAATTAACAGGAGTGCCAGAGGTGCGCTCACGCTGAGAGCTGGCTCTGAGGCAGCTAGATCAAGGACTTCCCAAATGTAAATAAAGGGTGACTAAGTGACTGGATACCAGCCCTGTTGAGCTATTTCACTGTGATCAAATATTACTAGTCTAGGAATTAAAACTACATCAGTGAGGGTGCTGTGAGTCTTCAGTCTCGGGGTGGGCAGTAGTTAGCTAGGCTGTTGTGCCAATTTAGTCCAGGGGAATGAGCCTGGATGGTGAGCACTTCCACCTCTCTGGTCACATGATCCTCCAGAAATGCATCCAAGAGCCCAGGTGCTTAATTAATGAGGTGAAGAGTGGAAGATTGCACTTCGAGCTATAGTAGACTAGGCACCATGAGTCCAACATGACAAAGCACTTTAATTGAAAATGGAAAGATTGCACTGACAGTCACTGTTTTAATGTCCAGACCAATTGATGAGATACCAATGCCAAAACACTGCCTTTGTCCTGGTGGTTCCTACACCATCCCCGAAAGAGTAAGTAGTATGACACGTCAGTTTTTTAGGTGAGGTCCTCAGACAGTGTCAATGAAAAACTGTTATGTGGTGTTGGTGACATCTTATAATTCTGTCTTAGAAAGGATGAGGCATAAGAATTATTTTCAAGCACAATAGCCGAAATCTTTTGATTCATAGATCGTCATTGCAGTAACACACCCTGAAAGACGCCAAATAGGAGCCCTTAGGAGTTTGAGCACATTGACTGCCTGGGAGTTGTCCAGGAAATTGACATTTCTGATCGCCAATTACCCTTTGTCTAGAACCTTCCAAAAAGTTATTTAACTCCGAGTTAGAATTGGATGGTTTCAATTCAATTACCTGGTGTTACCCAGGAATAGTTGAGGGACCTACTCTAATTCCTGGTTAACTATAAAACTGATCACCAGTCACACAACTGACATCACCTCTCCCCACACTGACTTCGCAACCTTCTGACCCAACAACCACCATAACATACCTCACTGCCCTCCAGTCAGACCCAACTCCCACCCTCAACTCAATACACCTCAGCATGTACCCCCAGCACCAACTATCTTACCCCACCCTGTCCCCTCACCAAACTGCCAACTTATACCCTCACCAAAGTGCCAACATATCCCCAAAATTACTACTCCTCACCCAGTTACCTGTCATCTTACTGCCCACCCAAATGCTGCCTTAACCCATTGTCTACTTACTTGCCATGCTATCCCCTCATCAATCTGCCACCCTACAACCTCAACTATCAGTGATAGGCAACATGATTTTGTGCGGGGGAGATTGTGCCTTACCTACTTAATACAGTTCTTTGAGGAAGTGACCAAGTTGGTAGATGAATGAAGGGCTGTAGATGTCATATACATGGACTTTAGTAAGGCATTTGATAAGGCTCCCCATGGTAAACTAATAGAGAAAGTAAAGTCACATGGTGTGCAGGGAGTTCTAGCTAGGTGGATAAAGAACTGGTTGAGCAACAGGAGACAGAGAGTAGTAGTTGAAGGGAGTTTCTTGAAATGAAGAAAGGTGACCAGTGGTGTTCCATAGGGGTCAGTGCAGATGCCACTGCTGTTTATGATATACATAAATAATCTGGAAGAGGGCACTGTTGGTATGATCAGCAAGTTTGCAGATGACACGAAGATTGGTGGAGTAGCAGAAAGCATAGGGGACTATCAAAGAATGCAGGAGGATATAGATAGACTGGAGAGTTGGGTGGAGAAGTGGCAGGTGGAGTTCAATCCAGGCAAATGTGAAGTGATGCATTTTGGGAAGTCTAATTCGAGAGCGAATTATATAGTAAACGGAAGAGCCTTGGGAAAAGTTGATGAGCAGAGAGATCTGTGAGTTCAGGTCCATTGTACCCTGAAGGTTGCTGCACAGGTGGATAGAGTGGTCAAGAAGGCATATGGTATGCTTGCCTTCATCAGACAGGGTATTGAGTATAAGACCTGGCAAGTCATGTAAAAATTGCTTCAGCTGCATTTAGAATACTGTGTACAGTTCTGGTTGCCACATTACCAAAAGGATGTGGATGCTTTGGAGAGGGTGCAGAGAAGGTTTATGAGGATGTTATCTGGTATAGAATTCTAATTCTAGAGCGAATTATATAGTAAACGGAAGAGCCTTGGGAAAAGTTGATGAGCAGAGAGATCTGTGAGTTCAGGTCCATTGTACCCTGAAGGTTGCTGCACAGGTGGATAGAGTGGTCAAGAAGGCATATGGTATGCTTGCCTTCATCAGACAGGGTATTGAGTATAAGAGCTGGCAAGTCATGTAAAAATTGGTTCAGCTGCATTTAGAATACTGTGTACAGTTCTGGTTGCAACATTACCAAAAGGATGTGGACGCTTTGGAGAGGGTGCAGAGAAGGTTTACAAGGATGTTGTCTGGTATAGAAGGTGCTCGCTATGAACAGAGGTTGAGTAGGTTAGGTTTGTTTTCATTAGAAAAAAGGAGATTATGGGGAGATCTGATTGAGGTCTACAAAATCATGAAGGATATAGACTGGGTAGATAGAGATCAGCTTTTTCCCTGGGTTAAGGCTTCAATGATGAGAGGTCATGCTTTCAAGGTGAGAGGTGAGAAGTTTAAGGGGGATACATGCAACAAGTACTTTACACAGAAGGTGGTAGGTGCCTGGACCGCGTTGCCAGCAGAGGTGGTAGAGGCAGGCATGGTAGATTCATTTAAGATACGTCTGGAGAGATGCATGAGTAGGTGGGGAGCAGAGGGATACAGATGCTTAGGAATTGGCGCCAGGTTTAGACAGTGGATTTGGATTGGCTCAGGCTTGGAGGGCCGAAGGGCCTGTTCCTGGGCTGTAAATTTTCTTTGCTCTTTGTTCTTTATGTGGCTTCAACCAATGAATCTACGCTTAAAGGATTCAGCTAGAGTGAAGCTGTACATTTCCAAAGCCTCCAGCTCAGAACTCAAGCACAGAAATCTGAAGCATGAATTTAGGCTCAGATGACGTTGACTGGTGCTCTCAGAAGGTTTGAGCCAAAGTAGCCAGTCAATCTCAATCAGCAAGTGAACACTGAAAGCTGAGCACGGCTTTAAAACAGTGTTTGAGATCCTTAGCACTGACTTGTTTATTGCTATTCAGCTGGTCGCTGTCATGGGAGGCTGTAAATGAGGCACTACCCAGCATAATATCTTACAACCTCTTTAATAAGAGTGAGCAGGTAATTTTATTTCCAATCAGCCTCTAAATGAATCCACGAGACAGCTGTTGTTAGTGTGCATTTCAGTTCCTTTACTGAGATGGCACTTTGTGCTAAAAACAATCTAAACAAATATTGCAGTCTAAAACCTGAGTTTGCTTTACTCTTTCATCCCCAAATTTTCTGGGAAAATTTACCCCCCTACACCCCCCCATCCTGCCCATCCCAGCCTCTCAACATTAAGGAATGTCAAATCTTCCCCAGAAATACACTTTTTCTTTTTTAATGATTTCTGTTGCCAGGCCAAAGATGACAGAATATAATCGAGGTCAGCACTAAATGCGGCTATTTGATAGTAGTTATTTAATCTGGTGTGATAGGTAGAATCTTACAAAACTAGCTCTTGGAGCAATACAGGGGACATTTCTGGATTGCAAATCTGACTCCCTACTGTGTGAATGTTATGGTTGCTCTTTCCCAGAACAAACAAAGTAGCAGGCCAGCTCCAGTTCTCTCACCGATTAGCACAGACCTTTGGGAAGGCATCTCTGCTGCTGTGACAAAGGGCCTCAATTGACTTGAAAACCAGCCACACTCTCAACATGAGGCGGAAGGAAGAGAAGGAAGGTGGATGTGATATGTGCAAATGGCTGACCCATGCTTCACCACCTCCTTCCTGAAGATAATGCTGCAAACTAAGAGGGAAATCCTCTTCCAGACGATGTTGGGAGAAGCCAGCCAGCCTCATTAAAGAGATTGTAAAGGTGATGAACAGTCAGACTGCAATACAGGGCCAGTAATGTAAAATGTTCAGTGATTTTCCTGTGGTGCAGGCAAGGCTGCAAAACTCAGCTGGCATCAATCTTTCTTTAACATCTGGCATCTGTACAGCATATTCCATCCTCATCTGTTTCCTCATATCTCCATCTCAACAGACAATGCTCAAACTTATGTTCAACATATTGTGTTCTCACTCCCTGCCCTCACAATTATCCTATTGAGATTTTTTCCCTCCATCCTCAGCAACCAGTTGGTTTCTCATATGAAAAACTCTCTGCATTCTTTCATTGCAGAAGACAGTCCATAACGCTAAGGAGAGACAGTGAACTGGGACTGGAGGTGCAGCCATGATGGCAGGAATTGGGGTGAAAGAAGATACCCTGGATACTGGCAAGAACGTGGCAATGCGGGGTGTTGGCATTAGAAAGATCGGGTAGTCCAGAAACTTAGTGACAATGTTAGATTTTGCACTGTCATTTGGCACTCAGCTGTCACTCATGTTGAAACAGTGTCACCAATGTCACACTAACTTGGAACTCTATTTAGATTAGAGTGGTGCTGGAAAAGCACAATAGGTCAAGCAGCATCTGAGGAGCAGGAAAATTGACGTTTCGGGCAAAAGTCCTTCATCAGGAATACAGGCAGGGTGCCTGCAGAGTGGAGAGATAAATGAGAGGAACTCTATTTAGCCTACATGAAGCACAACTTACATATTTTATCCCCTACAGATGCATTGCTGAAGTCAGTGCAGGAAACTAGGGAAAAGACCATGGACCCCTCAGAGAAGGACCTGAGGAAATACCATTAAATTACTAATGTAGACCATCCATCAGCATAAAGACAAACACCTTAGTGAGTCCCGAGTCTCAGTGAGCTATGGGAGCAATGATGAGGAGCATATTACGTGAGCAGGAGCAGGTTCTGAACTTTGCATAGGGGTCACAATGGGATTAGTTAAATACTGCAAATATAGTTCCTAGCTGAAACATGCCTAAAAGAGAATGTTGCAAATTGCTTGGCAGAAGTTATATTTCTGTGTGCACCAAAACTCTTCGGAATGTTCTTCCCCTTCTCTTCCTCAAAGAATGTTGATTGCTTTTCACTTTCCTTCGGTATAAGCGCTGCTCCTGTCTGCAGTGCAATGTTGTACAGGGCACGGTGCAACATCACTAGCTGGAAGCCCCTTAACAGGTAATAGTGAATGGTGCCTCCAGATTGGTTAGCAGAACCTCAGTTTGAGTTGGGCAATTGTGGCTTGGTGGTAAGATGATTCCCATTGTACCTCTTTGTTGCCTATGTGATGATATAGAGGTGCCAGTGTTGGACTGGGGTGGTCAAACTAAAAAATCACACAACACCAAGTTATAGTCCAAAGGGTTTATTTGGAAGCACAAGCTTTCAGAGCACTGCTCATTTGTCAGCTAGGTAGTGGGGCAGAATCATAGGACACAGAATGTATAGTGAAAGATCAAAGTGTCATTCAACTCGTGTGATGTATTGAACAAACCTGGATTGCTGTTAAGTCTTTAGTTACTTAGAATAGGGTTGCAGGTCTCAATTCATTAATATGTAAATCACAGAACTTCTTTCAAGTCACAGTCATGAGATAACTTAAGGTTTTATTTTTAAAAATGACACCCCAGCTCACTCAATGCATTAAAAGTGTGAGGTGAGAGTCTGTCTGTATCTCTACCTTGAGTCAGAATGGTTCTATTTCCAAAATAGGAATTTATAAAATGTCACATGGACTGACTGCCTACAGATTGTGTGCTTATTGAACAAAATTGAATGTATCTGCAAATGCAAATTCACCCCATTGACTTGTGAGAGAGAGAGGGAGAGAGAGAAAGAGAGCGAGAGAGAGAGTGTGTGTGAGAGAGAGAGGGAGAGTGTGTGTGTGTTGTACACGAGTGTGACAGAGCATAGGGTGTGCGTGTATGAGTGTGTGTGCGTGTATCTGAGGGAGACTGTGTGTATGAGAGAGAGTCTGTGTGAGTGAGTGTGATCATATGCAAGAGTGTGTCTATGTGTGTTTGTGTGTGAGTGCATGTGTGAGAGATTATAGTGCAGTGGGGTCACCTGTAGTGTAACATGAACCCAAGTTCTCGGTTAAGACCATCCCCATGGGTACTGAACTTAGCTATCAGCCTCTGCTTGGCAACTCTGTGTTGTTATGTGTCCCGAAGTCCACTTTGGAGGACGGTCAGCTGAAGATCTATGGCTGAATGTTCTTGACTACTGAAGTGTTCCCCAACTGGGAGGAAACATCTCTGTCTGGCAATTGTTGTGCAGTGTCCATTCAGCCATTGTCATTGCGTCTGCTTGGCCTCGCCAATGTACCATGCCTCAGGGCATCCTTGCCTGCAGCGTATGAGATAGACAATGTTGGCCAAGTCACATGAGTATACATGGTTGCATACATGGTAGGTGGTGTCCCCACGTGTAATCGTTGCATCCAATGTCAAGACTCTGACATGTCTTGCAGTGGTTGCCATGAGAGGATTGTATGGTGTTGTGGTTGATGTTATCCTGAAGGCTGGGCAGTTTGCTGTGAACAATGGTCTGTTTAAGGTTTGGCGATTGTTTAAAGTGGACACAAGGGAAGATCTTGGTGTGGTGCTCATCCTCCTCAATAATGTGTTGCAGGCTGCGATAAACATGGCATAGTTTCTCTGCTCCTGGAAGTACTGGAAGTTGAAGGAGGCTGTCTGTCTCCTGAGGAGGTCACTACAGTTTCTTGCTACGGCACGTCGGAACTGACAATTGATGAGTTGAGCATTGTATCCTGTTCTTTTGAAGGCATCCTTCAGCACCTTCAAGTGTCCATTGCGTTCCTCCTCATCTGAACAGATCTTCTGTATGCATAAGGCTTGTCTGTGGGGATGGCTGTTTTAATATGTTTAGAGTGGAGGCCAGAGAAGTGCAGTATTGTGAGGTTATCCGTGGATTTTCAGTAGAGTGAGGTACTGAGGTGCCTGTCCTTGATAGAGATGCGTGTGTCCAAGAATGATACTGATTCTGTAGTCTGATCGTGGGATGAAAATTGTTGATAGCACTGCCTATGTGGAGGGGGGAAGTTCCTGATTAATTCCCCAGGAGCCACACACTTAGGCAAGAACTGAAGATGCTGGAAATCTAAAATAAAAACAGAGTGCTGGAGAAGCTTAGCAATTCTGGCAGTACCTGTAGAGAGAAAAGGAGGCTAGAGAACTCAAGGAAATAAATATTGATGTCTTGAAAACAGTCCACATTACAGAAGAGGAAGTGTTGGAGGTCTGAAAAAAACATAAAGGTGGATAAATCTCAAGAATCTGATCATGTGTACCCCAAGACATTGTAGGAAGTTCGGGAAGAAATTGTGGTGCCCCTTGCAGAGTTACTTATATCAACTATAGCCATGGGGAGGGGCCAGAGAACTGCACCAGGGTGACTCATGTTATGCCTTTATTTAAGAAAGGCTGTAAGAAGGAGCCTCGGAACTAAGATCTGTGAGTCTGCTGTCAGTGGTGGACAAGTTGTAGGAGGGGAGTTTGAGAAATAGGATTTACATGCACTTGGAGAGGCAAGGACTTGTTAGGAATAAGTCTGCTTTGTGAGTGGGAGGTCATGTTTCAAAAACTTGATTGAGTTTTTGAGGGCATAACCAAAAAGATCAATGATGGCAGAATAGTACATGGACTTTAATAAAGCATTTGACAAGGTTCTGCATGGCAAATTAATCAATAAAGTTAGATCACATGGGATTCAGACAGGCTTGCCAATTGAACACAAACTTGGCTTTTCGGTTGGAGACAGAGGATGGTGGTAGAAGGTTGTTTTTCACACTGCTGGCCTGTGACTAGTCGTGTTCCACTGGGACCAGCACTGCATCCATTTTTGATTGTCATTTATATAAACAATTTGGATGAGAATTTAGGGGGCATGATTAATACATTTGCAATTGATACCAAAATTGATGTTACAGTTTGCAGTGAAGAAGATTATCTAAGATTTCAAAGAGATCTTGATCAATTGGGCCAATGGGCTGAGGACGGACAGATGGAATTTAATGTGAGGTCCTGGAATTTGGTAAAACTATTTTGGGCAGGGCTGACACAGCTAATAGTAAGGCCTGGGGAGTACTGTTGAACAGAAAGATCCAGGGACTCTTTGAAAGTTGTGGACAGGTAAACAGGGTGGCTAAGTAGGCATTTAGCATGATTGCCTTCATTACTCACACCATTGAATATAAGAGTTAAGACATTATGGTAAAGGACAATGGTGAGGCCACTTTTGATTGCAATTCTGATTGCCCTGCTATAGGAGTGAATTGAATTGAATTAGTTTTGTTGTCACTTGCAGTCAAATGAGTACAGTGAAAAATTTATAAGTCACCACTTACAGCACCATCTTAGGTATAAAGTTACCTAGGTACAATCTTTAGTTACAAAATAGAGAAATGAAGAAATAAAACTTACATCACAGCCATTCACGGTATGACCACAGGTAAAAAAAACAAGAAGCAAAGTAAAAAAGACAAGCATCACAGTCTCTCTCCAAAGACAGAAAATCACAAGGGGCTTCCACGTGGTCTGGCTGCTGGCTACTGCCATACTGCGCGCTAGGCCACCACCTCAACTCCTCACTAGGCCATTACCCAGAACTCTGCACTGGGCCACTGGCATCCCTGCTCCGGCTGCTGGTCGCTGGCATCCCCGTGTTGGCTGCTGGACACCGGCATCACCTCTCTGGTCGCTGGTGGTCCTGCTTCAGGCTGCCAACGTCTCCGCCGACTGCCCACCCAGCTTCAGAGGCCGGGAGTCAAAGGCCAGGTCTGGGTGTCTGAGGCCAAGAGAAGGGAGGTGAGAGGGAGGGAAAAAAAGAAAAAGAAGAAAAAGAATGGGTGGAGCAGATGGGCTCTGGCTGGGGCTTCCTACTCCATCGCAATCTTACCGGAAGGGTATTATTAAATTGGGGAAGATTCAGAAAAATGTACCAGGAGGTTGCTGGGAATGGAAGGATTGAGTTCTAAGGATAGACTAGATAGGCTGGGACTTTTCTCACTGGAACATAGGTGATTGAGGGGTGACCTTATAGAGATTTATAAAATCACGAGGGACATAGATAAGGTGATTAGCAAAGGTATTTTTTCCCTCCAGTGTACGAGTTCAAAAATAGGAGATATACTTCTACAGTGAGAGGGGAAAGCTTTAAAAGAAACCTGAGGGGCAAGTTTTTCACACAGAGGGTGGTTTGTATGTAGAATGAACTGCCAGAGGAAATAATAAATGTGGGTACAATTGCAAAATGTAAAAGACATTTGGATAGATACATAAATAGTTGGCATGGACTAATTGTACAGAAGGTTCTGTTTCCATGCTGTATGGTTCTATGTTTCTATGACTCTATAGGTCAAGTCATCCTTCATCTGAACTGGCAATAGTTGGTGAAGGGTAGTATTTATGCTGATAATAGGGTGGAGTGAGTGAAAAGAGTACCTGGGAACAATCTCTCTGTACATCCAGTCATATCCAGTGAATGTTTAGATTCTTGTAGAAGTTGCTTATTGTAAAACATTTATTTGGAAATAACCTCCTTTCGATCAGGATGTTACATTCTTTCCTCTTTCACCACAGAGACAGATTAAAACTGTTGCAGTTATTAATGACCTATTGATAACATCCTGCCTAGGCTACATAGCTGATAATTTTGACCAAATAATCTCCACCTCTTGAATAACTGGGTTTAGGAAAATCCAAATTTCACCCTTTTCTGATCACTGATTATAACATGATGCTTTTCCTCAATTCCCAGTCATGCAATGTTTTTCTTCACAAATCAAATATTTTTGTTTTGTTTCCACTTTCATATTTTAAGAAATAATCATCTCAATCAATCACAATCAATTAGTCCCCAACAAACCCAGGCATTAAACAAAGAAAATCTCAAGTTAGTAAAACTGTCTAGCAGAATGTTTGAGTTCGTATGAATCTTTTCAAGTGATTTTTTTTCAATTTTCATTGATGAAAATTGTACCTCCCTTTCTTTAACACCAATTAATTCAGTTGTTGTCAAGTAGCTTTCCTTTTTTCCAGATTCTGCTGCATTCTGCAAAGTAATGGAAGAAATGCATGGGATTAGTTTTGAGTCTGTGCTGCCGGTGCTTTTGCTAACTTGCCGCCTAGTCACCAACAACACAAATAGACAATTCAAACACATTCATCCCAAAGAATAGCTTTTTTGTTGACTTCAAGGAACAAAGTTTTTCTGTCTAAGCAGTTTGAACGGATCTTGCACAGCTGCCAAAATCAAAAGCCGCAATTATGACTCTTAGACATCTCTCTACGCTCAAAGACTGCAACTGCATAAGTACTTATCTCTTACTGCTTGAATTGTGGAATTTTTTTCACATTATCCCCATGATAGATTCCATAGTGGTGACAGTCAAAGCAAAGTGGAAAAATACTTTTCTGGAAAACAAATCAAAAGAAAATTGCAAACACTGGATGATGTCAGCACATTCCACGCCAGAGCTTCTTAAAAGACTCCTTTTCCCTCAGTCTAGGATGCCCATTTACCATGGATGCAACCAGGACCTTCTGATAGGCCCCTCCTATTTCTCTTTTCTTCTCTCACTCTTTACCCATTTCTCTTACACTGTTTTCGACTCTCTATGTGCTGTTTTATCTTTGATTATTTCCAATTTTGCTGGAGGATTGCAGATCAAACATTAACTTGCATGCTCTCCCCACACATGCTGTTCTTTTCTTTGGCTCCACTTTTTATTTAAAATACTTCTCTGCACTTGAAGTGCATGATCGCTGCCAAATTAAGTTGGTTTAGGCGCTGGGAATTGCACAATACTAATTGAAACAGCCTATAATCCTTATTATTATGTATCTAGCAATAGACATTTATCACATTTCCTCATACAAAATAAACTTTTTGATTATTATTATCACAACCACGTTTCCAAAGTTTTATTTGCAATGTTCCAGGTATATAAACACCATTAAATATCTTGTATGTCATAGCATCTGTCATGTGCAGACATGCATACTAATGTAATCAAATGATCCAACAATTAATTATGCTGTTGCACTTTGTTTTGGTAACATCACACCCTGCATATGCATATAGAAGATAGTAGAGACTGATCTGTGGCAACAGGAGGTGCAGGTACAGTCATAACACTGAAAACATTTGGATAGGCACATGATTAGGCAAGATTTAGAGGGATTTGGGCCACATGTAGGCAAATGGGAGTAGTTTAGTTTGAGAAACATGGTCGGCATGGTCTAGTTGGACTGAAGGGTTTATTTCTGTGCTGTATGACTTTATCACTCTAAAAGATGAAACTATGAGACAAGATTATTTGTTCATAAAAGGAAATGGATACAAGTGACAATTGAGAGATACAGATCAATGAGGTTCAACTAAAATCTTAATACTATTACAAAGCAATCTACAATTCTTATCTGCATTATACTTGAAATAGAAGTCTCTCCATCAAGCATAATCCCAGAAAGAAGCAATAGCAGACTCCTGGAATGAGTGCAAAGCTGATGTTGTGTCAAATTGGTTTTAAGAAATGCACACAGAAGAGTCACTTCAGCCTATTTGACAATTTAATGCTCGTGTTGATCTGAAACAGAGTGAATTCATCCACTGCACTCCCAAAATGCTTACATTTTAATTGCAGAAAATGATATTTTCACATGTGACTGCCCATTTTTGCAAAACATTTCTTTACCAAGATTCATTCCCACATAGTCAATAATTTAAATCACCCAATTCTAGATATCAATTTGCAAACACAACCGTAAGAAATGAATTCATAACATTTCTTTAAATAAAGCTTGACAATAGGAGGCACAAGGTCCACAATAAATATACATCTGCTGCCTGGAGGCTTCTCACCATTCAATGTGTGGTGGTTACTGTACAAATGAGCTAATGTTAGTGGAATGCCCTCCCTCATCTGTATCTGCCTCATGAATATGTCCCTTCAAATTTTGCAATTTGCTGTCAATAAGCTTGCCCTCAAAAGCCAAAAAAGCCAGCCTCTCTTGGAGAGTCACAAACCACCTCCACTATCACAATCCCATTTACTTGATATATATTGTTTGAAATAGAAAACACTTGCTAGAACATAAGAAATAAGAGCAGGAGTGGACTTTTTAGCCCCTTGACTCAGCTCTGCCTTTCATTTAGATCATGCTTGGCCTTCTGTCTCAGCAAAGCCTTCCAATAGTATTCCCATCTCCCTAGACTTCCTTAGTATTCAAACATCCACCAATCTCTGAGTTTAGTCTACTTAATGACTGAGCATCCACATTCCTCTGGGATCAGAATTTTAAAGATTCACATCCTACTGAGAGAAGAAATGCATGTGAGTCCTAAAGAGCTGACCTTTTATTCTGAGACTGTGACCTTTAGTTCTGGAGTTGCCAACCAGAGAAAACATCCTCTTGGTACCTAACCTGTCAAACCCCAAAATAAAAATAATACTTTAAGTGAGGTCACTTCTAAACTCTGGGGAATACAGGTCATGTCCATGCAATCTCTTCTCCTAGAGCAACTTTTTCAACACAGTAATCATTCCAGAACTTCCTACATCCTTTGTAAGATAAGAATATCTTTCCTTAAACAAGAAGACAAAAACTGCGCAAAGTATTGCAGTTATGGTCTCACCAAGTCCCTCCATAATTCGAAGAAAATATCCTTATTCCACTACTCCAATGCCTCTAAAGTAAAGGCTATCATAACATTTGCTTTCCTAATTGCTTGTTAATCTGTATATTAACTTTCTGTGATTCATGTGCAAGGACCTAAATCACACTGAGTACTAATATTTTGCTCTCACAATTGAAAGGTTTTCTGCTTTTCTGTTTTCCTTACCATGTGGATAGTTTCCCACATGACACCATTATGTATCCCATTTGCCATATTTTCCCCACCCAATTAACCCTGTCTAAATTAGTTTGCAATAATGTCAGAAAATGTTGGAAATACTCAGTGGATCTGGTATCATAAGCAGAATGGAAAACAGAATTAATATTTCAGGTTTGTGACATTTCATCAGGACTGGGAAAGGTTACAAATGTAATACCTATGAGCTAGTGAAAGTGGGAGTGATAGGAAAAACAATAGGGGTCTGTGGTAAAGCGGAGAACAGATGAGGTTAAATGACAAAGACAAAAGGGAATTGAAATAAGATAAGTAAAGGAAGAAGAAATGTGTCTAGAACAGATGTGAATGGCAGGATCGTGAATGGCTGCCATCCAAATGCAATGTAAAGGAAGGAAGGAAAGGACCAAATAAAAGCCAAAATTAGTTAAGAGGTACAAAGTGTAGTAAGGGCAGAGATAAGAATATTGTTTAACTCATTTGTGCATTAAGAGCATTATGACTGCCCAGTTGAAAGATGAAGTATTCTTCCTCCAGTTTGCACTGGGCTTCATTGAAACACTGAAGCATTCCAAGGGCAGAATGGCAGCGACATGGAGATATTGGGCAGAATCTCTCAGTTCCTGAATTTAGTGGGCATTAACAAGAAAGTTGGAATAATGATATAAGATGGCCAGCAAGGAGCTATCGATGTCAAAAGCCAGAAGTCTGTCTTCTAAGCAAGTGTTGCAAAGCAAGATGAGATTCTTACTGGTGAACAGTGAGAGGCAATCTACATGCATTAGCGTGTATTAGCACCTATTGTTGCCTACTCTCACCTCAGCAATTTACTGTTTCACATTTTCCCACCTATTAGGTAGAAATTGGATGGCAAAAGTTCCTGACATGAACATCAAAGCCATTACCTGACAACTCCAGTTTGCCGTTTGCCCCTCCATCTTGGATACCAAGGCACAATATCTCAGAGGATACTTCATAGATAGTGACTGCATGCAGTTCTCCATCCTTAGCATCCGACACATGCTTGCCCCACTGCATCATCATGGTACATCTCCAACCCACTTCCAACATGCTTCTGTACTTAAATGCTGCACTTTGAAGTACACTGATGCCTCTTGTTGCAATGCTGCTCAAGGAGGTTTTGCAATCGGAGCCAAAAACCCATCTCATGCTTGCTCAGAACTGCTTGCTCACTTACTCTCTTGGCACTCACTTACTCTGTGCCTCTTTTGATGCTTGCAGCATCCCTTTCTTGCCTTTTTGCACTTTGCCCCGTGGGTGCAATGCTGTAGTTTTATTTTGATCATCTATCCTTAAAGGAATGTGTGAATTCCCTGGATAGCTGTAACTTATCGATATTTAACAAGCTTTTTTGTTCAATACTCAAGACTGACTTCAGCTTAAAATGCCAATGGTCACATGATTGCAGAAGTTACTTTAATAATCTGCATCCAAATTTTAAATTATTTTATTGACTGGAACTTCATAATATATTAGCATCTGGCAGAGGGACGGTGTATTTATTGTGATAAACAGTTCAGTGTGTGACACTTAAACGCTGTTTTGCCTGCTAAGCGCTAG
The DNA here is from genome assembly GCF_004010195.1 of Chiloscyllium plagiosum. NCBI lineage: Eukaryota > Metazoa > Chordata > Chondrichthyes > Orectolobiformes > Hemiscylliidae > Chiloscyllium > Chiloscyllium plagiosum. Next base: position 7,955,904 of record NC_057714.1, on the reverse strand, counting down.
GATTAATGATGTACCTTGAGCCAGAGAAGAACCTGGAATGGAAGGGAAGCATCTAGTTGTTATGGTCCATATAGATAACAACATCATTGGCAGGACAACGAAAGAAGTTCTGCTGAGAGCATAAATGCAGATAGGAGCTAAACTTAAAAAGTCAAACTGTGAAGTTAATAACCTTTAGATTTTTACCAAACAGCAAAAAGGATCAGAGAGCTAAATGTATGGTTTAAAGTTTGGTGTGAGATAAATGCTGTTTGAATGATGAAACAGCGATGACTGTACTGAAATTCAATGGAGTTGTACTGTTGCCATGGTCTTCACCTGAAACAAGGTAGGGCAAGTTGACCAAATGTGGGCACTGAATACTCAAGGATATTTCGTATCTGTGAAGAATGGAAAGAAAAGGATCTAGATGGCTCTGTTAATAATTGATGACCTCATTGGTTCAATTCCTGTATGGATGAGGTTTCCATGGAGAACTCTCCTTCTCAACCTCTTCCCTCACATGAGACATGGTGACCCTCAAGTTAAACCACCACCAGTTGTCACTGTCTACTGAGTTCTATGGTGTGATAAGAAAATGGCAACTTTATCTTTTTAAGAGATGAGGTCAGTATGCTAATGAGAAATTATCTGGGCTAAGACACCAAGATTTTAAAATGTTTGCGTTAAGATAAGAAATAGATAGGGAAAGATGCTACACTTTGAATGAGTTTATACACACCAAGCAGTATATAAATCAATAAATAATTGTAATGCTTGAAAGAAAAGTACAATAATAATTGAGGTTGAGCCAATTTATTGCTGTGAATCTATAGTCGTGTGTAGGCTAGACCAGGTAAGAATGGCAGAATTCCTTCCCTGAAAGATATTAGTACACCAAGTGGGGTTTTGCAATAATGGTTATATTTAGTTAAGCTTTAAATTCCAGATTTTTATTGAGTTGAATTTAGATAACATCATTTGCCCTGGTGGGATTCAAACTTAATCCATAGAACATTAGCCTGGTATTCTGGGTTACATTCTGGTGTCATTTCACCACCATTTATGAATGGTGCAGCCAGAGAGCTATGGTGTCCTCAGAATGCATATACATCACAACACTTTTTTTCTCTTTTAAATCAACCTGTTTGGACATGGTATGACACACTTCTGAGCTAGGTAGCACTGGAACCAAATCCTTCCTGTCAAGAGATAAAGACATTACCACTGTACCACAATAAAACCACCCAAATCATCACATAATGCTGCACTACAGGAAAAAGAGGATGTAACTCAGAAGACAAATGGAATGTTAATCTTCACTGCGATGGGGATGGAATATAAAAGAGAGAAATATTACTTCACCTTTTTGGAGTGTTGATGAGAGCACACACACACACAGTACTCAGCACATTTTTGTTCTTTTACTTAGGGAAGAATAAACATTTGCCTCACTTTTTTTAATGCTTCTTGGAAACCAAGTACACCAGACCTACTAATTCCCTATTATGCATTCTGTTAGGTACACATGCAAAAACTTCTAAGCTCCTAATTTCCTAACTGCCTGTCATTATGTCTCTAACAATAAATTCTGACATTTTCCCACAGCTGATGTAAGGCTTACTGGCTTACAGTATGCTCTTTACTCTCCCTGTCCTTTCTTGAGTAGTAGAATAATATTTCTACCTTCCAATCCATAACAACCATTTGAGAACCTGGGGGTTTCTGGAAGATTGAAATCAATGCAATATCTATGTCTTGTGAAGTTTTAGGGCATAGGGCATCGGGTTTGGAGAATAGATTAGTATTTTATCCCATTAAGTTTGTCTAGTACTAATTCTTTACTAATGCCAATATCCTTAGCTTGCTCATTTTCACTTGACACTGGTTCCTCACTACTTCCAGAATGCTATTTTTTAAAGTCATCTACCATAAAGGCAAGCACAAAGTATTTGGTTAATGTTAGTGTTATTTCTTTGTTCCACCTTCCAATATCGCCTATTTGGGGCAGCACGGTGACTCAGTGGTAAGCACTGCTGCCTCACAGCACCAGGGACCCAGGTTTGATTCCAGTCTTGGGTGACTGTCTGTGTGGAGTTTGTACGTTCTCCCTGTGTCTGCGTGGGTTTCCTCTGGGTGCTCTGGTTTCCTCTCACAGTCCAAAGATGTGCAGGTTAGGTGAATTGGCTATTCTAAATTGTCCATAGTGTTAGGTGCATTAGTCAGAGGGAAATGGGTCTGGGTGGGTTACTCTTCGGAGGGTCAGTGTGGACTTGTTGGGCCGAAGGGCCTGTTTCCACACTGCAGGAAATCTAATCTAATTTCTTTCTCTAAAAGATCCATGCATACTTTTGCTAATCTGCTCCTTTTCGCATACCTTCAAGAGGCTTTTATATTTCCTGTTAGTTTAGTACTCTGTTCTATTGCTCTTCCTTTATTAATTTCTTTGCCATCCTTCCATTGAATTTCAAAATCCTCTCAATCTTCAAGTTTACTATTCTTCTTAGCAAAATTATCAGAACATACCGAGAACTAGAAACAGGAGGAGACAATTCCACCTCTCAAGCCTGTTGCCATGGCTGATCTTATCTTGGCCTCAACTCCACTTTTTTTTCCCCTGCCCTCCACAACACTTCAACCCATTTCTAAATAAAAATCTGTCCAACACCTCCTTAAATTTACTCAATGTCCCAGCATCCACCATAGTCTAGTATACTGAATTCGCAGATTCACAACCCTTAGAGAGAAGTAATTTCTCCTCATCCCTATTTTAAATCTTCCATAGAACATAGAACATAGAAAAATACAACACAGTACAGGCCCTTTGGCCCTCGATGTTGCGCCGATCCAAGCCCACCTAACCTACCTTCCCATCTACTCTATCTCTCTTCAACACAGAACATGTTCCCCTCACTGTTGATTTTAAATGATTTCCTGTTGGATGAGTGTTTTAGATTAGATTAGATTACATTACAGTGTGGAAACAGGCCCTTCGGCCCAA
>NC_057714.1:7804491-7952123 GCF_004010195.1 Chiloscyllium plagiosum | reverse complement strand
GAGGCACGACCTGCCCTTCACAAAACCATGCTGACTATCCTTGATCACATTATTCCTATCCAGATGTTCATAAATCCTATCCCTTACAATTCTCTCTAAGACTTTGCCCACAACAGAAGTGAGACTCACCGGCCTATAGTTACTAGGATTATCCCTACTCCCCTTCTTGAACAAGGGAACCACATTTGCTATCCTCAAATAGGGTTCCGTAGTTCCCTAGTTTGCCATCCCTTATCCAAAAGCTATGGCTTCTCATTCTAGATTTTCCCACATGACAAAATATCCTTTCTATGTCTACTTTGTCAATCCCCTTTAGAATCTTATATGCCTCAATCTGATCTCCTCACATTCTTCTAAATACTTAATAAGATAGGCCTAAACTGCTCAATCTGTCTTTTTGAGACAAACTGCATATCTCTGGAATCAACCTAATGAATCTACTCTGAACCATACGAGTACATCCTTTCTCAAGTAAAGTAACCAAAATTGTATGCAATACCCTAGGTACAAGCTCACTAATGCCTTTACAATTGCTATATATAGCCTCTTACTTTAATCTCTTTAATGTAATAGCTATAATTAGACCAATTTTCCTGAAGGATTTTTATTACCTATACCAATGTATAATCATTGCAAGTTTATAAGTAAACATGTTTTCCATCGCTCATGTACTATAATTGCTTATGATCTATTTTCTCAATCTGCTCAAACTTGGATCATTTATTTTGTTCTGCTTTAAACCCAAGTTTCATACTAAACTATGGTTCTTGCCTTCAATGTGCAATTCAATCATATTAATATTGTTTCTGAAACTAATTTATAACAAGGCTATAAATTAGACTTCTCTAATTGCACAGAACTAGATCCAAAATAAACTGCTCTCCTATTTGTTCCTTGACTACTGAACAAGGAAATGATCCTAAATGCATTACATTAACGTATATCTCAGAAAATTAAATTACTAAAAATTTGGTCTGCTCAGTATTTTTGAAGATTTAAGTCCTCTGCATTTTCTGCATTTACGTTTTTACATGTAGCTTTGATTTCATGAAGAAAAAGCTCATATTTATGCTGCATCTTTCATACAATAAAAATATCCCCAGATATTATTCAAGAGTGTCATAAAGTAAAATTGACACCAAGCCCCTTAAGGAGAAATTGAGGCAGATGATCAAAGCATTAGTCAAAGAAGTAGGTTTTAAATAATGTCCTAAAGAAAGAAAGGAATTATGAGTAGGTTTAGAAGGAGAACTCCAGAACAAAAAGACTAGGCAACTTAAGTTATAACCACCAATGTTGGATTTGTGGGAAATTAGGGCTGCTCGAGCAGCCAAAATTAGAGGAGATAGATGTCTCGGATTACTGTGAAGCTGAAAAATGTTATAAGAACAGGAAAGGTGAAAACATGGAAGGATTTAAAAACAAGAGTGAAAAACCTTAAAATTTAAAAGTTGTCCAACCAGGATCAAATGTAGGTCAGTATGCACAGCTGATGGGTGAACAGAACTTGATGCAATTTAAGAGTTGAGTGAAAGAGTTCTGGATTTCCTTCAGTTTACGAAGGATGGAATGGAGGATATTGGCCAGGTGCACATCAGAATAGTCATTTTTTTGTGTAACAAAGGTAGTGATGAGTACATCAGAAGCAGATAAGCTGTGCCAGGAACCAAATCAGGCAATATTGCTGACATAGAAATGGGTGGTCAAAGTGATGGAATCCAAAGTTTATTTCAGGTTAGTATAGCACCAAGATAGTAAACAATTTGGCTCAGTCTCAGCTGGTTTCCAAGGAAATCAATGGTGTTGTGACTAGTGTACAATGTTTGAGCTAGGAACCAAGAATAAGATTTCAGTTTTCCCGATATTTAATTTTTGGAGATTTTTGCTTGTTCAGTCCTGAATGGCAGTCGAAGTCTGACAATTTGAAGAAAGTGGAAAGATCAAGAATGCTGGTGGTGATGTGAAGTTGGGTGCAGGTATTTAATTGTATATATGGAAACTGATGCTGTATTTTTGGATCATATTGCCAATAACAGCAACTTGTATTATATGACGTCTTTCTTATAACAAAAACATCTTAAGGTGTTTCTTTGGACCAACATAAACAAAAATATGACACCAAGCAAGATAAGGCAATGTTATAGTGAAAGACCAAAATCTTTGCCAAAGAGGTAGACTTTAAAATAAAACAAAGAACTGTGGATGCCGGAGCTCTGAAACATAAACAAACATTGCTGGTGAAATTCAGCAGGTCTGAGAGCATCTTTGCAGTGGAAAATATGAAAGAGAGGAGGAGGGATTGAGGAAGTGAATTCCAACATAGAATGACGTAGCTAAACATCTTTATCAACACAATAAGACTTGTAGATGAGGATTAGCAAGAGGCGAACCAGGGAGTTTTGGAGGACACCCGAGGTAATGATGTATGAGTGGGATACTACAGCACTGTAGGTTATTCTCTGACTATAATTATGGGTTGACATTAATGGAACCAGATATATTCATTTCAAACCAGCTTGACAACCTGCAGAGATGTCTGAGGTGAATTGTGTGGTCACCCATGTCAAAAAGTGAAAATAGGTCAAGTGAGACAAGCTTGGATGGTTTACCTTTGTCATACTCACTCAAGATATCATTTGTGATTTTCATAAGAGTTGTTTCACCTCTCTGACAGAGGGGGAATAAAAATTGGGTGATTTCCTTATTTCTGCTCTGTCTAATGCTTCAAATTATAAACTACTCCCAGTATTGCTTTCTTCCCCCAATTGTTCATTAGCTGCACCCAAATGGATTCTAAATCTTGACTTCCTGAGCCAGGACTCTCACTCTCAACAGATATTATCCCATATTTTATTCTCAAAGTTACCCCTTCTCCACCTTTTTCTATTTTACATCTTTTGTTTAAGAGCAGGTATTCTGGAGTATTGAATTCTTGCTGGCCACTCCGCAATGCATCTGCAAAATGTTTCTTAAAGATCAATTCTATGTATTCACACCTGTGCTATGAACTCATCTATTTTGTAGTGTGAGCTTTATATATTCACACATATTCACATCTTTAATTTGTTAGTTTTTCCATTATGTATCCATCATCACTAAAATTCACAAAAGTCCTCAAAGGTCTGTTCAATTTCCAGCCCTTCCTACCACACTGCTTGTTCTTTTTTTAAATCACATTGCTACTTTGCTTCTCTGCACTATGTCTTCAACAATTATTTCATTGCTTACTAATTTATATTTTCCTGAGCTCGCACATCTTTCCTGCATAATTTAAAACTCTATATACAAAACCGACCTCTTGCAGTTTAATTCCAGGTTTTAATTATGCTGAGAAACCAACTTTTTCATAGTTTCCGGCCATATGAACCATTACAAAGAAGTGTAACTTCTCTCAGGTCATTCTTCCAGGGATGTACTAGAAACAGGCTTTAAAGTGCCGTTGAAATATTGGTTGGCATTCACAGAGAAAGCTATTCACAGAAATCTTGTACTTGGATCAAAACTCATACACAGATTAAAGAGAAACAAATCTTGAGGACGTATGTCATTCACATGCAAACTAAGCATACTGTTGGAGGGTATGTTTACGATATGACATCATCTTATTTTAAGGGGCACAGTTTGGTTCCAATAATAAAATTTAAGACATCACTGAGATCAATCCTGTTTTTTATAGGACTTTTGGATAATTCTGTTCTATAATTTTAACCTCAGCTGAATAAGTGTTTTGTTGTACGGTAGATATTAGCATATGGCATACGGAGAATTTATCTGTATCTAAATGGCATTCAAACTATCTTAAATCGAATATCAGATGGATTTTTTAAATATTGCTTGGAAATATTTTTAAAGAACCATAAGTTTGAAACATAAAGAAACTAAGTCGGCAAGTGACAGTACAATTCAACATGCCAGAATTTTCCTATTACCTTAAGTACTATGGGTTTGTACAAGAGCTCATGACTTGTTCTTCTCTGTCTGGTCCTGCATGTACACAATTCTGCGACAAGCTGAAGAGGAGCAAAACACATCTTTTTTTTCAAACAAATTATTTTATAAAAACGCCAGAATAAGTGACTTTGATGTTGCAGGTACTAAACGAGTCAGATTCCAAGTGTAAGCGGCACAATTGCGGTCCAGGCGTCAAACTGCAGCCAGACCGGCAGGTTACAATGTGCAAAGACGTAAGATCGCTCGCCTTCTTACAACGATCTTCCGCAACCCAAAGCGAAACTTTCATTGCTTTTTATAGCAAACAAGTCCCTCAGCCCAAGACAGCGCCCAAACAGGATACGAGAAAGACAATTAGCGAGAATGATCAGACTACCCAGTCGCTTGTAGCAGATTCATAATTACCAGTAACCCTACGTTTTGGAACACATATTTTACAAGTTAAATCTGCATTGTTTGCGGAGGAGTGTATATTTACCTTATAGCTTTCCAAAACAGTGTTGAGACATATAAAAAGCTGACAAGTAATCATTTAAAAGAGCAATCTTATATCAGGTTTGCACTCGATATACGTTTGTTGACAGGTAATGTTTAAGAATGAATCCAGCACGATCTTCGTAAATAATTGATATTCCATTTTAACAAAATATATTGAATTTGCACGATTTGCTTATGAAGGTTTTCCATGTTTTACCATTTTGGCGAAAGGGCGCCGCATAAAACGGAATTGGGCAGAATTATCAGCAGATTGCAGCTTTGGGAAATTGGTATGTGCTAAATATGGTGCATTTACAGGGCCAGGACGATGAGCTTCCTTCTGTGGTGTAACCATTCCATGGTGCCATCCACCGAAGGACAGCGTGCCTCAAGCTGAATGTCACTCGGAGTTTCTTACCTTGTCGCACGGCGATTCCAGCCTGAAATATCGAACATTTTCAAGTCCTATGCTTTGATTGCCTCCAAGCCAGCAAAGCGACTCTTGCTAGAAGGATGAGAATAATGACTCTCTGCGTTCATCTGTATTTATAACATTACTGCTACCTCTCAAAAATTACAAAATTACCTTCGAAAACTTCAAAGAGAGTTGTACAATTGTAGAAAAGTTTTGATCATGAGGCGTTCCTAACCTAAAGCTGCGACCAATGCATTGTCTTTGAAAGTGCAGATTTTGGACTAGTTGATAAATAGGACTAACCAAACGGTTGCCAGATATAGAATTTTGCTGTGGATTTCCCAAGCCATTTCAAAATAGGCTTGGCTGTTTCTGTTCACGTCAATTGAACGAAATATAATCGAAATTCTTAAAAATTACGTTTTAGCTCGAAACCCGATCTCTCCATTTTGAAGTGAAGGTTTTTGAAAATTTGGTTTGATGCAAGTAAATGGCAGTACTCTCCTGAATTGTGAACTTGTATAAAATAGCGCGGAATACGGTTCATACCATTAACCATTCTGATTATTATCGATTCCGTAGCCCCTCCATACTGCCTGGTATTAACTGTGAGAATTATGCTTAAACTAACGATCAATATCATTGAATTTCGAAATTTTATATTAGTACAACAGGACAAGAGAAAGACAGATCCCTGGTACATACGTGAATGTAGGTCACCATATATGACCATAATGATTAACGGAAAAGTTTAATGAAACACTATGCACCTTCTATTGGTAAATTACAGGAGTTCGGCGATTCTTCCAAACTGTCATATACGTCAGAATAAAAATTGGATACAAATGATTGTGGATTTTGTTTAAATATTTTGGTATTTTGGCTAATACTATGTAAGGTATGGGACAGAAGAAAGAATAAGTGAGTGTTAATTTGTAACATGTGGACGGTTTGTTTTGTTAATAATTCCTATGTCTCAGTACTTGACAACTTGTTCCTCTTGAACGTAATAATAAGCTACACTACTGTTGATAAATATAAAATATGAGGTATCACTCGAGAGCTCCTGTTGCATTGCTAACTTCATAGCATGGCCTCTTAGAATCATGAATCGGTCCTTACAATCTGACGTACGTTTGTTTAACCTTATGGGCAAAACTATCAAAAGGTCAAAACTGGGATTGTCCTGCGCGTAGTCTCAGTTAATTATTTCAAAACAAATTGCTGTGCTATGATGTAGATTAATACTGTACTGGCTGTTCAGTTCAAGCCTGTTGTATTTAAAGCAAATTTGTAAATGCAAGAAACGTTTGGAGTTTTCTATTCTACGTTCATGACAACAGCAACTACTGTCTAACTAAATCAATATCAGCCTAAGTTGACAAATATGGAGAATATTTCCAATGAGGCTCACAGAAATTCGCGAACTGCTTTGCCTTACTCTTCACAATGGCAAAGGCAGTTAGAGGTTGTTTCAACTGAAATTTACAAGCGATCTTGTTAATTTCCTGTTCCCAAGAACCTCTTGTGAAACCGCACAGTAGAAAACACATGTACTTGAAATGGTTTCAATAGAAATGTCAACTAGCTTGTTGAAAAGAAAAAAGATTTCTACCAATTTTGTAATGATTTAAGTTGTGCTTTTGATAACTTGATAGTTGGGTATCCTCTGGCTCCTGTTAGATTTATGCTGCACCTTTGCTTTTCGCTTTGCTGCATCTTCCATAGCTATTCATATTGTAGGTAATTAATAATGCACTTCATTAACAGTTCTTCCGCATTCCTTCAATATTTGTCTCGTTGTCTTATGTGTAGATTTCTCTTTAAACGTTTCTTCATTTTGTTAAATTGTTTTTGCTCGCTCATTGTCCTAACGGCGATAAATGATTGAGAGTTGAAGAGCTGATTTGACAATTTTAGCTGGACGTCGTTTACTGGTCTTTACAGCTTAGTTATGTTGCATTCAGGAAAGATCTTTTAAATTAGATCGATTTATTATGAGCGATATTTGCCCTGATTGATCTATTCTATTTGCGGCCTTTGCTGTTAACTCCTTACATAAAGTTACACGGGGTTACATAGACTTCATGCTGAACGTCATCACACTGCAAACACAGAAAACTTCATGCATATTACAAAATTATAGCAAGTGTGAAAACTAGACTGATGCTGAACATTACGGCGCTGCAATGTGGGGAAATATCTTCCAATCTGAGATGTAAGCGCGCTTGATGATTTTAAGCAAGCTGGTTAGAATGCCGTTGTAAGTTGTTGCTATAAACTCAATGAATACCAAATGATTCAGGGCTGCGTTGCAACTTCCCATCTTTCAGCAAAGTAGATCGTTATATTAAACAATATCAAGTGTCAAAAGTCTCGTTAGACCTGCAATAGTGGCTGACCATTTTTGTCTCCGTTCTGACATAAAACTAAACCCTAGTATCGATTAGGACGTCAATGTTTATAAAGAAGATTACTCAGAACGTGACCTGTCATTAGAATGGGGCAATAAAGCATCATTAAATATTCATTTATTCAGTGATAGAATGAACTTTGACCTCAAACAAGGATAACAATTTGCTTAATACCCTGTACTTTAGTGTGTATTCGGAGAAGGTTTTTTTGTAATTATGCGTAGTTTGCTTACACTGTGTCGCTGGTGCGAGGGATTTGTCTGGAGTTTGTCGCTGGGGCTCACCCCGAGCGAAAACGGGAGGGCTAATTTGAAAATGACCCAACTCTGAATTAATTTCGGCCTGAACTTTCAGTGAACTGGAGATTAAACAAGGCTGAGCAGGCCGAGTGGAACAGTTTCTTTAGCTATGGGGTTTTCAGTCAGCCTTTCACACTGAGTAAATATTGATCAGCTTTAATCTGATTGCCCTGGAGGAAAATGCAGGATCTCTGCATTGGAAAAGGTAAATTCAAGAGGGTGGACATTTAAATGGATGAGGGTTGTGGTCTGGGGATGGTCCTGCTCGTCTCCGATTCCTTTTTAAAAAATAGTTTCCGAAGAAAACTATTAGGAATCGATGCTGCAGAAGAGGTGACTTAATGTAGAAATAATGAGAGTGTCTTCGGGAGGCAATAACATGATGACATCTGGTACAGGGGAGATAATCGCAGAATTGTTACTGTGATGGAGACCATTCAGCCCATCATGCCTACACTGGCTGGCGGAGCCAAATCATCACAGCATATAAGATCGAACCCATCCCACATTTAATGTTGGATGTTATGACTGAAATCTCCCTGCGGTGCTTTCTGAAAACCAATTCCATGTCAGTTTAAAATATTTGAAAGTGCATTAAAGTCTGCTATTCCTTTGCCAGCAAATCATGGCATTTGGATTAAGTTAGCTCCTGAGTACTGGGCTTCTTTAAGCTTCCGCGTTGCGGTCTAACTTTCTGTAAAGAAATGTGCAAACGACAAATGGTGAAAATATTGCCCCAGTATTTAGATGTGTATTCACTGATGATTCTGTTGTTTTAAAAATCAGTAAAACGTCCTAAGGGGAAACATGAACTTGTTTCCTCTTACCGTGGACTAGTGCCGGGTGTTTATTATAACGAGAAGTGAAATATCCAATGTGAGAAAGTAAGTGGATTCCACGCGATCGGATTTTACATCTAATCGCTAGCAACAGATGGCAGGGCATTGCAACCCGTGTAAAAGCGGAGACCCTGAAATTCTAGTTTCAAAAGCTTTGTAACAGTTTGTATTGGAGACTCTAACAATTATAATTTAACATTGAGGAATTTAGTGCATAAAACCTGAGATGTTCCACTTGGAATCTTGTATTTCCAGGCTACTACAATTGATTTCATTTCCTACTCTATGTCAGTGATTACTACAGAAGTCCTTCACTGGCTATAATACACCACGGGATTATCTTATCGTCCTGAAGTGCAGGTACAAATGCGTCTTTTTTTGTCTATTATCTGAAATTGTTTGAAGGCATGTCTTTTCAAATGCTAAACTCTCGTTATTCTTAATGTGCTACAGTTAAATGAATTGATAGCGAACTGAGAATCAATTCCAGTAGTTATTCAAAAGATTCAGAGGCATATTACTTCACTCTTGCCGAATTTTGACTTTGTTTAATTTGTTTTCTTTAGTAAACAGAAAATGATGCTGGAACTGCACGTAAGACTAAGTTGGAGTTTTCTTTGAGGCTCTTTTGCGTCGAACCCAACCTTCCAAAGGCAGACAGCTCTACAGCAGACATCTCCCTTGATATGGCCGACATGCCCTAAAACACCATCGACTTTTGCTATTGACACCAAACTGCATCTAATCATGTTTCTGAAGCAAATGCCAGTGACATTCTAGTCACGCGGCGTCTGTGGTCTGTTCGGTCAAAACAATTCGAGAATAGTTTAGTTCAGAACCTTATTTCGATAATCTTGCGTTTTGTTTCCATTTCTTACACTTCGTTTGTTGGAGTGTGAATGTGAATGCAGTGAATTCTTTGTTGCCTTTCTGAAGCAAGGCAAGTTGATGACAACCACTGTCATTGAGAGTGCCCTGTTTACATATATGTAAATAAGCTATTCAAGGTGAAAAGGTCAGTATATAGATGCACTGTATGAGGCATTTAACGTTACTTTAAAAGCTTCTTTCAAGACTCTCAGGTCTTTGAACAAAATAACTTGTCTCATTTGACTTTAGATTCAGTTTAGTTGAAGCGGTGAACATGAACTTCATGAGTTCTCTCTTTGCTTTATCTATTTAAAACCTGAAATAAATGAAACTCAAATAAATAAATTAAATAAATAAAATGAAATGTTAAAAGTGTCCGGGATGCGAAGGACGATTTTGAACACTGTTGATGAGTATGTAAGTTCATGCAGAGGGTAGAGAAATTGTAGCATGCTTAATATAACGTACATGCAACTGTAACAGCACAGAGAAACGCAGCATTTTAATATAATTTATTATTTGGACCCGTAAATTCTGTCCTGGATTTCAATCGCAGAAAATCTCAGAACTGATTCAAATCACGTGCTGATTGTATAATACATTTAGTCACACAGGAAAACTGATAAAACTCAGCAATGGGTTAAGTACACACTGACAGCATTGTCTCATGCAAAATTCCGCACACAAAATAACAATCGTTTGGCTGTAACTTACATTGACAGGTAGTTTATGAAATCAAGTCCAACAAATATCGGAGTAAACATGATCATTTTGAGGTATTTTAACAAGGTGCTACTGCTGGTCTTGAGACAACCCATTTACATTGGAGGGGGGAACACATTTAACATTGTTTTAAGTTATACATAGCCCAGTGCAATGGTAATTTCTGTACATATAATCTTCGTCAGTTTCAGGAGAGCTCTCCTATCTACTCAGCTCCGCTTTCTGAAAGTACAAGAAACATTTGACGTATATTTCGAATCATTGATAACACTTCGCTTATAAAAACTCTACAGCTATGTCATATTATGGTCTCTGGACCCTGGCTTTCAGTATTAATTTTTTAGAAAATACTTGTAAAAAGATAAAACTCTTGACAAAATATATACAACCAGCGCAGCTTACAATATATGCAACACATTATTAAATTAAAATAGGACAATTATATTATACAGTAGTTGGTTCTCAGTGTAAACACTTCTATAATAGTGCACCTCTAGTACGTTTAGAGATTGGCAGATTCATTTCCCCAAAGAAAATAAGTTTATTCGGAGTTGTTACCGATAAATTTGTGTCTCATTACATCTTTCCCTCTTAACTTGAAACAACTATCAAATGAATTGGTTCCCAGTTTTGGGGGTTACTGTGGAATGTTTCAGCCTGAAGTATGAATCGTTTCTGAGGTAGATGATGATGGGGAGGGGGTCGACGAGGTAGAGTTCGATTTGTCTGAGGTGTCTTCTGTGTTCGCTTCACTCCCAGGAGTGGCCGGAGAAACTGAGGCGAAGCCCTCCTTCTCCCGCTTTTTCTGCTTCATTCGCCGATTCTGGAACCAGATTTTTACCTGGGTTTCGTTGAGTTGAAGGGCAGCCGCGATTTCCACCCGCCTGGCCCGCGTCAAGTACTTGTTGAAGTGAAACTCTTTCTCCAACTCGGTTAGCTGCTTTGTGCTGAAATTGGTTCTCACTGTATTGGGCTGACCGACAAAACCGTACTCCCCCGCCTTCCCTAAATCAGTGAATAGAAAGGAGCACACAATAGGTAAGTCAGGCAGGGATTCTTACAGGTAAGCTGTGACAATTGCTTGGGACAGCCGGACTCAGCTCACTGTATGGATAATCAATCATTCCCATTTCAGTAGTTTGGGAATGTCTTGTCATGAAAAGCCGAAAAGGATTACACTACAACTGTTGCATGTCATCAGTTAGTTGATGCTTAAATTATGCTTCACACTCTGCTGATAAGACTGGAAAGGAAAGAATAGATGAAAAAAAGACAAGTTGGACGAAAGCTGCGGCCATTCGATCATCTTAAACAATGTGCAACAGATCATGATTTCTTTCAATTCGAGTCTGACACGCTTTCCCCTCCACCCGATCTGCTAGTGTCGGTTTTCACCTGATAATGAATTACCTGTGGAAAGGAATTGCACCTCGAAAATAGAATTTACCTGTTTTCGGAGGGTTCCTCTTCACCTTCATCCAGTCAAAGGTCTGTGCTGGGGGAGGGGTCTCAGCAGACGGGGAGCAGCAGGCTTCCTGATGGCTGCCGTGGGCGGGGGACGAAGGGTGACAGCCTGCAACTAAGGCTAAACTGGACTGCTGCTGCTGCTGCTGCTGCTCTTGCCTGTAGGGGTGATGGGAATATTGGCCTGGCCCCACCATCCCACCATAGCCGTGCTGATGCGGGCTGATGGCTGAGCCAATGTTCCCAGGGTAGACAGCAGGAGCACACTGAGGGTACCCTCCGTTACCATCCGCCTCTTGGTTCAATGAATAATGATGATGACTGTAGCCTGTGCTAAAGCTCTGGGCTGGGTATCCTGCTCCACAGTTGGGGTGGGCACTGTAGGATATGCCCAGGTTGTTGTGGTGTGTATAGCTAGACTGGTGATGATGATGAGGAGGAGGAGGTGGAGCACCTATTTGGACACTTCTGGCCACGATGTAGCGCTCATCAGCGGTGCAGTTATTATTACTAACGGCACAAGACTGATAAGTTGCAATTCCTGGATCTGCATGGTAACTTCTGGAAGAGCAGGCCCCAGTGTCTCCGTTAATGATGGAATAGTCTAGGAAGGTGTTCATCCTTGCATTGTCCATCTGTCACTGGGGTATAACCAGCATATAAAGTCCACCAGCCTGGATGGACCGTGCCAACTTGCCCACTTCCTCAATGGGGCTGAAAGAAACTGATATCAATATACTGGCAAGTGTCGCCACGTGACCAAACCCGCCCAATCGCCGGGCTGCCTGTGAAGTTTGCATGCGCTTGCTGCTGATCGATCACCGTTTTACTTGCATTGAAATTACAAACGCTCTCCCATCAAGGTTACGCGCATTATTAGCCCTCGAATGCATTATACTTCAAAGCATGCCCGGCAGAATGCAGCAGGAATTGGTTCAAGATGCACGTACTGTTCCTCTTCGGACCTGCAGCGCCATTTAAGAGTTACCGCGAGTCTGCAATGGGGAGAAATAGCCCGTCCCGTTCCGCGCAGCAGCTTCGCTCTCAGGTAGGTCGCTGGATAAATACCTAACAGCCAGACCCTGTAAGGGTAAGGGGAATGGCATCGGAGTGCTCCACTACAAGCAAGGAATCCGTGTCACTCTCTGGTGTCTCTGCTGTAGCATTGTGTGTCCGTGAGAGCGGTGATTTGTTTTTCATGCTGAGATAGTTATACGTAGGTCGGGGGAAAGCTATGCAAAGCGGATCTGTTGGGTGTCAGATCACTTCGTGCACTTTAGTGAAAGAAAACCCAGGTAGCTGCTGCAGAGCTGTGTTGAGTTCAGGCCTATGCATATTATGAACTGATTATACCCTACCCAGTGCAGCACAACTGTGAAGATGACCCTGAAAACAAAAGGGTAAGATGATTGATTGGACGACGGGGTTTATGGTGCAGAGATTTGTATTTAAGCTGTATGTGATATGGTGCACTCTTGTAAAAGGAGGCGCCATGCCTTTACTATGCAATAATGTCACAAGGAAACATGCAACAGCCTATCAAGGCCTGGCCTTTGCCAGTCCTCAGGTTTCTCGCTATTGGCATGGAAATGAGCAGGCTTTTCAATCGAACACAGGCTGGCGGGAGCATCCCCTCACTATAGGGTTTTGGGCAGCCAAAGTGTCTTCGAGATCATATTGGCTGCCTGCCTATTTATACTGGTTGAAGCGGGAATCAGACGGGTTGTGTTTCATACCGATGTGAATAATAACAATCCTTGGCTGAGGCATAATGTAACCAAACATGGTCGCTTGCAAGGCGCTGCCACCCATCTGTCAGCTTCCTGGAGAGACCTATCCGAGCAGTCAGAGCCGGTGGTGATTTCAGATCAATCTTTTGCACATTACAGAGTGACGTTGGTGAGGCTGAGATATAGCAATTTACTCGGATTAGTTAGTTACGCCAAACGGTGGTTCCTAACCCTACTGCAAACCTGTAAGCCAGCACTGTGGAATGATGATCACATGTGGAACAAGGAGATTATTTAGCCTTTTAAACATTTGACGCCCAATTAATTAAAGTAAATGCCTCAATAAAATAGAGGGGGATCTATTTTAAGTACTGATCCACGTGCAGTGGAAAAGGAGCTAAAAATTACCGTGTGTGGTCTGAATGTATGTTCATTACTACATTGATTTCCTAAAATTGGCGAAAGAGAAATTACCTAAAAATAACTCGCAAGTTTTTTTTTAAACAAAATATACGTCTGGCCGTTGGCGATTTTATCAGCCTTATCGATTGAACAATGCTCAGGAAAACCCCAGTTTTAAATTCAAGAGACCAATGAACTATTTACTTTAAGGGTAAGCAAAAACAATTGCACTGAAATGAATTGCAAAGCTCGAAGGGACAGAAACCTTTGTTGTTGAGTGTTATGAAACATCTCTTGTTTGTGTTCACAACGGTAATTTTATCGAGATACCTCGGAAATTGATTTTTCGCCATATGAGACATCAGCTATAAATCCGTACAGTCCTCCCACTGTCCGTATGTTCCTTAAGTTAAAACAAATGAACAGATTTGCATTCAGCTCCGCCATCTTTATTTCCAGATCTGTATACACAGTCGCGGAAAGTGCTTGCTGAAAGAAAATCTGGATTGAATCGTTTTCAACAACAACAAAAATGCCTTTTTTGTTGTTTTTCAGTTTTGTACAATAAAAATCCCCCCTCCCCTCCTCTTTCCCAGAGGAAGTATTCTCTTGAGGGAGCTTTCCCAATTCTTCCCTGAGCAGTCAGCCCCATCCCCACCCCCCACCCCGAACCCCGGTAAAACCAAGGCCTGGCTTTGAGCATTTTCGGTTAATCGCCGTCGCCATACGCCGTCCAGTGTGGCCTGAAAGCTAATGGTTCTGAGGAACCGGGCGAGTCTCTTCCATTGTGCTTTCGGGGTAAAGACACATCTCCTATAGCAAGCTGCCCATTATGTCGTGTGAAGACTTGTTTTAATCGCGACAAGCTATCGACAATGTGTCACTATTTGCCCGTGCGGTTTGTTTTCAATAAGGAAGCATCGCCTTCCCTTTACACAAGATTACAGCGGCCTGATAATGAAATTGATAAAATTAAAGAAAAAGCCTGAGCACAAAGCCATTAAATAGTATGAAGTTAAAAAAAATCTTTCCCATGACTTCCGTGCTTAATGATTAAACTATTGGACCTCCAGGCAATCATTATAAATCCTCACGTAGGGAGACTCAATTCGAAGGAAGAATCAGTAGCAGCAGTGGAAAACGCTGTGCTCTTTATATAAAACAGTGAAAATGAATTACGACTCAACGCCTACAAGTTAGAAACTGACAGGGGTTCCCTGGTCCAGGCAAATACGTAAGATGTTTTTTTTTCCGTATGTACTGCTGCGATTGATCCATTTGATGACATTCTCATTCATAAAATAGCTTTGATTTATGAGTTTGGGAAGAATTACCTCCAGAGCTGTTCCTGTCACTGCTTACGCAAAAGCCCAACGTGCTTTTATAAATGGCAACACAAACACACCGCCACTAATAGTGAAAGTTCCTGATCAATTGGAAGAAGCGTTGCAACGTGTTCCTCGGGAGAGGGGGTGTAGAAGGAGTGGGATGTTAGAAGAGGCATTAAAACAAAAAAAAACTGCGGCTTAAAAAGCCTAGCGCACAATGGGAATGCATTCCTCCAGCTGCTATTTCATTTACACAAATACAGATGCAATGAGGAAGCACAGAATGCCTTGTGTTTTATAAAATATGGGTCAAGATTTACGATCATGTCTTCTGGAGATTTTTGTTTTCAAGACAAAAGATTGTGACCGATTAAAGATTTTGGGCTGAAAAGGTACTTTTTAAAGCGGCTTTCCCTTTTTCTTAAAAACAAGGTTTGACTTCATTTGTATGAACCTGGATTTCGATATTAAACGCTATTTCGATATGAGTAGTAAAACAATAAACTACTTAGTAAGGCTGGAGATCCTTAGGATCAATTTGTGTGTGTGTGTGTGTATGGACGGGGTTTAATCTGACTCGATGTAGTAAAACACTTGGAATTCTATGTTGCTGATACTGACTGGCAATAAGGGAGATAAGGAATTGTGGAATCAGCAATAAAGATTAGATTCTGACATCTATAAACAAGAGGTTTGTTTAATAGCAAGCACACGTGAACATGAACACTCCTAAACTTTTCCCCTTCTTTCCTAGATTTTCTGAGTGCTGACAGATGTATCCATGGGGTGTGAACTTAAGAAGATTTTTCTTCGAAATGTGATTACTTTCTTTTTGCCTCTGTTCCGTATATTCTATTGAAGTGTTAATACTAAAATGTAGCGGCGCATAGTTTGTGTAAGTTAATAAAGGCATTATTCATTGACTTTTCCGGAGCCTTGGTAATGTTAGTGGAAGCTTTAAATCACAACTTTATTGCTGTTTTTGTAGAGTGGTAAAATAAAGATCCTGGATTCTTTTATTCTTCTTTCTTTTCTTCTTCAATAAATACTGCTTTGAGAAAAGTAAATAACGACACTGACCAGACTGCTCAATTTTATTAATGCATTTATGTGAAAAAAAAGAAAGTCATTTATTAAGTGAAAATAGACCTGAGAAAGAAAATGCTTCAGGATGGCTACCTGTAGCGTATAAATGATTTGCTCTATCAAATTATTTATGACAATGTACCTTCAAATAATACAAAAGGAAAAGAGGGTAGAGATCGGTAGATTTCTATGCAATAAATTTCGTCAGGGACGGGTGTAGTGCTGATGACGGGTTATAAAACACGGGACATTAGTCCAAAGACAATATCTAACTTTTGCAATTATAAGTGGTCTCGAACACATTCAAGTTGATTAAAAGGGAAAAAAAAATACTGACCATTTGAAAGGAACTGAAGGAAAGGAAACGATTTTAAAAGAAGGCATATTCTGCTCACACCGACTTTTCAGTTAGTAGTTCAAATGCTGCAAATCGATTGTGGTTAAAGTATCCGTAAAAAAGTCAAAACTGTCAGCAGAAAGATCCACAGGGCTGTCGAGGGAACCTGGCAAACTGGGCGATACTCCATCTGAAAGCTGTAAGCAGGATTCTGTGGAAAATACGTTAAAATCCTGTAAAGAAGGGACATCAAGGGCCTCTGGACTGTTATTGTTCAAGCCAGCTGCACAGTTCTGGGCCATTGTTGACAGGCAGTTTTGAACAGTGGGTGACTGCTGGTGAAAATGTTTTAGATTTTTCTCATTGCTGGGTAAAGGCGAAACTGGGAAACTTTGGGATTCTCCATTGTGTAAATTGTGCGCCTGCTGTTGAGTCAGTGCATTGGTTTGAAAACCATAGCCTTCCCTGTCCAAGAGAGCGCCTGTAACATTGTTGTTGCCTTGCTCAAAGAGTGACTTCTCTTCGTCATCCTCAGTCTGCCCACTGTCCTCCAAATTCTTAAATTTGCCATCGCCGTTTTGGTTTTCTTTGCACTGGGTCTGTCTTTTGTGTTTCATTCGTCTATTTTGAAACCAGACTTTCACTTGCCTTTCAGTCAAATCAAGCAAAGCAGCAATCTCCACCCGTCTGGGTCGACACAGATACTTGTTGAAGTGAAATTCTTTTTCCAGCTCCAAAAGCTGTGTATTTGTATAAGCTGTCCTTAACCTCCGCGATCCCCCACCTGTATTATCCTGAATTTCATGAGTTTCTACGAATAAAAGGGGAGTGGAAAACAATATTTAAAAGAGTTTGTAGTCACTTGAACCAAAAGTAGATAAAAATATACACTATTCACTGCAACAAAATGGCCGCCTGAATGCAGTAAACCCCATTGTTTCAATGACTACGGCTGTGGCGTCTGCCACTTGCTAAAATATTAAAGATATTAGAAGATACACGTGCACCAAAGCCCAATCTTGCAGTAAAGTTTACCGCAGCCATTCCACATTTGGTGAGCTCTGCATCAGCTGCTTTACCACGAAAGTGCGCTCATCTATCACTCTTCATTACTGTCAAATATCAAAACTCTAGGATGGGGAGAGCACAGAAGGTCATTTTCTGACTAGCTTGGCAAATAAATCATCCTCCATTAAACAAGTTGGCAAAAGTACTTCGATCTCTTCATTATTAACTAGCAACAACAACAAAAAATAAACTGATTCAACAATTCATGCAAATAAGCGAGATTAAGTTAAGAGAATAATTAGAAATGAAACGTCTTTGAGCTGACCTCTCTGGGAAAGGCAGGATGCTGCGGCTCCTGAAGAAGCAGGCAGGTGATTCTTCTTGGAGTTTTTTTTCTCTTTCATCCAGGGGTATTCCGGTGGTAGAGTCGCGGCTGGTAAAGGGCTTGTGCCATTTGGGCTCTGTTTTGGCCGGTTTTGGCGAGGGTGACTGCTGGGATTCAGGCTGGGGATGGTTTGCTCAAAAGGAGGAGGAATCACTGTCGAGTGTGAAAGCGTCGAGTTCTTGATTGATGAACTTTGAAATGTATCACCGACAGGGGGAAAAGATGTCAGGCACTCAGCAAGCGACGGCTGACTATTGATAAAACCAATTTCTCGTTCAAATTCGTAATTCATTGCCGTCTCCACAGAACGTTGGGGGAGAAAGTTAGGTGTTAGTTATTTTTTGGCCCGTTTAAAAAAAATAAATATCGCTGCTGGTTTTTTTTTTCTAATTCACTGATTACAGCCGTATGGGGACCGTGCTACTATTAAACTATTGAATTCATGGAGACAAGGTTGAAATTGGACCGAATTCGCTGTCACATGATTGCGTCTGCCCAATGACAATTTGGGGTTTAATCAAAAGAAGGCACTGTCTATGTGATTGATCCAAAAAGTCGGAGAGAAACGCCTCATTCAAGGCCAGCAGTGTTTTGATTTCCACTTTTTTTGATCCATCTTCCCATAATAAATGTGAAAAAAAGATTTTTTAAATTTTAAAGCAAGTAGAAATCAGTTCATTCGGCCTTGCCTCTTTCTTTCTCTCTTCCTCTCTGTCTCCTGTACACTTGCTGGCTCCTCTTTCTCTCTGTGTTATCGACTGTCATGAAGACGACTAGCACCTCACAAATCATCTTGCACCTAAATCTGACGCCTAGAGTCATTAACAAAGTAATCCATTCATCTTCAAAGTTTTGACACTGGACCCCAGAACCCAGCCACATAAGAAGTTACACAGACGAAGCTCAGCCATTTGCTTCATGTTTTCGTTGGGAGTTTGGTCCCCCTATTATCATATTTGTACAGTACCGGACTTTCTTTGATTATTGTGCTGTACGAAGGCAATAATTCACGCAGGAGGTCGAATATGGCGGTGATTCTGGATACTACACTATATTATTTTTATAACCGTTTGTTTATGACCAACGAAAAACGCAAAAGGCGTATCTCTGAAGGTATTGTATTCTCTTGTGTTTTGTGAAATTTGTAACGTCAAAAAATTAACTGCGGGTGGTAATGGATTGCTATGTTTAAATTACATGCGCAAGCACATGAATAAATGCACAAACATATATATATTATATACAAACAGCATAAAACGAAAGAGTTTGAATATATACCTGGCTTTGCGTGACATGGACGAAAAATTAAAGCGTGCTTTTATTTTCCCAAACTAAAATTTCAAATTCCTTTTTAAAAATCACACTTCTATTTAAATTGTGGAACAGTGTGGGGACGTTGGCGGGGGTGGGGTGTGATTCTTTAAACAAACTTACGGTGCACTTAGATTCGTTATGGCCTTGCAGTATTTACCAAATATATTCGCACTTAAAAAGATTCTCAACATCAAGGGATTTTATTGAACAGGGTAATATGGAAATAGCGGTGGTTTTCTGGGCCTCCGTTTTGCTTATACCGCAAACAAAGCTGTAAGGAAGTATGTGTCCTATCAATCTTGTTCGGCAAAAGCTCTGACAGGTTCTGGCCCCCAAGAAGACATTTAAAGCTTCTCTGTGCAATGTCGAATACCATCAGCTAGAGACTGAGAAGACTGCTTCCTCCTTTGAATAGTTACAAAAAATATTTTGCTTATCATCAGAACATAACTTATGGTACTGAACTAATAACGCAGGAATAGGGTGAGTTCAGAGAAAATATGAAATAATCATTGAATCATTCTGACCAGCTTTCCCTCTGTTAAGTTTGAACTGTAGATTTTCGTGCTAAGCTGTAAATGGAAAGGTCTTTAGCAATTAAATGGCGCTTTTGTATGTGAAACATGTGTAGGTGTTTGCGTTCTGAAGATTTTCACAGCTTTTCTGTTGCAGAGGGCATGTGGGCGAAAGCAAAGCGCATTTGATTCAGTTTGCTAGCAACATAAAACAGAATGAAAGTGAAAATGATGTGTTTTAAGACACAAAAATGTCATTGCTATTAATACTTTTGCTGCTTGGAATATTTAGGAAAGAGACACTCATCCGGCTGCGAATTCTTCAGTTCTGCAATCTATACGGCTTGAAGAAAACGTTTAATCATACATAACATAGGAAACGCTGCTTAGATTATTACTGTTTTGCGAGTAAATTCTTGTGTTCTGAGAGCGGTTACGTAGATTTATGTTGTTTCTTGAGAGCAAGCTTTCGAAATTGAAAATGTTACTCCGATCTAACAGTTAAGGAAATTAATAAACACTGAGTAAATATGACAATTATAGGGCATGTTTCGTTGCAAGTCAATCTTTGGAAACATGGTAAGCTTGTCAACTAACTTCTTAATATTTCATTTTGCATTCTGTCCGAGAACGTCTCAATTAGACTTTTAATAGCGGCCTCGTTAAAGGTTTTTATTTTGCCGATACAGTAGAGAAAGAAATTTGACTGGTCCAAGCTCACGAAATAATTTCGTTCATTCTGCATGTATAAAATCAGAGCTCGTTTATACATGTACTGTGATCCATATTATGCTTAGGTCGCATCATTCAGTTTGTCAATATGCATTTTTATTGTGTCACTTTCGTAACTGCTAGTTGAGTAAAGAAAGTCTCCTATGTAGTTTGGATAGTAAGATAAATTAGACTGCATTTCCTTTGGGAAGCACTGACAGGGAGTATGCCGACAACATGGCGTCCCCTTGCTCGGCACTCAGGTTCTGCCACATGGAAATTATTTTTTTTTAAAAAACTTGATACTAAGGGTAAGCTTTCCTCTTTCGATTGTCTCGCCATTTAGCAAGCTTGTGGTTACTGTTTCCAATGATTTGGGGACGTATCTAAAACTATCCAAAGACATTTGATTTTTACTTGATGTTTCAATTACTGTCAATGCCATGTAGTCTCAAGATATTATTTTTAAATCAATAATCTGGATAAGGAAAAATTCTTAAGCAACGATGCTGCCGTTGCAATGGAAAATCATCACTACATGTTCACTTTGAGCTCTAGTCGTTGGCCCTGGAAATGCGGACTCGGAGTTCGTATTGAAAAAGGATTTGATCGTTGCAATTATCAGAAATATTTATCAATGTTGAGTTGCTGAATACTTTATAAATTGCATTTAATACTTCCACCAAAGCTGCTAAATTAGTGAAAACAAACCCGAAGTTGTTCATTTTATCTGAAATTACTGGGACATTTTACAAAATCTAACGGACATACATTTTTTATATATAAGTGAATGTTCTTTCGTACTTTATTTGAAATAGTTAACTATTAAGCGGTAAATAGCTTTTTAAAAAAAAATTGCAGTGATCTAAACACACATTCCCAACGTCTGATATTTTCTTTAGAAATTCAGCTGAAATTGCCTTTTTTGGTTAGAGTTGAGGTACAAATGGAACCTGTCGGAATTTTAAAGCTATTTTTCAATCGTATTGCTTAATCAGAAATCAACTTAAAACTATTAATTCGAAGTACTTCTGAATCTTGACGTTTTCTCCTCTTCTCTCTCTGAATGTACAGGATTCTTTGGAAAACGGTCCAGGAGACGGCGGCAATAGTAATGATTTCGGTTGGCAAAGCATTGTCTATCCAATGTAATATGTGTATCTTTTGTATGTAACTTGTATGTACAGTGAAAAAAAAAACAAACCGTTATTCATAATTAAAGAAACGAAGCCACTAATACCTTCTTGTAAATCTTTTCATTTTTGACGGGGTTTTTTTGGGGGGGGTGAGGTTGAATGTGGTGGTAAGGCAGAGGGGGCTGGGAGTGGGGGGATCTGAGTCCTTTTCTCCCTTGGCCTCAATAAATGCAGCATTGGAGACAGATGCAAGCCACATGATAATGGATGATGTTACAGTGTGGGGGTTGAGGCACTTGGTTATAGCCACACAACACAAAGGAACCTGACTACTGAGCTGTGTGCTATGCTGTGTATTACTGAATGAATTTACATATTTTGCAAATATTTTAGAAGAAAAACATACTATGCAATTCGTTGAAATTAACACTACAAGCAACACAGTATTGCTGACAAAAAAATTTATTCGTCAGAACTAGCTGTTCAACGGATATCTCATTTGCAGCATGGAATGCATACCTAAAACAAAATTGTGGCAATTTTGTGTTCCATTTTAAGAATACTACAGTTACAGACTAAGTCCCTTTTCTTGGCGTTATTCCCACAATTGACCAAATTGCGTTTTTAATGAATACATTACTAACAGAAAACTACTTTTCTGTGTATCTTACAGGAATTTAAAAAAAATATTTACCATGACTTAAAACAGAAGACTGAACAGAACCAAGTAAATAGTCAATGTACAGTTCTATTTATAAATATGCGTCAATGGGGATAAATAATACTTTAAACACTTAGAATATTCTCCTTTGCAAGAGCAAATAAATAAATTTGAATGTTCACCAGCATACATACATACTGAAAGATGGACAAGAACTCTTATTTGCCCAGGGGGACCCTGTACAAGCGCTTTGATCTTGTTTAACTATTCAATGTAAAGAAGTGCAATATAAACCATTTTACCATTCCTCGTAAGGAAAAATAAAGCACGAACAAATTCACGTTTAAGTTTTTTTTAGAAAATTTGTTCATATACCCTGTTCCATAAAGTAGAAGATTATATATGCAAAGTTCTGTAAGCCTTAGTACTTCACTTCTACTACTGAATGTTAAGGCTGGAGTCCATGAAAAGAGCAACCACTAACCAGTGACAGAGCAATGCAAGCAAAGATTGGTTGTCATTAGGTACATTACATGTAAACTATAAGGGTTGATACTAAAGAAAAAAGGGAAAGGTGGAAGAGGGGATGTAATCATAGATAACGTGATATAAAAGCATGAGAAAGTGATAGTCCACCAAGAGCTAACTGGTCCACTACAGATGGGTCAGCTTGGGTGCTTCCTGAATTCTTCCCTGAGAAGGATGGTGTGAAGAAAGGTCTGTATAAGTGGGATGTGGTTCGCAAGGTCCATGGTGATGGTTGCTTGTCATTGGCCCTGCACTGTTATAGTCCATATTTCCAGAGGAAGGATGACCAAGGTGGGTTAGGCTGAAAAGGGAAGGCCCAGAGCTTGGCATGGATTCCACAAAGTTTCCTCCAACATAGACTGGGCTACCCTGTAAATGAGGAGTTCCATAGCCACCATTGCCTTGAAGAGGGTGTGTGTCATACTCAGGCGTCACAGCTGCAGTCCCAGCATACCTCTTCTGTGGAGGTGGGCAACTGTTGAGGGGCCCAGGATAAGACGTAGGAATAGCATAGGCATTTTGATGAGGTTTACTGAAGGACGTAGGCGAGTGTGGGTCATATGGAGCACTGGTTGTCAAGGAATGCATCGAGTTTACATATCCTCCAGCAGCTGATGGTGGGATGGGGCTTCTACAGGGTGACTGTCCACCAGAAGAAGTTAGCATGCCTTTCGCTTTTTGATCCTTTTTGTACTTCATTCTCCGATTTTGGAACCAGATTTTAATCTGTCTTTCAGTGAGGTTTAACAGATTGGCCATTTCAACCCTCCTTGGCCTACAAAGATAGCGGTTAAAGTGAAATTCCTTCTCCAGTTCTACCAGTTGGGCACTGGTGTATGCTGTGCGTGCCCTCTTGGAGGCTGGACCCGGAGGACTCTTTTCACCAGCAGAACTTTCAACTGGAGATAAAGAAAACAAAGTTTCCATCAGTCATTGGGAATTCTAGATGTTGCAAATATGTCACACAACGTATAGAATAAAACTCTATGACATTGCCTGAATTATTTTCAATAACTTACATTAACATATTAATCCAAAATCATAACTACATATTCTCTATCTCCAAAAATATATGTAATTTTACTAATTTCTTCAGCTATCACACTTAATAATAGAGATATGATCATGCACAAACCATTAGCTATCTCAACTAGAATGTTCTGTTTTGAATCAGGAATGCCAAAACAACACTCCAATTTGATTTGTGCTACAATCACTAGAACCAGCATTTTAAAAACAGCAATATATTCAAAGAGCATTGTATTGGCAGCTTACATAGATATCTAATTACTAATTGGGGGCATTTTCTTAAACGTAAACCTGACTTCTTTGTTACCTGAACCAACTTACATGCAAATATAAGCCAACAACTGTGACTGCCCTTCCCCCATTCATAAGAATTCACTCCTTTATGCCACAATTGTATCAAAAATGATAAGAAAGATCATCTTAAAATGATTGTGTGACAGCTAAGAAACATTTGACGAGCAATATTTGATTTTGTGCCAACTACAAGTACTGGTGAATCAAATCTTCTCATCATAATTTTGAAGTAAACATGGCAAATGTTGGAAACACACAGCAAGCATCTCTGGAGAGAAATACAAAATTAAGATTTCAGGTCATTAGAACTGGAGAAAAGTTAGAATGTAATATATTCTTTTAAGTGAAAGGGAAAATGTTGGACAAAGAATTAGCTTAATAGCTATTCATCTATAACTTATCCTAGTACTAAGGAAACATCACCAATCTGAAATGTTAACATTGATTCTCTTCCCACAGATGTTGCCAGGCCTTCTGTTTTCTCTAGCATTATCTGTCTCATTTCATACTTTCAACATCTGAATATGGCATGTTTTGAGTTATGTTACCCTAACTAATTGGAGTCCACAGAATTATTATAGTTCATGCAAAATTGATGACAACTGGTTATGTACATGTTCTGAGTTAATATATGTATCTCTGTGAATTTAATTTGAATCCCACAAATGTATATCTGATATTTAACCTCACAAAATCATTTTGACCAATACAAGCTCACTTGTTTACAACTCACTTCTTTTATCAATTGGAATCATCTGCATGCATAAATTTCCATATATGTTGATAAGCAATAGACATTACAACTTCAATTCTATATGTATCCTATTAAAACTAAGAATTCAATATATAATATCACTTCAGTCCAAACCCTTGGTTTTTAATATGTTTAGCTGAAATGAGTGAAATGTAAGCACATTGCTAGAGATTTGAATGTTTATGTTATGTAAATACATCACATCTCCTTAGAACTATATCATTATACTAGGGTGGTGCTGGAAAAGCACAGTAGGTCAGGCAGCATAGGAGGAGCAGAAAAATCGATGTTTCGGTCAAAAGCCCTTCATCAGGAAACTTTTGCCTGAAACGTCGATTTTTCTGGTCCTCGGATGGTGCCTGACCCGCTGTCCTTTTCCAGCATCACCCTAATCTAAACTCTGGTTTCCAGCATCTGCAGTCCTCACTTTTGCCTATATCATTATATGCATATGCAAAACATCAATGCTTCTCTGGGACTTTAATGACTTTACCTTTTTTTAAATAAAACGTCATTATTATATAACTGGGAAAGTTAAAATAAATGTGGATTTTTTTGAACTTGTCATGGGACATGGGTCCCACTGGCTAAGCCAGCATTTATCATTTTTCCTAATTGCCTGAAGGCAGTCAAGAGTTAAACTATTTCACTGTTCAGATCATACCAGGTAAGGTTGGCTGATTTCCTTTTCTAAAGGACATTAGTGAACCAGGTGGGTGTTTTCAACAATCAGCTGTGGTTTCATGGGTATCATTAAGGTAGCTTTTTCATTTGAGATATCAATCCATTTCATTTTCTACCACAAATGCATTGGAATCCTTGGCCTCAGAACATTAGCCTGCAGCTCTGGATTACTAGTGCAATGACATTATTCCTACATCACCGGCTCCCCATTTTCTACCAGTGAGAATGTCCATTCATAAGGAAGAGTGATGGGCGAGGGAAAGGGAGAAAGAAAGGAAAGGGCGAGGCAGAGAGAGAGAAGAGGAAAGTGGGAAAAAACGGGGCTGGGTGTGTGGAGGATACATTACTGGAGATTGAAATGTCTATGTAAATATGTATAAATATGTTGCATCTCCTTAAATCTATACCATTATATACATATACAAAACACCTATGGTCCTCTGAGACACACTTGTCCAACTGTTTCCTGGTATTGTACAGTTTAATTGTCTAACTTAAACTGAATACATATTAGTTTCATTCTTCGTTAATTAAATGCCTTATGATTGTTTGATAATGACCCATATATTATTTTAGGTCACTGTTCCACAGGATTGAAAGGATTTAGTTGTGCAGATATTATTGAGATGAAGGTAATGCCTATAAAATTCAACTGGCTCAATTAGTAACTTCACTCACTGTAACAATGCTATGTCAATTGGTAATCAAAAGGTTAGACATGACATTTTATACCTGAACTGGAACTGCTGGTTTTTTGCTTGGCGTTTTGGCGCGACTCTTTCATCCAGGGGAATATTTGTTTACTGATAGTTGTTTGTGAGGTAAGTGTAGGATTTTTGTTTGTGCTGGACTGGGTCGAGTTGTTGCTGGTATTCTGGGGTGGTGAGACAGATGGTGGTGGTGGTGGTGGAGGTGGTGGCTGCTTCTGTTGCTGCTGCTCTGCAATGGCTGCGTGGTGGCTCGGTTGACTGGCACTGGTTCGCATGCAACTTTCATTGATATCGTTGGGTTTGTGATGGGGGACAGTGTTAGCCGGTGACTGCAGAGAGCAGGCCGGCCGATGATAGTCATTTTCCACATGAGAAGAAGGCGGATATTGTTGCTGACTGGCATTGTAGTTAAAACCATTTGTTCCTTGGTATGTGTAACCTCCGAAAATTGCAGAGCTGTCGTAGTATGTCGCTTTTTGCATCTCGTTGTTTCCCAATATTTATTTCGCAAACTGACAGGGTCTTGACACCCTTATAGAATAACATTGGCACCCTGTGTCACGTGACTCTCTTCTTCCAATGGCCTCTTCGGGTAGACCTGGGGTTACAAGAAACAAAACCATAATGGCGAAATGGTACAAATCCATCTTACTTTCAATAGCAACTGACATGAAAAGCCATAAAAAGTGTGCTGCAATATTTGGTCACACAGTTTTAGCCCTGGGCAACCTGCGTGTAACAATCGTTTAAAACTGACTCTCAGCAGTAACTGCTCAGTGTGGTTGTGCAGCAAACGATCGGTAGCTGCAGAGTCCAGCCTTTTACTTTTATTTTGTCTCATCGGGGAAATACAATACTACATAAGGGTTCATATGAAACATGGACTTCGGTAGGTTCAACCAGGAACAGCGTTCTTCTTAGGTAGTTGAAAAGAAGAACCACTGTTTGTATATACAGATTTTTTTTTCAAGCCAACGTTTAGGGCATGTTAAAACTTTGCATTATGTATATCTGTGCAAAACAGGACTCAAATGCAAATATATGATTCGTTGCAACTCAAGCAGATCGAATGCCGTGAAATTTTAGTCAGTGATTAGTTAATGATTTGTTTAAAAGTGAAAACGAAAGAAACCAACTTTAGCAGTTCAAACTCTCGACAATGAAACACAATAGTTAAGCTCTACGTTATGTATGGATTTACATAAATTCAAATGATAACTAGCAGCTAGATTATGGCGCATTGTTTAAACGCTATTGTTTAAAAAGCATTAAAAATAGGTATTTACAGATGTTGCTGCTGTCTGAATGGTTGTGTTAACGTGACATTAAGATACATTCCTCTCGTGTAATAGACACCACTGGTGTTGCAATGAAACTGTTTCTCGAGAGAAGCGCCTCGTTTTAAAATATTGTTACGCCTTGCTATAATCCGAGACGTGGAACAAGCACTACATTAAGTGCGCTGTGGCTGACATCAAGGCATTTAAACTAGTATTTGCTTTTGCTCCCAGATTTATCCACAGTGGCAAGCAGAAATGTCTTGCTTTTTGTTCGTTCCACTTTTAGCAGGTCACCATTTGGTCTGGCGGAAATTTCCAAGCGTTCCTTTTAATGTTTGAATTCTACCTGCTAAAAGCATGATGGATCGCGAAGGGAGTAGGAACCTGAAAAACTGGCGTACTTCTGCATGACCACGGTGTGAACTTTTCTTCCAACCAAACGATAATAGGCTCTGTCTCTGAAACTGCCCTTAATTTGATGTATGGGGGTCATTGGGCCGGGAGAAAACTTGAGCTCCCAACCCACAGAAAGTGCCTGCATCATCAGAAACCGGCAGCAAATAACACTACTCTTTTCGCTCAGTTCATTTAATTATCATCTTTTGAAGAATATAGCCCTGATATCTCTTTTAAAAAGTAGTTTAATCTGCCTCTCGCAGGGAACTAAATTAGTTAAATGAACAAAACGGAATTAATTTTACATTGTGGATACAAAGCTCAGTTTGGGCCTGTGAATTTTGTTTCATCTACAAAAAAAATCCGA
This sequence comes from Chiloscyllium plagiosum, assembly GCF_004010195.1. Classification (NCBI taxonomy): domain Eukaryota; kingdom Metazoa; phylum Chordata; class Chondrichthyes; order Orectolobiformes; family Hemiscylliidae; genus Chiloscyllium; species Chiloscyllium plagiosum. The sequence goes on along the minus strand of NC_057714.1, from coordinate 7,924,016 downwards.
TATTTTTGTCACGGATGTATCCTTTTTAGCCAGTTAAGATGACTATAAATCGGTTGTCATGAGGAGATTTTTCTTTATTTTAAGAAAGATATATGGCCTAGGCGAGCAAACCATTGTTTGCTAGGCCTTTCTTTGCTGCCGCCGCACTCATACAAAGGAGAATACACTGGTACAGCGAGCCCATCCATTTTGTGGATCTGTTAGGAAAATATTTCAAGCTCCTGGTGAATAAGGTTTCACTGCACGTTTTAAACCTGGCCATTTAAAGCAATGCTTCCGCGTGTTGTGTTCAAACTTATTGACCAACCTTCTCAAATCTGATACAGTCTTAGGTTTCTGTAAAGCATATTTCACAACTTTCGATTGAATATGACCTGAACTTGGAGCTGTCTTCAAATCTACTGTATTTGTTAAAGCTGTAAGAGAAAGGAACCTCACCATGTAAGGCTGAGTGGCATTAAATGTAGCTTTTAAAGTGCATTTTGCTGCTTCTGGGACTGAAAGCTTGAAGCAACGAAAGTGCTTTTGAAAAATCTTTGCAATGTCCTGTCCTTAAACTGAATGGCCTGCCATTATTGTGGGTTGGAGCACTTAATGCTCCCGAAGCATTTTGTAAAGTTGAAACCATTAAAAAGTGGTGAGCCCCCAACTGTGGAGTGGTGCGCCTGAATCCGCAGGCCTCTGGATTAGTTTAACGGGCTGGCTCCCATTGTAGAGGACAGTAGTACACAAGTTATTTAATATTGGCTTTCTCTTTAAAACTGTTGTCAATAATCTATTTAATTTTGAAATATTCTTGCTATATTATCAGAATTCGTTCTCAAGCACGCAGCCATAAACTGTGAGGGGGAAATGTAGTGGATTGCTTCTTGTGTTGTGAAAGGAGTTATTGGCAATCTTTCATAATCGGTGCCCACACATCAGAATTTTCCTGTGGTTTCCCGGACTTGCGTGATCTCCGCCATTTTTTTTCTCAACAGCAAACACAAGCTTGCTTACCTGTGCAAACGCATCTCATTCTCCGCAACTCCACCTTAGTACTTCTTCACTACCCTCGTCTTTTTTTAAAGAAACCATCGCTCAGGAATACTGTTCCTATTCTATCTATATGTTTCAACGTAGACATGCTTTGTTACTGTAAACTGACACGTTGTATTACTAAGACGCAAGCTATGTTACTCTAACATACTCTTCTCGCTGCCAATCAGACAACAAAGCAGGAAAAAAACTTTCTCTGTTGGAGTGAAATGGAGTAATGACAAACTTTTGACATGTATTGCTTTAATGTGAACCTTTTCCAACTACTTGTCCAGCCAACCCTGGCAGGGATATATATCTGTACATATAATTGCCCCTTTCAACAACTTTTCGCATTCTCCACAACACTACCAAGTGTAAACACGGTAAAAACAAGGGGAAAAAAGTAGAAAAGAAAACACTGGCGCTCAGAATCTACCAGAGCAGGAGTAAATGTTTCTTGGTGCATGTGTATAGGTGCCTCAGGCGAGACAGTAGACTGCAATAAATTCACAAAACTTGGAAAATGGAGAAGAAAATATCAGCGGCGCAGCAGAAACAGAAAGTAGAATTAAAAGATTTGAATTCAATGCCTACGGTTATCAGTCAGGATTTGAAAGGAAGCTATACTATGTGAACTCTTCTTGAACCGAGATTTAAGTCATATGGTCATAAATCACTGGGACATAAACTCCGCCATTCACCAGTGATAGCCTATTTGTGTCCAGCTTACCTTAGCCTCTGACGATAGACGCGGACCACGGCACAATATTTGCAGATTCACCAGGGAAATCGATAAGCAGGAGTTTCAAAACTTCCAAATTAAGTAGAATGAAGGCAAACAGTTTACTCTTACACGCTGAAAGTCACTGGTTGACGACAACGACAAATGGGGAAGGGAAAATAGTAGAGCGGCAAAGAACAGGCGAGAAGACTCTAGCTTTTGGATGGACAGCCCTGTGATTATGGTAGCGTGCCCTGGTCAGGGAGATAAGACTGCTATCAGCTTTCCTGGCTGCTCTTATCTAATACCAAAGAAATGGGGTATGTTTCTTATGAATATTGAATGGTCAAAGCGCGGATTTTAAATTTGCTGTCTGGCAGTACTGAACAGACAGGCTCAGTAAACTCCCCCGAAACATAGCGTCACAAGTGAAAATTATGCAAATTAACCAGCGCGGAGGACACAAGCACACTGGTTTGGCAATCATTGAATCTTTACAATCATAACTTGAATCAAAACCTTACCCTTTAAAACAACTCACATTTTAATAATATTGATATTGACGTAAAATAAAGGAATGCACTATTCGAGTATGCGTTTACTCTTCCGCGTTGAGAGCACTGTACTAACTTTTATTAACACCTTGTTGTAAAGAAAAGCCTTTGTTTGAAGTACAGCTTGAGAATAGTGCGGAAGAAATATGGCACCAGGGTGAAAACACAGCCTTGTTTCAAACAGGTTCAATTGGTTCTAAAGCAGGGCCTTTTTTTTCTTCCGTATTCAATGAAGAAAAGGTGTTAACAACGCTGAAGTAAAAGTGTTTCAGACATAGGAGCGAAAAGTTACACATCAGAAGCAAAACCGAGGCAAAGGAGGCGAGAACTGAAGGAGCTATAGTCACCCCTAATGCATACCAATGCTTCTGTCGTTTATGGCTACGTAAGATTTATGACTTCATGCACTAAGGCTGTAAACAGAGCACTAAAGTGAAAACACTTGCTCCTATCGCTTATTGCGATGCAACTGCATGAAAGGGGAAGCCAAACAGCGTAGGAGGCAAGATAGGGACAAAAATTCACTCGTTTGCAACTTTTCAAGTAAGCCGCTCAATGTTCTATCTGTAGTGAAGCACTTTATTGTCAATGAACAGTCCTAGCACTTTCTTAAAGTGCTGACTTCAACTTTTTCCCTCTTTCTCTGGCGATCGCACGAAGGTAGCATTAAGTAACGTCACGATGCTGGATTTTAAAAAAATACTTGTTATAACTTGGGCTAGTTCAGTGAAATTTAATTAAGAAGCGACTGGAAAGAAAGTGAAAGCGCCCGTTTCTGTGAGGGTGTCTTCCAACATCATCGCGAGCTTGCTGGCTACAGTGAATTCAAATTCTCGATTAGAAACGTTTTACGCCATTCGGGACTGCCGACTCTCCCTGCGTCCACTCGCTAAGTTTTGCAGAGAGCAAGTGAACGATGAGAGCAGAGAACGTTTGGGTTGATTTGAGCGATAAGATGCTATGCTTTTATGCCAGGTGTTGATAATTTATTACAACAGCCATAACTTCCATTTTTAAAAAGATCTTGCTCGAGATTGGAAGACCAAAACCAAAAGTTTATATTTCCGCCAGCCATCTTTAATACTTTCATATTCTGCCTGCTATGAATTAGTATCCATTTTATGGCCTAGAATGCATGCTTTATGGTTGTATGTAATTCCTTCTGTAATTGTTACATTTATGTTTATTTTTGACCTATCCTGAAATCTATACATAAAAGCATGGTGTGGTCCTTTTATTTCACTGGTCGCTCGCGGTTGGGTTAATAAAGTATTCTTGTAATGTCAGCATGTGCCATTGCAACGACCATATGTATTTTTAAAATTCAGAATAGTATAGACAACTCACCGAAAGTTCGTCAGTCTCTCTGAAAAGTCTCTGGCTGTAGAATTGTTATTTAGAATATCGTCTGGAACGGAAACGAGAGACCATTAATTGCCACCGAATAAAAAAAAAGGCGTCGGTCGACTGAGAAACTGAGCAATCTTTGCCTTGACTAAATCTGCGTGGCTTATTAACGAAAATAAATCAACCTAGCTTTTTGAATCAATTTTAAACCTAACATAGCCTTCTGATCAAAGAGAAAATGCTATCTGAGGCACGTTGAGGGTTTTTTTTGTGAAATATTGTATGAAAATTAGAAGCCGAGGATGGATCTTGCAGATTTTCTGTAGGACATCGGTGATAAAGCACTCTTACGTGTGCATCTTTTTGAAGTACATTTGTGCTAATGCAACTCTCATTTGCTCTCAAACACTGTAGAAGACTTGTATTATTTATATGTGTTTTATATTGTCAAGTTTGCATCAGGACTGGATAATAAATCAGGGGAAAATGCTGTAACCGAACTGTAATTAAATTTTACATGTATTTACCAAAACTCTTTGCCCAGTGTTTGCATTTAACTTTGGATCGGCCGGATTGAGTGGGGCCTGACTAAAAACTGGCGAAATAATGCAAAAATTTAAACAGAGAGGCCGAAACAAGAGTTCAAAGTCAATGAGGCCAAAAATATCAATTCTTAACAATGATAATTTCACCGGCATTATACATTTCGAAATATAATATCTGATAAACTAATGACATCCTCAAATACATATATTGAATTCAGATATATGTAGCAAAAGGCCCAATATATAGGACAGAAGATAACTTTGCTTATCCACAGGATCTTTTTGTTATCCACACCCCAAGCCACCCCAGCCGATTTGATTTTATTTTGCGAGATTGGTAGAGTTTCGGTAGAGTACTGATCCGACTATCAATAATTGCCAATGTGATTTGTCATATATAAAAAGTAAAGCATTCGTTAAAGCAGATTGCATTGGCACGGCTGTCCCAGCACACCGAAAACATAAATCAAATCGCAACACCCTGACCTTTCCTGAGGAGGACTCGCTGGTGGGTGCAATTTCATACAACACTTGCACCCCCAGCATCACATAACGAATCTCTTTCCACTCTTTTATTCATCTTGCATGTATTCTTTTTTTAAAAAGACAGAATTAGCCTATACTGTCTCGCGTTTTAATTTATTTCGTTAAATTCTTCAGGCAATCAGTATTCCAATGCAACGACGGCCTGCTAGTAAATAATCCCCAGATTGAACCTAGTTTATAACCTTACATTAATCAAACGCTACCATTGTGAAGATGAGCAAATAGAGGCAATTTTTAGGCAACAATGATTTTTTTAAAAAATGTCAACTTTTGATTAACAATCTTATTCTTTCACAAAATCACTACACGTCCCATTTAGAAGCATAAAATGCAGTGCTCATCCATTAAATGGTGTGATTCATTGAGATTTTAACAACGCACATAGTAACGTTAAACCTAAATAACCTCATTCTAGAGACACTACAATCCACAAATTAGCTGACTGGATTTCTAAAATGGACGAAGAATCATTCGTTGAAGCACATTACTTAATGAATAAAATGTCAGAATAAATAAGTATGTGTTTATCCTCATGTAATTCCTATTAACAGGTATTAGAGCTAGCTATATTGGCGTCCTATTCAATGTTATAAACATAAGATGTTTTGTTTGTACATATTCGAGCATAGAGCGGCCATTGACAGGATTTCAATATTCGATTGTTCGTGTTTCAAGGAACAACACATGCATGTGATCCGAGCAATATCCTACGAAATAATTTCTTTTATATTTCCCATCTGGAGATAAAATATTATTGGAAATGGATTATGTGCCGAAGCAAAGATAAAAGGGGAATCTAAGCGTGTTCTGGTACATTCTGACACCCGTAAGTCTTTTCACTGACCTTTGCCTTGAACAGCAATAACTCACCATATTAATGAACAATCAACGGAAGCATTTGGAATACCTCAAAATAAAATCCATTCCGCTAAATGCAGCATCTCGTCCTGCTCGCATATATTCCTTCATGTGAAATCCAGTGCCCAGAGTGCAATCTCTTTAGAAGAAAATAGCTGGCTCTTAACAGAAAGTGGAAAAGCGTAATCACAGCCGAAGCCAGCATAGGTCTCCGATCCAAATGCCACAATAATGCGCTGTATTATGTGCTCACGTGGTCATACGTCAACTTAAATCCTTTTATTTGAATTTGGGAGATAATTAAAGGAGCACCTTTTTCAAGCAAAACCTAACTTTTTACCCAACAAAACCTAGGAAGTTTCTTAAGTAGAGTTTTGTTGACGTTGCAGAAGGTTGCTCCGCGAGAATTCTGTGCAGGAAATCCACGATACGGTAAGTTGTGTCGTCTGTATCTCATAGTGTAAAAGACCCCAATCCGGAGACTGTAGGCTCAACTACTTGGAACAGATGAATAGCTATTTGTAACACATTAAAACCCAGAATGGGTGTTTAAATCGACCTATGAAGAAGGGAGCACTTCACATTTTCGACCAGAACAGCCAAATAAGCAGAGAAGCCCTACAATGGTTAAGCTTCCACACGAATCTCCCTTTTCAGAGCGTGCTATTGTACTGGACTTCCTCAACACCCACACGTTACACCATGCTAGTTATTCAAACTAGAAAAGGTTTATAATTACCTGACAAAGACAAAGCAGTGTCCCAGAAAGCATAGGTGATTTTACTGAGGGTAGCACGGGGTGAGGAGTGGACTTGACAGCGATCTAACGATTCTGATTTCTTTTCCAGTGGAATCGTAAATCGTGTCTGTAGGGACCTTCATGCAAAATCTGTGCTTACACGCTTTCTGCCAATTGAGTGATGCGTGGAACTTCTTGTGGAAGAGAAATGCAAAACAGATTCCAATGTAATAGATGTTAATTGTAATGAGGGACCAATAATGAAAAAAAATCATAATGTATCTGTGGAATATAATTGAAATTTCTGGGTTGTGTCTCTACGAGATGTGCCCTACTTTAGTGCAACACTTATTGCAAGTTTAGGGCCAAGCAGAAAGTGCGGAGGATTTAATATTAATTCACCCACAATTTCTATATGCCTGAAGTTATTCAAACGATATATTCATGTGAGAGATTCATAATTACCAAGTCCATCATCTAAATTCTTCAATTCAAATTTAATTATAAATCACGCCTTGTTCGTGGACATTCTGCCTTGAGCAAGGATCCTTCTTTTTGTCGTTTAGATTTTGTTCTGCCCTTTCCACCTTTGCTTCCTGATATTTATTGTAATTTTTGAACATCTCTGAAAGTTGTTCCACAAATATTCACTACAATATGCTGCACCCAGTAGAGGCACGTTTCTTTTAAGCACTTCCTTTATTTGCAAATATTGTTTAGCACCGCAAATGATCACCGTTCTTTTAAGCGTCGCGTTCTGCAGTTGTGGAAAAGTTATGTGCGTTCAAAGTTTAAGTTGAACAGCTTAGAATAACGAATAATAAACTGAGTTAAGTTGTAATCATTACAGCAAATTCAAAGTGTCAGGACACAAACGTAAGGCGAGTTATTTGGTCTCACAACGTCAGCAAATTTCAGAAAGGTTATAGACTCTTCAATTTCCCTCTGAACAAAATCCATGCAATGGCCTAACAAAGGCCATAGTTAAACTTTCAACGCACAGCGTAAAACATTAATGAATAATTGATGAACGGCACGAAGTGAAGTTCGTCATTTTAGTGCTGAAATAATTTAACGTAAACGTATACACACGTACATATATACACATATGGATAAGCATATGCATGTCTATAGATGGATAGATAGATAGGGAGATAGATAGAGAGATAGGTAGAGAGATAGATAGAGAGAAAGAAAGAAACTTAAACCGTGTTTCTTTGAAATATGCAAGAAACTTTGGAACAGAGACAAGATCAATTATTCAGAGGCTAAAGTTGGAAGAAATCTTTAAGTCACTGTTGTTGGGCAAGTGGAACATATCAAAGCAATAATTCGCTCTCACAGCTCAAAGAGGCTTGAGGCTGAAATGCCCAAAGTTGACTAGTCTTCCTGTTATAGCGACTAATGGTTAATTTTGATTTAGTTGTGGTGTTACAATTCTAGTACAAACTTTAAATTGGCAAAGTTCAACCTTGAAATGTTCCAGGACACAACTACAATGGAAATGAACATTATAAGAATAGAAGAATTCGAAAAGAAAGGGTTATCGGGTTTGACGATAAGAAATAATTTCACTTGAGTCAAGTTTTGTGCCATAAATTACAAATTGGACAGGAGTTTATCCTGTGTGCAAATAGACAGAGCTACAAATAAATCTTCCAGCTTACCTGAGAATTCAGCAAAATCCAAACCATCCTCAGAGGACAGATAAAGCCTGCTGCGAAATTGGTAATGTGCTTTACAAGGGGAGGCGAGAGGGGGGGGGGGGGGGGGGGGGAAGTTTCAATGCACACTGAAGAGTCTACATGTTCCAGGCTATCCGGCTGTTTTGACTTTATTGCTCTCTGCTTACTCTGGACGGCTTCTCTTTCTGCAAAATCCTTTCAAATCAGACCATCAGGAGAAGGAAATTTCACTCCTTCCTACTGATTCAGCGTCCTGCAAATACAAACTATTTGCCTTATACGCTTCTGCAGATGTCGGGGGGTACTGGTTTTCGGTGAGATGTATGCATTAAAGTGAGAGAGAGAGAAAAGGAGCCCGGCAAACAAGCTGGGCCAAATCGAGGGGGAAGAAAACCCTTATGGAATCCGTTCACGTGACTTAAAAATAATTGTTAGCAGAATCTGGATCAAATCTGGTTATTACGCACATACAATAAAGTTTCTGTGGTTCATTGTTAGGCTAGTATGCTTGCAAACTGGCAGTACATTTATGCGGAGTTGATTTAGGAAACAGCTGCTCCAGTCTTGAGGAGAGCTAAGTCCCATTACGTTACGAAGGTAAGGTTGAAATCGAACAGCATGGTAGAACAAATGGGATTTGCACGTTATGCACTAATCATTGCTACACGATTCATTTTACTCTTCATTTTTTTAGGCATTATTTAGATATAAATTCGTAACAAACGTAAAATTATGGATTAGAAAATAATATTTTTCTCACTGTTTAAGCACGGCTAAATATTGTTTATTTACTCCTTTGTACCAATAAACTCTTTAGTTGGAAAAATTCGACTCTGAGTCTGGGGATTAAAAAAGAAACAGGATCTGATGTAAGAATTAGGCCGACGTTGATCGTGCTCGGAGCATGAGAAAGCATTCCAATGGAGGAGTGATCTCAGTAAAACAATTGTTTTATTTTAATCTATATTACATAAACTTCACTCAGAAACTGTCTGAAAAGCGAACCAGCCAAGCATCAGTAAAGTCCTGTTTATTTCCATTTTAAGAGTGGCCCTGTAATAAACTCATTTTTGTATACGGGTGCAATTGACAAACCCATCACAACAAAGCGTTAAGGTTGGGTAATTTATTGCACTCCGCAATAAAACGACTCTAGTTATCAAACGGCACTTTAAATTAAGCAGAAAATTTGAGCACTCTTCCTAATCTGGGACTTGACAAAGTCTAACAACACTATTTAATGCCGACAAAATGTTACTTTTACCGACGTATTGTTGAATGTTCTGGAGTGTTGGGAAATTAGAGATGTGTTTGCCGTTTTACCCCACATTCCAAACCCCGGTCTATTCTTACTTGAGAACTTATTTATTTTATTAAAGGTTTAATAAAATTTTGGTGTGATTTGCATTTTGACATGCTTTCTCGTATTTGTACAAAACTTGTATTTGAACTGAATTTCAGATGTGCAAACCGCAACAAAAGAATCATTTATTTCTAAACAATGTTTTTGGTCTTTCGTTAAAATCAAATCAAATCGGAAAGTCTGTGTGTTCAGACATTTACACAAAATAAAAAGATGGGACAAACGAAACGGGGAGAATGCTTCTTAGTTGCATTTTCGTTGTCAGTCTCCTAATAATAAAACAAAGACAACTGACATAATTTACGTTCATCTCGAACCGAGGGGTGTCAGACCTCTTCAACATGTTTTGTTGTTTATAGCTGTACATTCGGGTGTTAACTTCATATGTAAAAGTAAGTGGGATAATATTGGATACAACATTATAAATGCAGACTTTGAGCAAGAGTGCATTGAGGTGTCATTGGTTCCTATGAAAATAAAGTGGGTGGTTGTACAAAGCATACCAGCCTTTAAATGTGGTTACAAGCACTTTTATTTTGGCAATCTGTATGACAACAAATTAACATACCCTATACAATTACAGTAAATGCTTAATGATTTTCTCCCCAGTTAATTTTAGGTTTCAAATCCATACAGAGTTCAAAATGAAAGATATATCATTTGATAAAATCACAGGGCACGTTGTCTTTCCTTTCAAAATGATAATGGATATTCTGTTTAAGATAAATCAAGCTTTATGTTTCTAGCTGAAGTGAATTCTTTGAGGTTGTTGTGAACCCCAAACAAAGGGATTACCCTCGCCTTTTGTTTCTTTAAATAACCACCGACCTGACACTTTCCAATGACTCCATGACTACCTTTTGCAGCTGGGTGAGACATTTCAACGTGGAAGGAATCAGCTCTGCCGAGTGCACGGAACCTCTCATCTTATAACAAAGTTGAAAAAAATAAATTACGTTTTCATATGGTGGTCACCGATTCCAATGAACTGCAGCACCAAACCACCTGTTACACTAAAATAGATCGCCTCCACCTGAAATCAGACATCTGATTTCAGCACAGCAATCAAAGCAAAATGTTTTACCTTTTAAATTAGGACTCTTATATCACCTCAGTGCCCAATTAGACTATCCTGGAACGAGTCTTGATTCTGGACAGAGACAGACTAGACCTAAAAGGAGCACATTTATTGTCGTTAACAAAAAAAGCACCGCGTATCTATTGCCAATTGGTAACTCATAATGTATTTGTATTGCTCTTATTTTAGGAGATGGATCCAATTACAGACGTGTTTTATTGGAATGCCAGCCCGGAAGCTGAAGATATTGTATCAGCCGCTGTGTTATTGCAATTATCTTGTTTTGATTGATCATAGCCAATAGTAAGAATAATATAATGTACTTGACTGGAGTGATGAGACATTTAATTAAGCGCTATGTACTTTTACTAATGATCTTTTATTGTAAATATTAGGAATGGTACTTAATTATGAGTGCAAACAATGCACATTCCTGGATCTAGTTTGGTCAGGTATCAACATCAAATGCACCCATTAAATAGCAGCAAGATCTTTAGGAAGATCAAATGTATCCTTTCATCCGAATGGGTGCAGAGCTTATATCAGCAATAGAATGGAAATGAAGGAAATCAAGATTTTGACAATAAGGAGAATCATTAAATGTGTACTAAAACACAAAAATAAAGACAAGTGTTTGTCTACACCATTTGGTCTAGTATATTTTGTTCAGCTCAGGGTTGCATATTATTTCCATATACCAGAAAAATAGTATATAACTAGAATAAGTGTTTCACTTTACTCGAAATTACATATGTTAGTGCATTTGCTGGAGCATCATAACTCTGCCACTTATTGTAAATCGCTCAAATTAATGAATCATAGAGGAATTTAGCTTATGCCTCTTCATTTCCAAATGCTGGTGTCTACAGTTGCCTCTCAGCCCTGCGCATGTAAGAGATGGTGATTTATTAACGACAGGAAAATTGAACAAAGCAGCACAGCTACACCGTGGTATCCAGGCATACATACTGTGAACTAGAACATCATCATATGTGTTTGTATTTGTTGCAATTAATCATGAAAAAATCTAAAATATTACTGACACGCGAGAGACTGACTAAACACCATCACAGACATGCCGTGATTTAAATCTGAATACTAAAGGGCGCTATTCATCACATTTATGACAGTATTAAGAAATAAAAATACTGTAAAAACATAGAATAAAACACGCATCATGAAGAAACTACTCACCACAACTCGTGTCTGATTTGCGCCTCTTCCTTTTCTCAGACAGGTCTTCCAAATATAGACTTATATTTAAGCAAAGTTCATTTTCACATCAGACTGAAACAGATCTAGTGCGAATACTGACGACTACATATCTATTCCGGACCGGCTGCATTAATTATTTAATGAGTCACGTGACTGGGGAGATTAAAATTTCAATACATACACAGAGGAGACGCGTGACCCTTTATCTTGGAGAGTGGAGGTTTTTTTTTTCTTTTTGCTTCCCTTCCTAGTTGAATCTTTTTGCTCTGGTTTTCTTTTAGTCTTTGGATGCTTGCTGGTAAGTGATAATGCAAAAATGACTGGCCTGGACTGATCCCTTGTTTGACAGGTCTGCCATTTGTGTCACCTATAGTTCGAACTGCCTCAGTCCAATATTCTTGGGCATTTCTTCAAGCTGTCTTTATTGTCTGCCTGACATTTTGATATTGAGCTCACTGTTACAGTACCCCGCATATATAACAGTCACATGTAAGACCAACTCTTTCATATATGCCTTTACATCCCCCAGAGGCTGCTAAATTTGACACTAAATCGACCCTTACTAGCCACAGTCGATTCTTTATTATACCACTCAAATGTGTATTAGTTTTTGTATCGTGTCTGGTATTTGCGACCCCTTGATTAACATACTGCATAGACAACGAACATGATGTTGTACAGTTGATTAGAAATAGACCCAGTGAATGTTATGGTTGGTGACAATTTCGCTTATTGTCTTAGATGAGCTTTAAACTCAAATTGTCGTGTTTGACTTTGCCGAAATAATACATTTTCATATGCGTGTACATAGTTCTAATCAACAAAACAGAAATTATTGCATATTTGTTTATTAAAGCAATTACCAATAAATTTCCAAAATTCCGGCCACAAAGAACTACACGCACACATATTGTTCCTGAAAAGCAATCTTATATTTGATGCAAAACCTACTAGTTACTTCTCTGTTCAATAATCAGAAAAAAAGAGCCTTCTTAATGGATGTATTATCTCACTGTAACAAGGGAAGGATTTGAACCATTCTTTTAGATGATACCAACAATTAGCTACAAAACGTTATTAACCAAACGACCTAAAACAAACATTGTTTCTCACTAAGCACAAGAATTGTGTTAGACTTTTGCAGCTTACGAATAAATTATCACCAAATACTCTTTTACGCAGACAATTACCATAGAATAAAATGTACTCTATAAATTAGTTATATATGTATAGATACACTATATTTAGAAAACCTTTTCACTCATTATCACCATAAACTTAAATACGAGTTTCCAGGATATGTTATTTGGATATTTTTGTAAGTTTTGTTTTAAACAAGGTACATTTTTAACCCCTATCTGTAGGCGTAGGAAATGGTAGAAAGAGACCTTTTTTAAAGGTCAAGGGTTTGAGGGGTCAGTCTGCACCGCTAAAAGCGGCTAATCGGTCAGAAAATCTGTCCTCTCGGTGAACTCACTCTGGTTGCCCAGCCGTTGACAAACAATGCAACTTTTTATTACAAAAGACCGTTCGATTTACAATAAACTACAAACATCAAAGAGAAAGGAAGTAAAGATGCAAAAGGGTTTTCATTTGCTGAACACAGCTAAAGTTTTGCCATATAAAGGGTAAGTTTTAGTAAACTTGCCCTTTCCAAAACAGGCTTGAAGGTAATAATTACCCTTTACTTCAGATAACGTACGTATAATTTTCTGTGGTAATAAAAATGGTCCAGCAAGAGACTCCAGGACTGCTCCAAGTGGGGAAAAATGGTGTTCGTCGAGATGGCCACATTTTATTCAGGAGAATCCAATGTGTCCACACACTTTTCCAAAAGAACGCCCTTCAGACTTGCTGTTGAAGTATACAAAGAAGTATTTATTGAATGAGGTGATTAATGATTCCGAGCAAAATCTGGTATTTTCAATCTGTTTAAAATTCCTTTTACAGATAAGCAAGCACGACTGCCTAATGGGGGTGAAGTTTCTCATCGTGCGATTCTTTGTCTTTCTATATACTTTTGCAGTCCTCTTAAACCGCAATACAAAACATATTTAAAACCGTCTGTGTCTGATAATGTGAGCAGTTTTTGTTTGTCATTTGTAAAAGCGCAACAATTCTGGGTAGCAAAATATATTCTTTTTTCTAAAGGAGATATGGAAACGGAGTCGATTTTCGTATACTCCCTATCGAAAGTTGACAAAACATTTTTGTGAAAAATTTTGGTTTATTATAGTGTACTTCAGTTTTAAACAAGTTTTAGAAGAAAATGTAGCCAATATGTATATTTTCCCCGCCGCTATCGTAGTGTGTTCTTCTCAATTCTATGTTTGTATTTACTATGCTAAAAATTTCCAAGAGGAAAAAGATAGACATGAACGAATTTTTCTGCTGTGAGCATTAAATGTTGCTGGGTCATACAGATGTATCAAAATCAATAATATGTTTTTGAAGAAGTCCATTGCTTCTTACACGATAAAACCTCCAATGTGCTGTTTCATTTCCCTAGGAAGTCTGATGCTTGTGCTGTCTTTTAGCAATCAATAAAATAGATCATAATAGAACTATCATCCTTCATAATGTTTGAAGTCACGAAAGTCACGAGTTACAATTTTATGTTCTGTGTAGTAACTCTTGCTTAATTGTTCAACGCCCTTCCCCTAAGATTAACAAAATGAAGTCAAAGTATATATTGGAATATTTAGTCTTGCAATTTATAGTTTATCAGCCATTATTAAGTGTAATAAAGCAAACAATGATTGCATTTTTATATTTAAAATGCAGTTGCCACATTCCATTATGTAATGCATGAGAAAGCACAACAGAATGCAAAGTGAAATTAAAAATAATCCCACATAATTACATTTTATTTCGGGATCAGAAATGTTGAGTCTATGGCCATAAAAAAATGGGTTTACCACCTTATCGATGACTTATTATTTGATAGCTTCACATTTTACTGCATTATTTACGACTCGGTGACGTAGAACTTGATGTGGAGAGGCTGTAGAAAGATGAATTGTAGATCCATGTAGTAATTTATCCTCTTTCGCCCAGTTATTCTTCAGAACCACGCAAAATATTTTGCTGCGTGTGAATGTGAAGGGGGAGGGAGTGGGGGCAGCGGGAGAGGTTGTTGAGGGACCTGGGGGGAGGAGTTAAAAGGTTTTATTTTGAAAATAAGAATGTGAGCAAAAATGTACTGAAAGTAAATCTGTTAAACGCATAGTCCCATTATGGATTCGAGAAAATAATTCGCTCTGCGTTCGCTAAATCCTGACTGGAAGTAATTTGTACACATAAAAGCTGAGCTGGTCCACGAATTAACATTTTATTTAAAGCCTGTGGCTTGATTTTACACTGCAATTTTTGTCTTTCGTTTTAGCAACATTTGGCACTGCACATAGCACACTGAAATATCCACAGAAAAATACACAAATCTTACCAATGATTTGTATGGTTTCGTCACAGTTTGGACTGTACCAAAATTGTTAAATATACAACCACTCATTTGAAATCTCTGTATAAGATCCTTGCACATTCGTGATATCAGTAACACGACTATATAGAGAATACAGGTTTAAAATAAAAACACCTTAAATAGCGCTGGCGACATAATTTATTTCCTATATATGTAGCATCTGGACAGTTTATTTGCTCTAAAACCAGGTTCCACATCCACACATATTGCTGCCTTTCTCATTTTCTAAAACAGATTTATTCTTAAATTCTCACAAATATTCCAACAGACTACACTAGTTGTGATTATGACGCTTACAGTTCCTCACAATATCTATTATTCACTGTCCTTTTTTTTCTTTTTGCTTTGAATATCATGGAAGAAGCCACTTTGACAGAACCTTATATCAGTTCATGTGGAGGTAATGAAGGATACCGAACGTATCCTATCAAACAGAAAACACTTTAAAAGTCTGCAGGGAATGGGTTAACAGAACAGTAATGCTTGTCCCTTTTGGGGTTAACAGCACCTACCCTGGAAAAATATCGCTGCAAGAAATCCCACCTCATTCAAGTCAGTAATGTGGCAAACACATTTTGGTCCAAACTATGTTGTGGGAGAGGGGTTGGAGAGACGAAGCAGCTATAGACTTGATGAATTTGGTGCTGAACCATCTGGCTGTGGGCCCTGGGAGGATACTTGTGTTTGCTGGCTTGTAGAAGATGATGAGCTAGCAGAACGCATCTTAGTGTTAGGCAGTTTATGATCTTTCTTCCATTTCATCCTTCTGTTCTGAAACCAGATCTTCACCTGGCGTTCAGACAGGCAAAGAGTGTGTGCAATCTCAATGCGTCGACGCCTGGTTAGGTAACGGTTAAAATGGAACTCCTTTTCCAGCTCTAATACTTGTTGTCTCGTGTAAGCAGTTCGAGACCGTTTGGGCTCTCCTCCAGTGTAATTTGGGTTCACTGAACAAAACAAAAGTATCCAAACATAAATACAGACACAGCCACGAATCTGATAATGGGATTAGATGCACGTGAATGAAGATTCTAAAAGACAATACTTTTTTTCTCTAAGTGTTCTGACAAAGGCGTACAATCTACTGCAATAAAATGGCTCTGGATATTTAGGTTAGAAAAGCATCAAAGACACATGGCCAGGAGCAAGATCCAGGGCAATGAAATTTATGGGCGCTGTAATTACCGACCTAACAGTTAGGTGATCGTAAATCTCATGAAAGGACTAGTTACAGAAAGGGTTCCGCACATCCGACTTCAATTGAATTTTAATTGTTTCAGTTAGCTTTACTTACTTACCGGTTGTAACGTGAATTTTCTTCATCCACGGGTAAACTATGGGTTCTTTGCTGAGAGTACCTTTCTGGGCACTGGGATTTTTCGCGTTCTGGCTACACAAAGCTGGTGTGGCTACTGGGACCACTTCACAAAGCTGATTCTGTCTCGGTATGTGATTTTGGAGGCTAGCCTGCGACTGCACATGACCCCTTTGCGACATGTCTTGGTTGCCAGTGCCTTGGACATTGTTGAAGCTGTAGGTCGGCTCTGGGTAGTTTGATTGTGGGTATAGTGCCTCATGATGGAATCCAGGGTCTCGCGGCCGCTCGTAGTATTCAGGAGATTGGCTTGGTATGTAGTTATTTTGAGAATATTCCTCACAAGGTGGAAATTTTGGCTCAACGTAGTTGGAGTTTATCAAAAACGAACTCATGGTCATTAATTTCTGAAGTGCAAAATACTAATTTTTCTCGCGTTGTCGTTTTTCTGTTCCATAAAACCCTCCTACTTGCTGTCAAGTGTATAAAGTTAGCTGTTCATGTGATGCAAACAGCCAATGGGGTGATTGCCTGTGGGTCCCGGATAAGGAAATACACCAATGATGAATGCATGGAGTCCAGTCAAAAATTCCATATTATCATTCAAAATCTCGTTTCCCCTGAAATTATGCTATTGCATAAAAAGGGAAAATTTGGAACAATCAGGAAAACGCTCATTTTAAAATCGTCCAAAATGGACAATGATGTTATGATGTTTTATCGAATGCAAATTTTGCAAATACATGTTTGACGCAGAAACCATCAGAAGATGGTGTTCAATAGAGATCCGCTACTGTTTGAAATAGTTTACTCTTTTAGAAGAATGCTTCTGTACAAAATAAATTGCTTCAGAACATTCTCGTGGGGGGGAACGAAGACAGTTGGGACAATAATTACCAGAGTTCATTGCACACGCTTGTCCATTTTAGTGCAAGGATGCTGTCAAAGGCATTCTAATGTTCATCGCTTGCAAGAAGAATTTTCATAAAATTGCGAAAATTCTTGGTTTGTTTCAATGAAACACAAGCATTTTAAAGTCCCAGATAAAAGCGAAAACCTTTTGCAGGGGCTCATATGAATTCAAAGTATATACTGAAGAGTTAAATTACTAAGGCAGCAGTAGAGGATTTTCTCCCTTTACTGCAGATGTATATACTGCGTAAATGTTATATAATCAATTGAGATTTTTAGCCTAATAAATCTTGCTTAAAATATATTACTGTTTAATTGTTCGATTGTAATATGGCTTATTTAATGAAATATTCTCCTGTTAGTTTTTCAGACGCTATAAAATTGATTTGCATAAAATAACGAATATTTTGATGTCTGAGATACCAAATTTAGCAGATATCATTCGCATCATCTTTGAAAAATACAGCAATCACAAATACTCTGTAAAACGATTCATTTGAATACAAACTCTATTTTAAGACATCCAGTGACCTTTTCTTTCCATTGTACATTTGAAATTGCTAGCAAAACTTCCTTTCAACCCCCTGTATAAATAAATATTAAATGTATCAATTAGATTTCAAATGATTCTGTTGCACCTTTACATTTAATCTGCTTCTAGTACAGTTTATTATATCAAAAATTGCAACCCGTTTCCAAAGCACAAAAACTCCAACAAGATTGATAAAGCTTTCGAATGTTCATTTCAATTCTCAAGAAGCAAAACTAACCTGTCCTTAAAAAAACTAATTAGCTTGCTAGATTAGTTAAAGTGAATAAAGTTTTAAAACGTTTTTAGTTTGGAATTAATATCCAACTCAAAGGTTGCGCAGTATCAATTTGGCTAAATAGAACAATGACGATTTAGGTGCACTGTACGTTATTTTCTTTCAAAAAAGTAGCCATATGCATTATGCCTTCTTCCCGTAACGTAACCGATTCACAACATGAGTTCTTGTCAATCAAGGGTGCATCTTCACACCCTCTTACAATATTTAGACGATATTCTATATCTGGACACAGAATCTAATATTTAATTAGAATGAACCGTCTCCTGCCGTTATAATACATCGTTGTGGGATACATATTCTAACCAATCCAGTTTTGCTGCTTAGTATGACCGACCATTTGAATACTTTCAACTAAGTATCCAGGAACAAAATTAATTGATTCTCAGTGCAATTAACAGATGTGCATTTCCACTACTCACTATACAAAGGGGCTTTGCAGGAAAATCTGCATGGGATTAGTCTTAATGTTTTATTTCATTCTCCAAGAAAATCTTGTGTAACTATTTATATTTACATTCTTCATACTATAAATTGTTACGAAAGTTTTATGTCTTGGACCGATTCGACTGATTTTGCTAAAAGAAAACTTTATTTTCGCTAAAAGAAAGTCTCATAAAATTTTAACTTCTAAAATTTGCTGTTCTCTTCTGTTTGACAGGCAATGGTGTGTGCATCGTTTTCCTGTAACTTGGCTTCAAATAGCGCTGTCGAGTATTATCTGGACCAATGTATGTATTGAAACATGTTGCGAAAAAAATGGAAAACAAAGGTTCTTTTCGCATAAGTAAAAGGCATAGCTTCAGAACAGCGAATGCAGTTCATTCGTCTCTGTAGTCTTTTTTTCATAATAAACAGCGATGAAGCCAGGACCCCCAAGTGTTACCTCGCCTGCGTGTACATTTGACATTTTTACTACTATGGTAGATTTACAGCCATTTTAAAGCGAAAGGCAATGTTAACGCATTTTACGACATTTCCAAAACGTGTATATTTAAGAGCTTATATCAAATTTATACTTTAGAAAATTTAGCGATTAGGAAATCGGTTTTACATAAAAAAAAGATTAACCAAGTTATGAAGCATGGAGTGAAGATTTGTTTGGCGGTTTAATAAATCAGAAATTAGACTTTACCAGTTTAAATTCTCCTCCGAACAGCAAGTCAGTAGTTTAGATGATAAGGAGTGTCATAATTTCTTCATTTACCGACTGAATCCATCAGCACGGCTCAGGATTTATCAGATAGATTGTACCATGATGAAAATGTGATTGTTTTCCCATTCTATCTGGGGCATATGGTTATAACAGCCGGTGTCCAACTCACAAACAAAATAAAACAAATAAAATGGCACATTTCGAAGATACATCTTCGAGCAAGCTTGCACCACATCCCACAGAGCTGCACAACTGTGCGTTTATTGGACTTCAACACGGGAAACAAAACAAAAGATTTTATTCAATGAAATGAGATTTCGTAAGGGATACGCTAAGCTAAGTTTGGAAGTGACCGAAAAGTGACACCGTGTGCATTTTATTTCTTATTAATCTTATACATTGACAGTCTTTGTTAAGTAACAAGGCGTGCCATTCGTGAGGCGACATTTTCATATTTGTTAGACGCGGTGACCTGAATTTCACCTCGGCCTTGGACTTAGCCATTTCTAAAAGGCCTATAGTGCTCTTTCAAATACCAGGGTGTTTTGCCCAGGTCATTACCTTTGTGGAGGGGGAAGCTAGGCAAAATGAGAGTGCTTCAATAGTCCACTCGATAATCGCCTTTAAATGTTTGTAAATAAATGCTCCCGTTTTCTAGCAAAAATCAATAGATTTGTAATGTTTGGCTTGACGAGTCCCGGAAAGCAATTGAAGTGGGAACATATTGGGAATTAGTTAACGGCTTCTGTGATTAGACAATTTTCTTTTGGAGTTTGTAAATTAATTTAACTTGCAAAAAAGTTACACAAAGGGCTGCCTTGTTTTACCAATACATCTGCAGATCATTTCAAATTCTTCTCATTGGTGCCTCCATCCGCGTGTTTTAGGTACACAAGCTTAAACAGGCTGCTATTTATTTTTAAAATCGAATCCTAAAAGAATGTTAGATATAAGGGGGAAGGGAGTTTTATTACATAATTGTCTGTTTTAAAACTGACAACAACTTTTTTGAAAAAAAAATTAATCTAACGACCTTAATCTATTGTTTGCCGTTTAGGAATACGTTTTAATGTCACACAAGCTAATCTAGTAACAAGTGTCAAATTAATAAAACGAAATTATTCGTTTGGAATAGATTTTTTAGTTTTCTCAGGAGATAAAGAAGTCAGATCATTTTATAATGGGTACTTCTATCTCTTAATTTTTATCTCTAATACTTCGAATACACGAGACCATTTACATTTAAATCAATGAGCTTTCTATTCGCCTGTCCATTTTCCGACATGTGCTCTGTCATCCTATCGGCCGAAACAGACATGGGTCTATTTTAAAGTAATATTGCAAATTTCAAGTGGAATGCGTTTTGTTTTGGAAAGCGTTGCATGGAGCCCTGATAAAGATGGCTTCTTCCTTGACTGAATAATGCACTGCAGGCAGCCTCAAATGCTAAAGGATTTTCCTTCTGTTAACATTTAGTATATTATATATATATTTAAAAGTTAATAATAAATATCACTTTCGTTTTTCTCCGCAAATATTTTATTTACTGCTCCATTACCTGTGTGCTAATGTTTACAATTTGGAAGGCTCACATTCTCCAGCTCTATAGTGAAGAACAACACTGCTGTACTTCGGATCAGTTTTATAAGTAATTTGTATCTTGTTACTCCAAATTTGTCTCATATAGAGAAAGGAAAGTAACATAGCATACAAACTTGGCGAATTCATATGATTTCACACTGTATTGAGGCATCGTTAAGTGTATTTGACTTTTATCTTCATTATAATTCAACGGAAAATGCGCAAAGAAATTCTTAGGTTTGGTATTAATTGTTACATCCGGGTTGCAATAATCTCTGAAGCACTTAGTGTCACAAACAAGACCTGTTCTATTGTTTTCACTAAAACCTCCTAACTATGTTGAATCAGTTGTAACCGTTTATTTCAAACATCAGGAGACATGGTTCATATTAAATGGCAACAGTCTATTTGTATTAGCAATGAAGAAATCAACATAATAATGTTGACGAAATTTTATACTGTTGCGGGAATGCATTTTAAGAGTTAGAGAAAGAGGCAAAGACGCAATCGGATGTTGTCTTATATAAACAAGGGGAGGGCCTCAATAAGAGTTATTTCCTGAATTTATAGCAAGAAAATTTCTCTTCAAACGTAGTTTCTCTGTCGCCCATGAGTCTCAGAGCATTCCTGTGGCATTTAGAGCGAACTGACAGGAATGTCACATCAGCCCTATATACTTCTGATTAGATTATTTAAAATGGACCTCAATTCAAACAAATTTGCTTTTGAAATGTCCCTGAATTTTAAATTAATACCAGTGGGTTCACATTTTCAAAACTAATTCAGATTGTGGGGAAATAGCTCCAACTTCCATCCTAATAATACCAGTCAGACGGTGTACACCACAGCAGGATAAACTCCGACGTGCGGAGGACTGCTGTATTGAAACCTCTAACAAAAAAAACGCGAGGAAAAGGCGAGCCAAAGTAAAATAATTCGATTTCTTTTTGTTGTGAAGAGAAGTATTTTCATTTTTCGTACAGTTGCTGAAAGTTTACCTGCTGCATATACACAACAGATAGAAAAATTACCGTGGTCGATTTTTCAAGATGAAATACAACGTGTCGCGATCATGAAAAGAATATTTTTTTTTCTTTCCTTTCGTCTGTAATTGAGGTCGTTCAGTCGCTCGGGTTCACCTGGAGTCCATAGCATGATACACGAGTAACTCAAAGCTATTTTATCTTTTGTGCTGATAGTCAAGATCGCGCTATAACATTGACATCAAACTCTGTCTGAGCAGATGATTACAAGTCGTGCAAAACGTAAACTTTTGACCCTCAACTTTTTGACCTAAAGTTGTACCGCCCTACCAACCGCGGTACAGGGAGCCTTTTTTTCAAAGCATCGCTGAGGACTGAAATAATATCCCCTTTCGTTCACTATTTTCATGATGTACTGCTAATTTCAGGTCTGGGAATCCTGAACACACTACCCCATTTGTGAAACCTTTCTTTAATCTCAAAAATGGTATGAACCTCAACTGTCTGCAAGCTGTTTATTCAAGTGCTCTTTCATTTAGTTGGATGTGCCAAAGTGGGTAAGTTTTTACCGTATCAGCCAACTCTTAGAATTATAGATAGCACAAAAAAATTAAGCATTTGAGTCTATTTCTGTTGCACTAATAGAACAATGGATATGTGAGCTCCCAGTCCATGCTGATGCAAAATGACTGTGAACTTGGTCTAAAGCGAGCTCTGCTGGTGAGTCGCAGAGTGTGCAGATGTAGTTTCGTGTAAATCTCTCCCCCTCTCTCTTTCCTGAACGCATTCCCTCTTCAATCTAAACAACGAAAAACCTTAATAGAACAATTAGATTAACTACGATTTAAGTTCTATATAGAATGCAAGAAGTTGCGTTCACAATTTCTTTTATTACAGTGCCAGAGAGATATTGTTTTAATGGCAACTCCCTTAGAAAAAAAGTGCAATGTTAAATAGCATATAGTGCAACTGCAATTGTCAGACGAAGAAGTAACAAATAAAACACCAAAAATTAAGTTTAAAATATCCTTTTGTGCATTGATTCAATGTGCACATTTCTTGAAAATAATCTTAAATTTTCCCGCCACTTATTCAAGAAAACTGTAATCCTAACTAATGTAAAAACATATCTTTTGCGATTCATGTTGCTATTATTACTTTTATGTAATAATACGTTATTTGGAGAAGTGAACTGCTGATAATTACTTTTCTTAGGAAACGATTTGTTTGGGGTAATGAAATATTTTTAAAAATTACTGAGTTCATATGTTTTTCTTTCCATGTCAACTTTACTATGATACAATGATATCAACACAACCCTTCAACTCTATGTTGCAATATCTTGCATTCAAGTAAATGGAGCAGTTATTAATAAAACCATTTGCGAAGGGTTAGATCGACTTCAATTGCGACAAGGTAGTTCTGCAACTGAATCTCCGATGCTGAGAAGTTCACAGGAGACTATCTCGTGTCAATTTGCTTCCTCACATTGTTTGCCTTCTCAAGAACAGTTAATTTCGTAAATGGTACCAAAACGCATCATGCAAAACGAGAGCAAGAAATAAAATCTAAACACGATACAATCCCTGAAACCTATTTAAGTTCTGTTGCATTGTTTTCTATCAAACGCCTTCATAGTGATGTTTAGAAGGTGGAGGATTTCATTAAAAGCTCAATGATAACTAACCAGATCGTTAAAATCCGATATAATAGTAATCAATGAAATAGAAACCCAATCTATAAAAACTGTATCCACCCTGATCATTACGTAATATGAAAAGGATATACTAGATTATACTAGATGCATGACGATATTGCTATACACATATTGTTAATTATTTCCCTGATAATGAAATACTGTTTTCATGAAGAAAAATTAATGCTTAATCTTTCGAGTTATTAAACGGCGTTAATGAAGGCCAAAACATTTATCTGTTACTTTGCTTCCAAATAGAAAATCACAATGCTGCGGACCCCCTAAAACCGCTGAAAGGGGGCCCAAGAAGATTCATCACGTTCTCACATAATATGCAGCTGCACAGATTTACAGCTAGGAAACTGCGTTAAGCTAACAGTAGGTCCAGCTTTGGATTTCTTCAAGAAGCTCATTTGCAAAGCTTAGGCAAAATTCTATTGTGTCCAAAAGACAAACTAGCATACATCGCTATTGAAAAATGTGCTGTCCTTTCGATGCCCTTAGCACAGACGAAACGTCAGCACGTCACATTCCAGATTTTATGGCGACCTGTTTTACTACCCGCAACTTGTTAGTTGTTTTGCACTTGTATCTTTCCCGTGTTACGCTCCAGAGAATTTTTGGCAAACCATGCAATGACTATTTTTATTTTTTTAAAAGAAACACTGATTAATGAGCTGCGGTGTTAAAGATATGATATCTGATAGCTCCGGATTAATTGCCTCAAACAAAACTTTGCCAATAGCTTAATTTCAGAAAGAATAAAGACATTAGATTTAGATTTAGACTGGCCAATCAGATTTACTTATTGTAAAAGAGACTTATGAGGGAAAACTGAATCGCTGATTTCAGATTAAACACTCTGTGGTGACAGAAAATTAAGAATTCATTGATAATCTGTTTGACCAATGGAACAAATGGGTTTTAAGTTGCAGATCATGTTTCCCTTCAGTGAAAAGGTTGCATAAAGACAATTTGTAAAATAGTCCCACAAAGCACCCGCGCTCTCCTAAAAATGTATCAATTCACACATACAGAAGGTAGCAGCCCTAAGCAAAGAAAGATATCTCCTGTAAGACAATTTCACACAATTCTCTTCAGAAACTCTGCGCAACACACAAACACAAAGCTTGCTTACCACATGTTTATTAAATGCAGAAGCAAGAAAATCCCTACGTTTGGGGAATACATAACTACCTTATTGATTAAAGAAAGTTCGGGAATTTAGTACTTCTTGAAAGGAACTCCATAATGATACTGAGTCTTTACACTGATGTCCACAGATTATTTACACTCTGTATGCAGATTTTGTTGCTAAGTTTAAATAAACATTTACATGTTTAGTTTTTTTGAATACACTACATCCACTCTAGCAGCACGTCCACCCTGCCCCAACCCCAACCCCCATCATACCACACCCTCTTCGCCACCCCCCCCACCCCCGTCCCACTTCGGAGTTTCGGTTTTTAAACTGAAAAGTTTTAGAGACTTCAGCAAGCAAATAAATATATCAATAGCTCTGACCTTTGTGCAAATTGAAACGAAATAATGGATTATCACTAATGATTAGGAAAAACTACAAGTAAATCAATTGCAAATTTTATAACCAGAATACAGTGTGCCAGTGTAGCACTGAGTGAAACTAAAAATTATTTTGCCTTATTGTAAAAAGGATTTAAGTGGCCTGCACAGATGATATATATTGAACTGTCATATTTAAATATAAACTAATACGAAGGAAATTACAACAGATTGACGCGATTGGCATGGCCGATCCGGAACTACTATAGTGATATTGGTGCTGATTTCCTTTATTTACTGTTGAATCTTTATTGCACATCGTAAAACAGACCTAATTGTATTGGAATGTTTTGAGTAGGAATTCTGCAGGGTAATTGCTTGCTATCGTATTATCCCTTTTAAACGTATGGCCGCCTGCCATCTCCACTCCCTTGTGATATAGTTTGGATTTGTTTTAACAGAGAAATGTTGAATAGCTAAATAAACTAAGGAACATCTTCCAAATCTACTAAATGTTATACTTTTGATTCAAAACAGTACGTATTAATGGTGAAAATTATACTTGCATATCTCCAAAACCCCACTAGACTAGCGGAAGCTTCAAAGAATGAAAAGCCGGTCATAAACTTTATGGTTCGTCAGTCACAACTGTGGGAAACCTGCAATTGACTAAAAGCAATGTTGGTGTTACAACAGTCAGATTTAAAGTTGCAGTAACTCTTCCGCTGGCTGGATTTCAAAGGATCTCCCTTTTAACTCATAGATTGTTTATATCTATATCTCATTCCAGGTAATTTGGATTAGGATTTTAATGTTATTCTGTATTAACGTATCTATTTGCAACCGTGTACTTTCATTCCTCAAGAGAGGGTTGTCTGTCCCCATTAAAGTTTAAACTGAAAATAAGGGTGAGACATTTGGCTGCGTGAACTGCTGCATGTAATGCATTGCACAGTACCTCAGCCAGGTCTTGTGTGACGACAGAAGTTGTGCTGGAACGCTCAAAGTAAAAGCTAACTGCAATGCTTTCACGATGTGCACTAAGGTACCAATGCTACACAATTACCCAAAATGCATGACAAGTAATCTGAAAATACATAAGTCTCAACAGTACCAACTGTAGGCAGAAGCATAACACTACCCTCAAGAAAAAAAGTAAATAATGACACTACAGAAATTGCGGGGGAAAGTAACCCAAGTCAAGAATTAAAAAAGTATTAAGATGTTGAACAATGCCAGGGCATTGAATGAACATCAGTTGAATATGCTGTACAAGCTTCTAACACATAAAAGAGTTTTAAATTGGGACACACTGGTCTCCAAAAAGTTATTTCTTTTTAATCTTGCTCATTCGTATATATTTGCCAAAGAGAAGTTCTATATCACCACAGAAAGAACCCAGCCAACACTTTTCCCAGACATGTTTCTGCCTCAGTGCACTCTGGGTGCAGTTTAATCCATTTTACTGGGCCAAAACTCCTCGTGAAAAGTAATTAACGTTAATATTTCAACAAAATTTACCTTCTCTTGCAAGAAAACACAACTTTCCTGTGCATTGGAGTTGTGGAGCTGTGGATAGTCCTCTGAACATGAAAATTAGCCATTTGAGTGGCCTGTCTGCACACACAATCTGCAAAGGAACCAAATGAAGTCCAGCGTCAGTGAGATTATATGTTATGTAGAATATACTGTTGGTTGTCAACTCCCCAAAACCATAAAACTTACTTTAATGACACCACGTGATTTTTTATAGCCAGTGAGGCTATCAGTCTGTGCTATGGATGATTTTACGATCTAATTCATAGACAAAACCCTATTCATTTGGCACCCAAATGTCATATAGCCGGAACTGAGGTGTATAAAAGTTTATTGATTATAACTTTAAAGGACAAGCACTCACTAAGCAGAAAGGGTAAAAGTGCTGATCCCCCTTGCTGTCAGGAACTAAGAGGCGAATTTTCTGTCCTGCCTTCACGCGGTAAGTAAAGTTAACTCTATAAAGTGAAAAATACCTGTTGGGAAAGGTTTACGCGACGCTTTGGTCGAGTGCTTGAGAGAACGTGACTAACGCCTACCTGCGGAACAAAGTGGTTGATGTGCTTCAGGTTTCCCTTTTTCCTCACACCAAAACTATAGAGTTTCCGAAAAGTCATGTCTACAAAGATGGTGTGTGTAAATGCAAGATTAGCAACAACAACAACAAAGAAATTGGGTGTTAGCGGGAAATGTGTGGTTCAACAAACGGTGCTGAAGTGCGCAAAAGACAAGGCGCATGAAACAATGCTGCAAGAGGCGAATTTAATTTGAACTGCGTAAAAATGCCAAATTACAATATAGCACGACGTTTAGGTACTGTATTGGCCATTGCTTGCAAAACTCTGAAATTTGCAACAACCAAAGATTGAGAAAATCTGCTTGTTGATTGCCCGACTTTATAAGTTTTCGCAACTTGATTGCCTGTTGTAAACCCAAGCTGCACGGTTTTCCCTCTGGAGGACTTGTGCGAAGTTAAACAAATTAGGAGAAACTCACTGGTTTTAGTGGGAGTATTGAACTGAAACTGTAATACACGGAAGTATTCGAAACAATTTACACCATAGGTCAGCAGACGCAGCAGAAAAACTTATCTGGGAGGCCAAAGTCCAGGAAAGTTACTATAGAAACTTTATTTTAACTTCCAGTCAGTTTTAAAAACAAATACAAAAGCTCATCACGAATTTCTTAAACTGCCAGTCTTTTAGGCTTTATATTTATCCTTTGTCACAAAAACATACACTGACGCTGCGCTAAGAGCCACTTATTGGAGTTCGTGCAAAGTCATACAAAGGCACAGCATAGACATACAGTTCAGAGTCGCAATATCCTTCACAAAATTCACTGCTCACTAATAACACAGAATAGGTAGCATCTCAGTGATTTAACACTACGATATCAATTACAGAGGACAATAATCTGAAATTAAATACATATTGCAAGCTTGGAGCTATTTTGACATTTAGCAACACTAACACTTACATACACTTTTTTTGCAGAGTGCAACACATTGTTACATTTTAACTGGACGATTTTATACAGTTACTTCAAGTAACACCGCTTGTATTAATATAAATAAGTTAAACAGCTATAATTCACAAGGCTATCCTACTCCTACAACATTGTTGTTACTCCTAGACAATATACTGTAAGCAGATTACTTGTACAGGCAACAGTACGACCAGAAAACAGACTAACGATTCAAAGATTGGGGCAGGGCAACATGGGAATGGTTTTCTTCATAGAAGTAACACGGGAGAGGAGTTTTGGAAGTCAGTACTGTATTGACATTATGCTAATTGGTCAGCTACTGCCCAGTACTTCTATTGATCATGGACGATATCCGCCTC
This sequence comes from Chiloscyllium plagiosum, assembly GCF_004010195.1. Taxonomy (NCBI): domain Eukaryota; kingdom Metazoa; phylum Chordata; class Chondrichthyes; order Orectolobiformes; family Hemiscylliidae; genus Chiloscyllium; species Chiloscyllium plagiosum. Next base: position 7,895,490 of record NC_057714.1, on the reverse strand, counting down.
CTGCAGCGGCCATGCTCATGCTTTTTAACTTGTTATCTTTTTTCCATTTCATCCTTCTGTTTTGAAACCAGATCTTAATCTGTCTCTCTGTGAGGCAAAGAGCATGTGCAATTTCTATCCGTCGTCTCCGGGTCAGGTATCTATTGAAATGAAATTCTTTCTCCAGCTCCAGGGTCTGATATCGGGTGTAAGCCGTCCTGGCTCTTTTACCTTCTGGTCCTCCCATACTGTCTGTAACCCACACACAACACACAAAAAATGAATCCTTTGTTTAGTGCTAACAGTACATTGTCGAATATGAAATACATTACAAAACACATAAAGAAGGCAGAAGTCCGAAATCTAGCCCAGACATGTCTACGCTAACCCTTACGCTCTTGCTGTATCTTAATACCAAAATTACTTTAGAAACTTAACTATAACTAAATGTGAAAGTGCCCTCTTGGACAAAGCTGTCCCATCATAAACCGCACCTTTTTCTATCCAGCAATTCCTATTTACATTTGCATTACTGGTACAAAACTAGACACCTTACTAATAAATATCCCACCACCCAAATAGTTCCAAATACATTAGCAACTTTAATACGATGACCCTTCCAGAGATATTCAGAAACATTAGCGTGCATAGTTAGCAATTTGATTTTCAGCATTCAGAGTAATTCAGGACTCCACTAATGAAAAGATAAGAGAGGAGGGATTTTACCGTGACTTATGTGCAGTTTTCGCATCCAGGGGTAAATCTGAGGCTGTTGTTGTGCTGTGCTTTGCCCGTTCTGTGAACTTGGAGGGTCGCTGCTTGCCGGGGTGTCATCTTCAGTACCAGGCGATGTGCCAACCCCATCTCTACTGATGAGACTGCTGCTGCTGCTGCTGGAATTTGAGGAGGTAGTTGGGCTTGCTATGGAGTTTTTGATTCCGTGGTGGTTGTCGCTAGCAGGCGGACTGACCACGGCGGAACAGGGTAGAGGGTCAGGTGAAGGAGACTGAGTGGATGTGGCAGGTTGGTTGTACCTGGTGTCTGCTCCTGCTTCTGGTCCTGCTGCTGCTGTTGTTGCTGCTGTAGAGTAGCTTCGAGATCTTTCACTGGCATTAAAGTGGTTAGATGCTGGACGACTAATGCTGAGATCCATCCCATTGTAGCCGTAGCCGTACCTGCTGGAATGCATCGTTGCAGAATCCCTGTATTGCTCGCTCACCGAGCTATGATCTCCATAATTATGTAACTGGTAGTCCGGGCCATTTGGATAGCGACCGCAGAATGAGTTTACAAAGTAAGAGCTCATTTGATTTTTTTATTTATTTATTTTTACTTGATTTGTGGCTCTTGGTCGCTTGTGCGTCTAGCACCCTGCACAATTTATGATGAATTATGGAAATGACTGGGACATGTACTTCGTTCCCTCCTACGTAGGCGCCCAAATATGGGGTACGACTTGGAATCACGTGCTTTTGTTGTCCAGTCGTAAATTCTCGCTGATGACCTCTAGAGGTAAATCCGTGCACTGTGGCTCCAAACTGGAAGGTTGCGTGGAAGGAAGAGCGTGGGGCACGCGCACCAGGGCGCGCCGCCGGCTCCCCGCAGTAGCTTTGGGTTGTCCTTGCGCGCCACCCTCTGGAGACTGAAGCCATGAGTCCTGTGGTTCTGATAAACTGGGCAATCGGCCTTGGGTCGAATTAAGGCTACCCACACATTTCAAACGTAACCGTTACATTTCGTAGAATAAATCACATAAAACAATGTGGAGGGGCATCTTTCAAAAAGAAAAGATTCACGCCAGACAATGTTGCAGTTGTTCAATCCCTAGGCTGAGATGTTTAAAAATATGCTGCCGCTGACAGTGTTACAAATAGGACTTGAGGGTGTCTTGTCACTGATTTGATTTGATTTTTTAAAAAAAACAGATTTAATTGTAGTTATTATGCGCTTACTGTCTTTATACGTCTTGGATGTCATCGGAGATTTGCTCAGGGAAAAACGGCATCACACAACATCAAAACGCCAATTCTTTCATCTGCTACTCTTCTCAAATTTCTCTTTAGTCCGTGTAATTCATAGTATTGAGCATTTATTCGCGTTTCGGCGAAAATTTGAAGCCATCGCGAACCTAAACTATTAAACCAACCTTTGCGTTCTTAAAAATCAGGTCACGTATATTGGAAATGAGTTTAAATCGTTCCAGTTTACTTTCGTACACGGTACATGTTAAACCAGAATTCCATTTTAATTGGAAAATAAACATGATCTTGTGCCTAAATTTACGTGGAAGCAAGTTCTTTGCACACAGTTTAGTGTTGGTTCGATACGATGAAATGCTATGCAAGATCCAACAAAAGAGGGTCCACTTAACAAATAGTAATCCACCTAATCAAAACAAGAGCTCTGTGTCCGATGCTGGTTCTAGCTTCGCTGCAATAAACATGAAGAATATTTCATGATTTACCCGCGGATTCAGCTACGTCTTTAATTCTGCATTCAGTGAAAATTGCCGTATTTAATGGCCTTAGAAACTAAATAGTCATTCCTACCACGTATTCTGTCTATCTTTTTCTCTCTGAAACAAGGACATCTACCGATCAATTTCACAGTGCTAAGTTTCCTTTCACAGCTTATTTCATACAAAAACTTTTCGGCAGCTATAATTGAAGGCTAACCTTTTAGAAATCGGATAGTTTATTTATATATATATTACTGTATATATTTAATATAGATTTAAGAAATTTTAATTCGCAAAATTTCAATTTAAGCAATAGCGTCGCCAGGCTGAATTTGTTTTATCCTATGGCTGTCAAGTCACAAGCAAATATATTTGCTTCTCTTGGTAGAGAAAACATGGCACAAGCTAACTGAACACTGCGTCCTCTTCATTAGACAAAACCAAAAGCAGTAAGAAACCTTGCAGTAAACTATTGACATATACAATACCATATTTATCATTTGCAAATGGGCATATCCACTACGTTCATCATTTGAAGGGTGTCAAATTATATTTAAACCTATCCATTGAAACAATTAGAATACAATTTGAGGAGTAAATCATCACATAGTAACGACTAGAGAAGCAGAAACACTTACACTTCGCACTTATAAAACAATTAATCCTAAATGCCGTATAATTATAGTGTGCTGTGGAATGCAGAGTGTTTGCGACACTTCCTCTACCACTTATACATTAACACAAGCTCAAAGAGAGAGGGGCAACGAAAACAAACTGAAATACGATTTTTTTCTGTACTGTTTAGCAGAATGAGCAAATAAGAACTCACTACCAAACAGAAAGGCCCAGACTAACTTCTTGTGGTTTCGCGCTCTTACTCCCCTGTTTTATCCTCTGCGTCTTCGCTGTTGGATTCTGTTGTGTTTAGAAGTTTGTTTTCCTTTTTCCACTTCATTCTCCTATTCTGAAACCAGATCTTGATCTGACGTTCTGTGAGGCAGAGTGCGTTGGCAATCTCTATCCGGCGGCGTCTGGTTAAATATCTGTTAAAGTGAAATTCTTTCTCCAGCTCAAGAGTTTGGTATCGGGTATAGGTTTGTCGCCCTCGACGCCCATGAGGCCCAAAGACAGAACCTACATGATGGGAGCAAAAAAAAATGAAAGAAATTGAAACAAACAACTAACATTACCAATGCAATGCTATTGCTCAATCTTCCGACTCTAGAAAGTGTGCGGCATTTAACGTAACAATTAACATATACATGCACTCTTTACGTAAAGTTGGTTCCAAGTGTCAAGTTTTAACTTGTAATTTTCCACTATTAATACTCACTAGAACTTGAATTCATTCGTTGCATCCAAGGGTAAATTGGAGTACTGTACTTCCGGTCGTTTCCTTCCTCATTTAAAATTTTGTTTTGTGCACAATCTGTTTTGTACTGTTGGTCTGAGGAAAAGAAATCATCCTGAGCTCTATGCTTCCCACTCCCGGATGGCGAAACACTGGTTAGATCCTTTTCAGGATAGAAACAAGAAGCTCCATACTCATACGATGCCCGATTGCAAGCTATTACTGAGTTGGATTGTTGGTAATAACAAGGTGACGAGTAACTCTTATCCTGGAGCGTCGCTGCCCCATAGGAAGCTGGAAAGTGCCTTAGAGCATCATACCCCGTTGTATAGAGTGGGATCTGTCCGAGGAAGGAGTCCTGGCCACTGGGCAGTGAAACAGGGAAAGTAGGGTTCACAAAATACGAACTCATTTGCTCCACACTCTGTAGTAATATGATTTGTTATGTATTAGTACACAATGTGGTTTAGCTATTAGTAGTCATCGAGGTGGTTTGTTTCAGGATGGCCGAGCGCCAAAGCGACAGCAGCAAATATAACCAGCTGATCAGCCTCTGGCCAATAGAAAACGACTCTGGTTCAAAAAATTCCCTGGAGATCCGGCGACTGAGCTAGCAAAGTTACAAACAACCAAATCTGCTCTGAACTATAACAGAGGTGATTTTAATGGAATATTAGTGACCAAATGAGAGCACTATCAGTTTACAGGATATAGCTATGCATACATATTTTAGATACATTCATACATGGACTTATGACTGTGCATTGCGTATTCTCACAATTGCTAGATCAACAATAATTAGGAGATAGATGATCGAGAAGGAAGAAATAAATCAACAAATCACTAGTTCTGTGGATTTCTCTTCCAGGTAGAGGCACATAGTATTTTAGATGGGTAAATAATAGCTGTAAGAATTTAGGTTTTGTATTTACATATTTTTCCATTTTGATTTGTTATGCTGCAAGCACAACATTCCTTTTGCTAGCTTGTGTATTCTAGTTGAGAAACATCAGACCACAGACCTCCATAATATTTTTCTCTGCCCATTTTAAACAAAGAACAACAGCGTCTACAAGTACTGGGACTCACAACATCAAGTGTCCCTGAATTGTGCCTTCAGTAAATTCATACCAGTAATAAATAGACACAACCTGATGGTAAGAGTATATATACAGGGACATGATTTATAGATTTAATTTTGATATTCTTATAAAGAAAATCCCAACAGTAGAACGCAACGCAGTTTCTCAGCTTTAAAAGATTTCACAGTAATGGTGCGTGGGAGTAATTGTTATTGCACCAGCGTTCTTCATTAAAGCATGCATGCATATACATGTGCATTTAGTTTACAAACACCACAGTACTTCCAGGGAAACATGTATTTAACCAAAATTCGCCGGGTTTTTTTTAACGGCCAAGCGATCTACAAACACATAGAAGCTCAATTTTATGTTTGATAACCTTATATAGGGTTCTCTTCCATTAGATTGTTGTTTTAATTGCATACGATTGAAATTCACTAATACTCCCCAAATCCCAACTTCGATTTTCCATAATTGCACACTGTTAAGGTTTTATCGACCATAAAAGAGTGGAATGTTTCCTTTCGAATAATTAGGCATTTTTGAGCATCTCAATGGGGACATTTGTGTTTTCCAATAACAGAGCATTTGCTGCGCCCTGAGCGCGGCATCAGATCGCAGTAAAAGGACGGAAGCCAAGGGCTCCTTGCTAAAGATCTCATTATCTCGTTAGGTTTCCTTTCCGTCAACAATGGTCACATCTCTTACTGAAATATCTGCGGTACAGTAAACAATATATGAAGAGGATGTTTATATATTTTAAGCAAGAAAGATATTTCAGCCCTCGAGTAAACACTTTTACAGCACCTATAGCCGAATTCGAAACATGGCAATTAGAGGGCAATCATTGCAAATTAAGGAGAATTGGTGAATGCGGTTGTTAGTAGTCGGAGAATTTTGTATTTTCGACAGCTAACAAGGTTTCTTTGGGACGGATATCTCATCAGTGATTGCAAGTAATTAAAATACCACGAGTAGGTTCATTTTCAGTCCTGAAAGCTTATACCTGTTTCTCTTTCTTAATTATAGGCTGGCTATATGTAAAAAAAACAAACCGAGAGCTGGCCGAAATCAAAAGCTATATCTGTTCGAAGTGTGAGTATAAATACAGAGCAATTATGGAGGAAAATGTGCAAGATCAAGCCAGTTCGACCCCTCTTAATGAAAGGCCGACGCTTGCCGCTTTCCTCAGTTTCTGCCCTAAAGCCTCTAATCATGTACAATATTTATGCATTTAATTCCAATTGTAAAATGAATTTTAATAAATTCGAACAGTTCTCGTCAACGTGAATCTTTTCTGTTTATGATTTGCTTTGGTGTTTTATTTTTGGCTTCCACGTTTGATTAATAAGCCCCCACAATTGCTGCATCCTTTAACATGAAGAATCTTCACACAAGTTGTGCTGTGAAATGACCGAAATACAGAACAGAAAAAGGTGATATTGAAAGATGAACAAAAGAGCAATGCGTAAACCACGGCTATTATTTTCCAATTAGGTTGAACGGCTAATAGCCACTGCTGCTGCACTGTGTGCTTGGAAAACTAGAGAAAATAAGGCAATATAATGAGACCAACAACACACAGAGTGGGGAAACTTGCTACTAAAGAGCACATAGAATATATCAAATAATAACTTGATCTGTATGTATCTTCTGGGGGAAAAACAATGCCGCACAATTGAACTGTTTTCACCACTAACCTAGACTTTAATACTATATTTTGCAATTCATACTTTTAAAAATAACATGGCAGTTTCAAAAAATCAAGCACCAATTAATTTTCCTCTGGAAAAGACTAAAATACTGACGTTGCGATTTATTCTTTCCGTTGACGTATTTCCATTTCCTCGCAGATAGCAAACCTTCCGAATAAGATAAAATAATAGATTCTAAACAGATGGGATCTGGAACTCCACGTGTTCAATGGTAGTACAGTTGAAGTAAGAGAATGTCATTTTTAAATTTAAAGAAAACAAGAAAGATGAGGTATTTCAAAGTCCACAAGCGTGTAAATTCGTATTTTGAATGTCGTTAAGAAGAAGGAAATTTCTTCCCAAGTGTTACTCAGTCTTGCAGCGATCAGAACTGATATAGCCTAATTAGCAACTACAGACAGAATGTCTCTTGGTTTATTAGGTGGAATTGGGGCCTAGTTTGGGCTGAGTGAAGTTGACTAAGTAATATTTTTAAACGTATGTATATGTACGTATCTAAAACAAAAATTATACACGCATTTAATCCATTTACCTAATTTATCTAAAAGGAAACAACATGCCTCCTTTGAAATTGCGAGGCCGTGCTTCAAGTTTTCCACCCACCGGCGCTTACGTTACTTTTTTTTTGCTACGCTCACATCTCGTTAACAAGTTGCCGCAATTTGAACTATGACTATTGCAAGGAAACAATATAAATGTTCCAATTACTTTGATGTAGCTGTAATCCCTTCCAGAACGGCGGTTCTTCGAAAGTATAAATGATCGAATGTTATTTGCTATATTTTACATAAATAGCTGCATTCTGACAGATTAAAATAACTCTGTGCTTTATCACCATAAAACAGGCCTATTCATTAAAATCACGATTCACTGACGACACTGTTTCTTGTTATGGTATAACCGTGATTCATTCAAATTCTTCGTTTAATTCGATTTCATGTTTCTTACACGAGGCAAACAAATCCTTCAGAAATTCTCTAACATCACAAATGTGGGCTCTTATCACACTTTAACCAAATAATTAAGGGGGTATCGTAGGTGTTCAGTAAGTAAACTCCATTTCCCAGTCTTTATCAACAATCAAAGTGTATTTGACCGTTTCTATCCACAAACACGCAAATTTTAACTTGTAACTTTAGCACAATTATGAAACATTTACTAACGATCAATGCGGGTCAAATAAGTAATTGGTGGGACGCATTTCATACGTACAAACATTACACTCAAAGGCCTAATATAGTCTTAGTGATAGACCGCGTGATGTCTCTTCTTTCTGAGCGCAAAGCCCATAGTTTCACTCATTTTAAATCGAAACAAATAATTTAATGCAAAAACGTTCGAAAAGCCATTCAGTCAAGTTTAGTGCGTGGTACTATACAAGCAAATTTGTGATTACTGGACATGTCTACCAAGCAACACATTGAACGGTTAGTTTAAGAATGCAAGCCAACCATTTCATCAGTAACACATGACCAAGAGACACGCTATGCAGCAGCACCACAAGTTTGCTCACACTCCAAACACACGGTGGCAGCAACGAGTCCAAAAGAGGACAGCAAACATTAATAAATATCCACACGAACACACACATTCTCAGTCAGACGGTTCTAAGTGTCTCAGTGTCAGAAGGACAACCTCCGCGTTAAGTAAGAAAAACAACAGACAGCAAATTTGCATGCTCACACCCGAAATAGGATATCTTTGATCATTTCTCATTCTTGAGGAGCCATCAACACTGAAATTAACCACAAATAACGAGGGACGATGATTCACAGATAAACACAGATAAACGTGGATTAGATCTCCACCAGAAAATGTTTGAACAAAATAACAAAAGTGGATACTAGAATATATCGCACCTTTATCGAAAACCATGCGAAGGAAGAGCAGTAATTCAAAAGAAATAAACCATTTAACTGAAGAACGGGCACCGTAACTGATTATTTATTTCGAAATTGAATAAATAGTTTCTTTTTCAACCGCAATGAATCTGCAATAGGTTTCATTACAACAAGCCTCATCCCAGATTCCCCCTACATGACATTTAAAAACTGAATCAAGGTTCATGTTTTACTTCTGTCAATTTGTTCCTTACGCAAAACATTTTGAACGAACAGAACGGCTGTTGGTCAGAGACAATCAGAACGTACGACGTCAAAAAACATTATTCACACTTATTTCAAAACAAATAGATTCCAAAAAAAATACAAATACAGAACAACTGTCCCTAAAACAGTCAAATTACACTCAATAAATGCCCAACAAACGCTACATTTCGAGTTATCACAATTCAAAGGTCATCGTCACTTTTACACGACACTCTTCAACTTTGGCAAATTAAAGATCTTTAAAGGTTAGCTTTAACAATAACTTTGCTTGAAAGACCTGTTAAAAATACTTTTGTTTTGCAGAACTGCAAAGCTGAGAATGGGCCTTACCTTGCTGCAGATTCCTCCCCTCGGTCTGGCTAGTCCGGACTCTGCACAAACCGGCTGTGGTATTTGCTGAGCCCCAGTGTCAGTGTTTGCAGAGCCCATGTCTAGTTTGACAGCTGTCCGTTCAGCTCCATCCCAGGCCCCTGGCTCTCGCATTCCGCCAGCGGCGTTTGGTGACGACCTGCAGGAAACTGCCGTGCGGATCAGAGCCGGCGCTTTTTAATCCAATGCTCCACCTTCCGTGGAGGAATTCGTAGCTGCCAGCCATAGGATCTGTGCCGAAAGCTTGGATGCATTGAAGCTCCATAGGCGAATAATCACTGCGCTCGGAGGGGGGAAAAAAGAACAAAATATGCGTTGCTGAAAGCCCGCAAGCTCTCACATCCGAACCAACACGCGCTTAGCAAAAGAATGCAGTTCTATAGTCGCAAGGGAAATTATAAAAAGTTCATGTTCACGGTTACACTCCACATGACTTTCAGTGGCCAATGGAAAAACCGAACAACTCGTAAAGTTCTATTGCAAAGTTGTAAATTTTCATAAAACAACAACGGATTTATGACATTTCCCCATGACTATTAGGAGGCAGGTCTTAGACGCCATTTTTAACAAAGAGTCAGGTTAAAATTGTGAAATTATGAAAGATTTTTTCCACGGTTTAAAAATAATTTTGTAATTTCTGAAGCTACATTAATATGTCCATAACACCCGTTTGCAATCCGTGCTTTTTTTTCACAGAAATCACTAGTTTCTGCTTTCAGGCGACTATTGTAACGAATCAATTCTGGTTTACGTATCATCAGATTTGTTCTATCGACATTTCTTCTGGTTTACTCGTTTCTTGAATATGTTGCATTTCAAAAATGGCAATGAGCTCGTCCCGTATCTTGGGATCGAGCTACAAGTTACAGTGCCGCACTGCATGCATTACAAATAAAGTCTGCGCCTGTCCGAATATTCATTCAAAGCTCGGCGATGAAATAGCGACTCGATTCTTTTTTTTAATTTGATTTTAATTTTTGGTCGTTATGAAACCAGACACTACGCTCACTGTGTTCTCATCTTTTCCATTTTTCTTAGACTCTCTGAAAGGGAAATGAGCTCGATCAGGCGTCGGGTCCAGCTTGCTTCATGAGAACTTTAGCCCATCGTCGACCCAACCTGCGTCTTAATTCGAATGCATTGCTCGCAAATACGGCCTTTTTAAAAATATTATTGTCAACGATAATTAACAGAGCATAATGTGCACAAAAGACTTTGACATATTCAGTTTTAATCTGTTTGAAACGTGCCCATTTCGTGGACAAAAATTATGGATTCATTTGTTCTTTTATGAAAAACAGATTGTATGGCAATGAATGGACTACAATATAGAAATATGTATTTGTTACTCTGAAATAATTTATTTTTAATTGCTGCTGTTAATGATCGTACTTCTGTGTGTTAACGAATCATGGGGCCACTCATTTGGTGGTAATCTGCTCAGGCCAGGAAAGACAGTCTGTTTATTCAAGCACCGTTTAATGTTTCTCATTTTTGTTTGTCTACAGAGACTCCATTCAAAGTATACAAGACTGGAACGAATATATGCATTTTAAATAGATTGCACCTTAAACCTTTAACATCAGATATTATTTAACAACACATACACATATTACAAAGCAAACTTTCCATTGACAGATACCATACTGAATATGGAACCACAATATATCTAGTCGACGATGCTGCTCGAAATTTCTATTATTACATTTGGTTACAGTTTTTTAAAATGTTTATAATTTAGACAGTACACATGTATAAGACAACTGACACAACAAACTTAAAAGAAAGACAATTACATCATTCAATGATACATGGTTGCTTGAAATCTTTAGCAGGTATATATTTTAATGCCATCAATCAGAGAGAAATATAGCAATTTCCCCCATTCATATATAACTTGTTTTACTGTTTATTTTTACATTATAGTATTTAAGCACAGTACGAAACAACTCCATCCGCGTCAAATGTAAACCGGTATCTAGGTAGTTATCATTATGTTGTGTTATAAAGTGGCTATATATGCACCTCATTTAAAAAAAAAACATACATCGGAATATTATTCACATTTTTGTTCTCATATAATGGGTACTGTTTAGAGAAGTGTGAAAAGTCTAGACTTCAAGAACACTCTCTGTCAAGAAACGAATATTTAATTCGAACATTTAGGTAGTTTCCAAAGACGTGCAAGATGTCCACTATTGTGGTCTAGGTAGTTACATTTCATTGCTTATGCGAAAAGACAAATCTTCTTCATTTTGTTAATAGAACGGTACATCTCGGTGTATAGTGGCACACTCAGAGATTAATTGAGAAGTAATGTAAAAAATAATAAGAACGAAAATTTGAATAGAAATAAACTACTTTATTCGACTAGTTAGCCTTCTGGCCATTCTTGCTATGTATGTTAGAGTGGCTCAAGAACTTGGTCTCTGATTGGGCTGGGGTCGACTATCTATTATCACGGGTATTTTTGTTTTGTGAATACTGTGCAAGAATATTTCAAAACACGTGAAGAAGACATTAACAGAAGTAAAGTAAGTTTGAGAAGTAGTTCAGTGCATGAGATATATTTTAAAACACGCAATGACATTTGAATTTTGCATTACATAGGTTAGAGCAATGGTCACATTTAGTTTTATCGGCTAATGTATCCCGATAATTGCACTATGGCAGATTCAGAATCCAAATTCAATTCATTTCATTTTAACAATAGAGAAGAAGGATTTCGAATTTCTTTCGCGTTCCTTGTAATATTGCGGGCAGAGATTCTCAATTAAAACTTGAGAAATCAAGCATTTCAATTTGACTGCCTGCCTTGTAACATTTGCAGACAATTGTTCTCAGTCCTTCCACTTTCCTTTTGTTACTGAAAACATGGATTCTGGACTCAATTCTTAGCTCTCTACTAATGCCAATAAAGATTTTGATTTATTTTTTGAAAAGATGAAATCTAAATCAGCGAACTTTAATTTTTAAAGACATGATTTCGAAAGAGGTTATTAAAACACATAGGTAGTATCATGAGCGCTAGCGCACACCATTTCTGAAATAGTCCACGATTGTGGTTAGCTAGTCAAATGTCATGGTTTCGCGGCGACAGAGCAACTTTCTTCGCATAGTTCAAGATTTTGGTGGGAGTCTCATTCCTGCTTTTCCTCGGTCGTGGTGCTAGAGCTCCCAGCTTTGGTTTCTTTTTTCCATTTCATCCTCCTGTTCTGGAACCAGATTTTGATCTGCCTCTCAGTCAGACACAGAGCGTGGGCGATTTCGATCCGTCGTCTGCGAGTCAGATAGCGATTGAAGTGAAATTCTTTCTCCAGTTCCAGCGTCTGGTAACGGGTATAGGTCTGTCGCCCTCTTTTTCTGTCCGGGCCTGGGAAGGGGAGAAAAAACAGAGCAACCAAGCCATGAACCCAACTTTTAAAACCACCTTTCATAAATACACAATGCCCGCGATGTGGTCAACTCCATTCCTGTTGCTTTCAACATCCCCTCGTCATCTCTGCTCTTACAGAACCCCATTGAAATATCTGTGGCTGAACCAACTACTCAGATGCCAAGGGTCTGAGTTAAAATGCAAATTAACTTTTGGGATCTGAGAGGAACCTTCTTCTAGCAAAACGGTTTTTGAAAAGAAAAATAAGTTTCCAGTGCAAATCACTTGTGTTCTTAATAGTTTATTTACATCCAAGCGGCTGACGGAATAAAATTTCACCCAGTATATAGGGTTGGAATATTAATATTTCAGACACAGGAATGACAGGTAACTAAAATTGTAAGGCTGTATGTGCATGTGTGTGTGTGTTTTGTTCCAGATCTATTCGATTCTAATGCTAGCAATTGAAATGCCTAATTTTACTCTGGTGGTTCGAGCTTGTATGTTATAGCACCGAAGTAATGCGTTTCAAATACGGACTTGTATCTACAAAGGGGGCGGGGGAAGTTTTACAAGGACCCAAAGATCTTTTACGGAGTGAAAAACAAAGAGAGAAAACGCTTCAGTTCCACGACCTTGCCCAATCTGTAAACAAACTTTAGACCTGCAATGTATCAATCCCCATCCTCTCAAGAATAAACGGTGTTTTTTTCCCGTGTATCAGTAAAGAACATAGCTCTCATTTGATGTTGATAAAAGTGGGTAAACAAGCAATATGTGAGTTGCTGTTAACTTTAAAGGAGCGGAAGTCGAGTGCTTTTACGAGGATTGTACTGATTAATTGTGCAATAAAAGTTTTATGATTGCTATCTGCCTACAATACCACATACGTTTGAGGAACTGGTCCTCAGCTACCATTAAAACTCTTAACTACCTTCAGGATGTAGTGGCGCTCATTTTAACTGGTCATTTGCACGTTTTCTCATCGCTATGTTACACTATGTCCCATACCTGCATTCCTCATCCAGGGGTAAATCCGGAAATTGCTCTCTGCTTGAGGGTGCACGTTTGTCTGATCCAATTTTTCGCAACCCTGTTTGCTCAGATCGCTGCAAAGAACTGGAATGTTCTGGTCTAAGGCAGAGCAGCGCAGGTTGTAGGAATCGGAATTTAAGTTATAACCTGTGTTGTACATGGAAGGGCCGTGATAGATTGCACTGTTAACATTGTACAGGCCGGCCATCGGGGCTGGGAAGGCGCTGGCGCCCGCTCCATAGCTGGATCTTTGTGAGTTGGTAGCAAAAGCGCAAGAAGTTGCTTCTGTAAAGCCACTCGCGTTCTGGAAAACGGATGTCCCCGCCGTATATTTGGGAAAAAGAGCATTCACATAATACGACGAACTCATAATTTTGTCTGGTGATTTGTTGGCCAGGACTCTTCAGTGTCGGTTTTACGAGATAGCGTGATAAATGGTAGCATTACACCCCCGATTTACACCAAGCACCCATTTTCCTTCGGCCCGACTTATTTCTATTCACGTGACCTGGCCATGTGATCCCGTCACCCAATAGCATTCCACATCACAGGTGGTAAATAGCATGTATTCGACTATTTTCAAAAAGATATTGTACAAAAATCGCACACAATCTTTTAATATTGGAAGTGTCGATAGACTGTGTCACCTTAAAAGGTCAATGTCTTCTGTTAATTTCTTTCCCAAGCCACTGTGCCATTTACATGTTTAGGAACGCAGGTATGATTCCAACATTGTTGAGAATAAGATGTGTGATGAATCTGGAAGTGCAAAGAGACCCATACGATTTGGTTACATTTTAAAAGAAGCAGAAATCATGACTAGTATAGTCGCACTGGTGTAACATTTAGGAACATTCTGTAATGTTTGGTTTAAAAGAAAAGGTTACGTGGAAGAATTGAAAATAAGTGAGCAGTTGCATTTCTCTCTTTATTCTTTACCCCCAACATCCCTTGCTACCCCCCCCCCCCCCCCCCCCCCCGCCCCCTCCCCAACCCCGTGTAGTTGTTTGCTGTCTAACGATGCCATCAAGGCACTGTACAGTTTCAGAGACACTGGAGACTTGCTGAATTTAGATTGGATGTACATCTAAACTCGAAATTATAAAACAAATCAATTATAGGCAAATAGTGAGAGTTATAGGTACAAGATATATGCTGCAGGATCAAAGCGCAAGATGGCTGTATTGCTACCTCTGATGCGAACGCTCGGATTTTTGTTTTAACATTCAAGCATGGTCATCTATTGATTTATTAAAATGCACGAGTTCACTTTGGGGGTGACCACATTTCCTCTGGCGGGTTTCAGTGAAACAACTATTCCGCGGAAACCTTTTAGAGTTGCTAGGTAATCTGATTGGAACCCCACAGGGGATTTACCCCGGGTATCGTTTCCGCCTTCTGTTTTACAACTTTTTTCTCTCTCTCTCTCTCGCTCGCTCTTTCCCAATCCTCTCGTTAGATCACAGAACTTGTCTCCGAAGCTGTTGTCCACAATGTCCGGGCATATTGACCAGTTACTGTGTCTAGGGTTTTCGTTCCTCTCGAGCGGATCAGTTGCTTTTATGTTCCACATTAATAGGCATATTTTGTCAGGGTTAGGCGTAGGAAAGCACAGCCAGCATTTACAGCAGCTAGACAGTCTAGGAAGTATGCACCTGGTGTGTTAATAGTAAAGGATTATTACAATAAAAACATGTTTCTGCCTTTCCGTCTGGGATATTTTAGGAACTGTTTGCTCTGCTATTCGGAAATGTTGTTTTCTTTTGATCTCTGGAGTCTCCTCTGGCATGTCCCAATCTCTGTGCTGAACAGACAGGCTTCACACCAGCAGAAACGCTTATCAGGAAGTTATTGCACTACCTTCGCTCCTCGCTCGTTAAAAGAACTATACTTACTGGAAAAAGACTGCACGATCTGTATGCTTCCATGTCTCCTGTGCATACCTACAACGAAAGGACGATAGATGTTTCGGGAAGCGCTCTAGATTGCGGTGTGAATTCGGATCTTTCCTCTATTAAAATATGTCTGAAGCCGATTTTTACCAGACACAAACATGGTGAGAGTTTATAAATAAAATGTCCATCACTGCAATCAGCGGCGATTGCTATTATTACCTTCTAAGTCCAGAATAAGAAAAAAAATATACAGTCAGTTATCAGAAATATGGGAGAACTTTTTAAAAATGTATATTCCAGGTCAAAAGATTTCTCGGTTAAAAAAAAATATCGTTCCGGATTGCACTTCAACTGCAAGGAAATAAATCACCAATAATAATCGGGGAAGTACAAATCAGGAAAAGAGGACACTTTAGGAAAGTACACTATAGCTAGACCGTTTGCCAGTAAAGTCAACATTTTCACTTGTGAGTTTGTAGTCCAAACATAACAAATGAACGCTGTTAAAGTAAGGACAATGTTTGTTGCTCGAGCACACATCTGAAATATTATTATTTAATAATATGAAATAAATGTCTGCGAAAAGAGTTTTTTTAAAAAAATTGCTGTTTATTTCGCCGTTTCTCATGACCTAAAGATTCCACGCACTGACGGCCATCGAGCATTGCAAATACACGGCCCAATGTTTATCACTAAAATGCATACCCCAACATCTTAATGAACACCATAATTTGTTGTGCATTCTAATATTCCATTAAATAAGATTTCTCCACTACGGCAATAACGTAGAAGCTTTATTGAGCAGCAATCTGAAATAGTTTTTTTTACCTTAATTATCCGGGATCTGGAGACGTATTCACCATCACATTCTATTACCAGCTTGAGCCGGAGGAAGTATAGAGACAAAGAAAACTCCACGGATTTTTCAAACGAATTAGCAAATTATTATAGCCATGACTTCAAAGGTTATCGTGTATTTTTGAAACAAAATCAATTGACCTAAATGGTTGGTCAGTAACCCATGATATGTTTATGAATCGAAGAATTTCAAACTGGTTCTGTTCTTTTAGCCTGGAGACTGAAAGAAAAAAAACCCATCTGGAGTATACTCATATCACTTCTTAATTTCACAGACAGACAAATATTCAACGTTGTCCCACGCGTTATGTTTTGCTCAACATTTAAGTGACAATGGTACATTTCTAAATTTCTGAAAGTCCAATGTCTTCTATATTTCCGGACACAGCTCTATGTCTAGTAAAGTTGTCTATTTTTTTTTTCTCTTAGTAGTTGGAACAGCTTGTTATAATTTTATTTTGCTCTGCCTACAGGCACATGTGAAACATTAATGATTATGTTGCATAGTAACAGATTATCCTGATTTGTAGCTGGGAATCCTGCGTATCAATCGACAAAATGGCAAAGTGATCACTAAGCATTTATTTGAATTTGTCATCGACTGATAACGCAGACTTTCCCGACAGTATGTTTTGGAATACATAGATCTCGGATTTCGTTACACGTCATTTGTTGTTGTTTCCAACGTATTATATGGCTATAATAGTACCCCCCATTCCTTCTATGCAGCATATTAACGGAAGTAGAAGCTTGTTAGCTGCTGTCTGAATTCTGGCTTGGTTTTGCGCTGTGCCAATAAGTATCCAGGCTTTATAAATGTATGTCGATATTGAAAATAAAATTGAATACATTGCACTGAAGTTTTCTTGACAAGATTAATTAATCCGAGCGTCATTAGTTTTATCACTTACCACGGTATTTATTGTTATTATTCACGTGATCGTTAAGGGTGTCAATGATGGAAGAGTTTTTAACACTAATATACTCACTTTATGGAAGTGAGGAAGCCACCTGTTTCAGTTTCCAAAGCGTCAAATCATTAAGTTTCATTTTTTAACTTTCTGATGAATGTAGAAACTTCAGTGGTGTTCTTTAAATAAACCAACCTCTCTGAAGCAATACTAACAAATCCGACCGGCTCTTTCATTCAATCCTTCCCAATATGTGCACGATTGTACAAAATCCTTTCACTCGAAAATGGGCACAGTCAGCAGATATGCTGCAGTTTCACTCAAGGTGAAAATATAACTTGGGCATCTGGATGAGAAAAAAAGTATCCTCCGAACTGACTTAATTTCTTACCATTATAACACTTGATCAAAGTATTAATCATTTTATGAAAATTGTAAAAGTTACCAGTCAGTACTTTGCATCCAACGAGCATTTTACAACATGCCATTAAAATTCAAAACACTGAGATGATAGATATAATTTTATACATGACTACAATTTGAAGCCAAGTCATAAATATACTAAAAGGTAATTATGTATTTTGCATTTGTACCTCAGGTCTATGCAACATTTAACAACCGATTCTGACTGGGAGAATTTCAGCGAAAACAAGAGTAGGTTCATTTGTGTTTATGTATAATATACATGTGTACCTGAATATGTGTGCACATACATGCGTGTTAATGGATGTGCATGAGTGTCCGTTTTACTGGTTTTATATATATATATATAAACATATGCTCTTTTAAGTATGATTGATGTATAATAATTTACGTCATTTCAGTTTGAGCTACTCCTAACTTCCAGTTGCTATCCCCTGTTGCACACAGCGGAGTAGACTAAGGAACAAATTGGAAGTTGATCAATTTAAATCATGTTATTGTGCATTAAAAATAAAACACTGAGGTACAAATGGATTTCTAAACCCTGTGTCAAGTGGAATTAATCTGTCCACAAATAAGTTGATGGATTCAAAATGAATATACTCCATCGACCTCAGTCCATTTTTACAAGTGTCATTTGTGGTAGATGTTTTCATCCTATTTACAACCCTCTGTATAAATAAATCCCAGTTTATCGCAGTAAGTACGTTTTTTGGCAGCTTGGCCGCACCGTTTTTAAATTCTTCTGTGGATTACCACTGCCATCTCCTGGTAAATACGTAAAAGTGCAACTGTGAAATTGCAGGCTGAGAATGCACACAAACCCTTTTTAAACTGCAAAGAAGCCAATACCTACACCGTTTTTCCACAATATTCGTTCTTATATCTATCACGTTAAATTGTAAATAGGGTTAAACCACGCTTCAAAATAACTAAAAGACCTGTTATTTTTTCCCCACTAGACGCAATAAATTAGTAAAACGATATTTGAGGGGCCCGTGTTAAAGACGAGACTAATAAAGGTCGTTATTTCCGCAGACCCTTTTGTCTAGGCAGCCAGACAAAACAAATGGATTGCCTTCTCTGGAAAAATACTGATTGTAGCTGGACAGTTGTAAACTCATTAAACCCGAATTCCAGACGGCTTGCCAGACCCTTCATTTTATTGCAAGTCTCCTTGTGTAGTCTTTGAAGTTCCAGATGCAACAACAGAGGGCGTCACAACATTATAACCCCTCAGACTGAGGACTTGTTTGAAAATAAAATTTAAAAAATCAATTTCGCCGTTGTCTAATGAAATAATAATAATAAAACAAAGATTGCAATGCTATCCGAGTGTTTGCCGCTAAATACTGAAGAATACTCCAAATAAAGATCGTCAGTGTCGTGTTTATGCACTTCGCCCCTTAACCTCCAGCGTTTTACACCCCATAAACGCTTACAGCAGTCATTTGCTTTTATTGCGGTACACCACTCTGGATTTTACTAACAACAGCCACTGCCAAGACTTCTAACTACTTAGGCCTCTCTGCTCAGTTTCCAAATCATTTGAATCCCACTAAATCTATCCAAACTGTCGTCGGAGTCTTAAAAAAAAAGTTACTAGGGATCTTGCAGTTGGAAGGGAAGTTACAAAAAAAGCCAAGCGCTACCCAACATTCGCTTTAGACTAGTATACTTTTCTTCTGAGGAATTCGACACTTCTTGGTTGATCAGTTAAAGAAATGGCGGCAGGGATTTGAACCAGTGCGACTTTCTAGAATTATTTGCCTCGTTTTAATCCGATAAAATCCCAACAATTTTGAACCTCTTCACACGGGCAAACAACTCAAGATTATTCATTTCCACTTGCAGCAGAAGTGCTGCATTTCTCGGATAAGTAGCACACAACAAATCATATAAATAACCAGAGGCCTTGGCGCATGGCCAGGCGACAAATAAAAGTTGTTAATCCACAGGTTTGTACGTTCTCGGGTTAATTGGTGATAACCGGGCGTTAAACTCAATCGCATTCTGCATCTTTGTCATGATATCCGCTTCCAAGCCAAAGTTGTTAGATCACACTTAGTATTTTCTTCCCTTTTCCATAAATTCCAATCTTATGCCAAAGTTAGTTACCCCTCTTAAGTCATGTTATGTCAACAGTGGTGATAACATTTCGTTGCAGTATTTACTAAGGAGAAGCCAAACTTTAAGTCACGTTTTCAATGTCATAGTTTGTGGTAAAATCCAAAGATTGAATATGAAGTACATCATTAATGTTTGCAAACAGTGCAATTGGGTGATATTACGGACACTGTTTTTAATATTAGTAAGGGGATTGGATTATTTTTATTGCCATGACATATTTTAATTAACTTGTTCGCCTGACAGTTTAAATTTTGATTCACCTATTTAAAATAACGGTAGAAGGAAATGTGCACATTTTAAAATTTTTCTGCTCCGAATGGGGAGCTTTGGGGATCCTGCAGTGCTGGTGAAATTTTAAAAATATATAGTTGAGGAGTTCCATGCGAGATGTTTGCATATATTGAGCTTCAGAAAGAGAGACCATATTTTATATGTAGTCAAACATATATTTTATTAGACAACAAATAAAATGACATTTCATTACAAACAGTATAGTTTGGTCAATATGACACGAGGTAATCATTTCAAACGTGTACACAAGTGTAAATGTGTTGCTCTACAGGTTTAAAGACAACCCCCTCCCCATTTAAAACACATTGGTGGTATATGTTCCTTCTATTGCACCCAGGCATTTTACTTGTACACATTACATTTATTGACAATGTTGCTTGTTTATTTATTCCATCGCATAAATGTGTCAAAACAATTTTAAGGGCGACACTTACACACAAAACATAGGTAGTTACTAGTTATACATATAGGTAGTTTTAAACCAAATCTTACACTTTTCTTTGCACCACAACACCGATAAATACAAAGTGTCTGAGAACTTTATTCGTGCTTTTCTCACAACAGACAAGAGTATCGTGTAGCATTATGCTCAGCGCTGCTCTTTGAAATACAACTTATATTAGCATTCTATGCAAATCAGTTTCATATAATTTCTGAAGAACAACACAATCGTCATGCACCCCGGGCAAGGCCGTTACTCAGTCTCACAAAGACAGCGAAAGCCTGGAGTTTCTACAGGTTCATTCACAGTGAAAATAATACAATGTATGTTCCAAGTTCACCACGAAAATAACATTTCATATGCACTACACAGCCTGTTCTCTTTATATTAAACATCCTGAGTTAAATTGAGATTTTTCTTTCTTTTTGTTTACACGATCTTTACTCGGACACCGCCCAAGCACAAAGGCCCAGTCACAGGGATAATCACGACAACAGACACAAGGATTCAAGTATATAAGCAGCCTCGTTTGCTGCATGTAAAACAAGTAAATATTAAACGAGTACAGTATTACTGAATTACTGTCCACACTGAATAGTGGTGGATTAAGAAAAGGTAGTTTTCATGTGAAGTAAGGTAGATTCCGTAGCCACATACTTAACCTTGCCGTAAATGTCTCCCTCTTTGGTTCCCAACTAACAAGTGTATCAGTCTTTTACCCACCAAATGCAGTCCAGAACGGGCAAAGGAATAAATTGTGCTAATGGGATGACAAAATGTACACGTAGTCTTTCTGAAGCAGGGCCTAACTCGATTGTAATTGTGATTTAGTCTTTTTTCTCTCTCTCTCGCACACAGAAATATTCTAATTCGTGTCACCGGTCGTCTTTCGGTCGTTCCTTGTTGATTTTTTTCATCTTCATCCTCCTGTTCTGAAACCAGATTTTAACTTGCCGTTCGGTGAGGTTAAGGACCCTTGCGACTTCATATCTGCGGTCTCGTGTGAGGTACATGTTAAACAAGAATTCCTTCTCCAGCTCCAAGGTCTGATGCTTGGTGTAGGGGCAACGTTTCTTTCTTGTAGATCTTGCATGCAGCCAGTTGGCGGAAGGGTTATCTGGGAGTGTGAAGGAAACACATTTAATATATTTTCCTTTTACATGCCAGTCAAAATGTTGCGACATTCTCAGAATCAAACACCGGTTGAGATAAACAAATAAAAAAAAAACTGAGACTGTACTGGATGAATGAGGTTGGCTGCTACACTTCCAGATGTTTTCACTGACATTTCAACTCTTAATGCTAATCCCCTTGCTCAATGAAAAACTCTATGAACAGAGCCCAAAATAAGTTAGAAAGATA
Organism: Chiloscyllium plagiosum; assembly: GCF_004010195.1. NCBI lineage: Eukaryota > Metazoa > Chordata > Chondrichthyes > Orectolobiformes > Hemiscylliidae > Chiloscyllium > Chiloscyllium plagiosum. Next base: position 7,873,705 of record NC_057714.1, on the reverse strand, counting down.
TAATATTGTGACGGCCCTGTAAATTAGACATAAATAATCTAATATGTTGCCAATTGTGCTTCAATTAGATGTTGTAGAGGTTTGTCCAGCAGCTTTATCCTCATCAGCTTTTTTTTGCAACAAATACACCTGAATTAGAGTCAATTACGCTCAATGTCTCCCCTTCTGTCTTCTACAATGAATGGAAAATAGTTGAGTTTAGATCCAAATTGTGTTCATGTCACTACCGAAATGTACATCGCTAAAGCTTAACCAATTTTTTGATAACTATTTTGAGGTACGTAATTTTTAAAAACCCATCCCATAAAACTGCAAAGAGATTTTGTTATTTCGCTGTACAATGTAGGAATATATAACAGTTTGCATTTCGAGTCTTTATCTAGAAAAGCAATACAAAAACGTAATGTTTCCACACTTACTTGGATCCATATGGAGCTTATCTGCGTTTGACTCAATCTCTCCATTATTTTCAGTGAAGGAAACCTCGCTCACACGTTTGTCGACAGGAGAAGGTCCACAAGTATAATCTGAGAGGGCTAACGTGTGTGTTTCAAACGTGGTGCAGTCACTCCTGCGAGCCGCTACAGGCTCGGGCTTGATGCCGTAGTGTCTGCTGGAAGGTAACCCAGTGAAAGACAGGGTTCCCGGCATGGGCTCTAGCCAGGAGCGCATGTACCTACCATCGGGCGCGGCGGCAATGGGCGCCTGGTGCATGTACGGGTGATAAACAGTGGGCATGCTGGCAGAGCTCTGCGCATGAACTGGGCTCCAGGAGGTGCTGAACACAGTGGCTTTGGACTGGAAGTTACATGGGGAGAAGTCGGGGTGCTCAGCAAGAGCTGTCTGTCTGGAAGACTGAGCCAGTGGACCCGAGGCATATCTGGACGACAGCAGCTCCTCGTTCTCATGCATGATAAGGGAGTCGACATAATAATTGCTGATAGTCCCTGATGTCGACATTCTCGGCAATGACACCGCAAGCCCCTCTGAAAATATGAAAGAGCAGATTTCAATGTAACAACTTACCGCCGCGACAAGTACAGTCTGCTAATATGGTGCAGACGCACTTCCTCACCATTGGATAGGCTCCTCACGTGATTCAAAATACAACAATAAAGTATAAATCAATCCGCAGCTTGTAACAGGGTCAATCTTTTATAGGGAACATTTTATATAGCAAGTCCGTATGTTTTTTTATGCAAAGGGATATAATCACCTCTATATATGGAAGCTGATTTCTTTGTTGCCAGCTGAAATGTGAAGCAAGTATTCGGTTGCAGTTCTTTTTTTAGGGGACTATTTTATATCATAATCAATCTTCCCATCAGATGCTCGTTTTTTTTAACGAACACCTTATAATCGTTAACCTTCACATAAAAGATTATGGAAAGAGTGAAACTATAAACTGCAGAAAATAACAACGAAGAAGGAGATTGGACAGGTATTTATTATTCATGCTTAATAAAATTAAAAACGCATTCTTGACAAATAAAAATCGTTGACGAAGTTTTAAAGCGTACCTCTGAAAAGTAGCGTGTACCTGCAGCTGCTAAAGATCTCTCATTTAAAAGGAAAACGAAGCGCACATAAAGCACACTGTGACCATCTCCGTTTTATAACAGTTTGAGCAATAAAACTACATGTTAGCAAGCCACAGCCATTCTAAAAAGGTTTTTTTTAACCTCCAAGAAATCATAACAAACTCCAACTTCCGCATTCAACACGCTTTTTTAGTTGACAGATGCAAATATACAGGCAAAATACATTTCTTGGGACACCGGACAATTCTACCGTTCTTCTCTTCAGGGTCGTGTGGTTTGTCTTTTGCTTTAGTCACTCACTGGTATATTCTGTGGACAGTAAATCGGGAAGCTCTCCCGCACAGACTATATTCGGAGAGCCAATCTGTGATATGCCTAAGATGCGTTCCTTTCAATGGCAAATACAAACAAACGGTTAGATATATAAGCAGAGATAAATATAAGAGTTGTATTGCAACAAAATTAGAAAACATTCATATTACTGCATAATCGGCCTATTAAACATTGCATGTGCAACTAATTACTGTGCCTTAAAAACTAAGTAGGCCTCTCTCACATGCGTTCTGGGTATAAATATATCTACAACGATGGGCGATTTCACTTACATACAGTTAATAAAATTAACAACTAAGATGGAAACCAGAAGGCCAACATTGTGGTTTAAGATGGCATGGTTTTAACGTTTTGTTTGGAAAATGAATTAAAAATCCGGAAGACAAAAAACTGCACACAATGATATGTGTTGTTGCTGCTATTTTTTCGGTTAGCTTAATTAATCAATGCAATTATAGAATGCGATGTTTCATTTCACGTGTAAGAGATAGGCGTCAGTGCATTTGTTGATCCAATTTCAGTCCAGAGGATTTAGCAAGCGCTGTGACAATGTGACACTGGGTTGTGTTCCATCGCGCTACTCCTTTTGAAACATCTTTAATGTATGCAGTAACTCAAAATTCTAAGTAACATTGGCAATAGTATTCCAATTCAATACAACATTCTCCAATTTTTGAAAGACTTAGATCTTTGAAGACAACAAGTAGCATTACTTGGTATCTGCACTACCTAGTTTTCAAATGAGGCTTGTGGTCTTAATGCCCATTTTCTATTTCATTGTTGTTATTTTACTATATCATATGCGAACATTTTGAGAACTCGTGCTACAACAAGTTTAATTTAAAATACGTACGGTGCATCTCGACGGGAGCAACCGCGTTAAATAAAAACCCAAATCTTCAAAAACTATCCTGAAGTTGTTGATCTGCTTTGTGGATCACACAACATACAACTATCCATTAAACAAAGACAATTTTCTTATCCTACATTAGACCAAAGTGCTGGCGACGGTCGTGAATCGCTTGCTGCAGCTACCCAACACCACCACCCACCCCCCACACCTCCCCCTCCAACATCCGCTAGCTGCATGTACCCTTATTTCAAAATCTTTACGGTTAACTGAAATGCAATTTCATTCCCTCGATGTTTGGGTCCTCTATATCCCAACCTTTCTTTAGATTTCCGTGCATTCCTTATGGAGAAGGGAAGATTCATTCTGTCGCCTTTGAGTCAGCATTGACTATCTGGTCAGCGGAGTGTTACAGCGTCTCTGGCGGAGTGCTAAGGTCTAGAGCAAAATCGAGAACCATTCAAGTCCAGTGTTGAGCCTTAGAAAGAAACCGTTTTGTGTTTCCTGTGCAGATGGCCTGAAATTAGGATTCAAATGTAGATTCTATATTTACAAAGTGAAATTAAGGCGCTCTGAAACTGCATAACGCTTAAAACAGCAGTTCCTCTCTTTGAAATGTAGTTTTATTTAAATCTAGAGAGAAAAAATATATAAAATCAAGCCACCATTAAAACGCCTGAAAGAATTTGCCAACAACCTTGGAATGTGCCGCGTCTTGCTGTGCTCCATAAAGATTTATAGATGTGTACGAAATGTTTGATTTTAAAATGATATTGTAGATTTCGTTACAATTAGCACCGCGAATTCTCAGGCTCAAATGAAGCACTGTTTTCTCGCAAAAAAAAAACCGATAACTTATGAAATTTGGTGAGTTGCTAGTTTAGATTTTCATCTGAGGCTTTTTTTTAACGTTCAACACAGGAAACTCGCATGTTAACTTACAAATTACAGCTCTGGGCGACGTGTTGTTAAAAAAAAAGACTAGACCGAGACAAAAAGCCTTTAAAATACTTGGATACAACTCACCAAAGGTCTCAGGAAGAAATTAGTGACATCACTCCAAACCAGCACAGACTGTTCAGCAATAGTCAAAAATACAAGAATTCACCCATTTTCATTTTAAGATCCACAGCAGACTACCGGAATTCACCCTATTGTCATTTTATAGCAAAGCGAGTGGAGCGATAATGAAGCTAGACTGCTATAGATGCATGTGTTGTTTGGAGTCGGTCAACTTACCTTGAGAATTGTGCTAGTAACATGTGAGTTGTAAAATATTTTATTAATTCATGCAACGTTTACAGCACTTAAGACGTCCGTCAAAATGCAGGACTCGCATCGCTTACAAACTGCTCAACACTTTGCGACACAATCCAGCCAAGAGGGTTATTTAGTGAATGCACCTTGTAGCCAGAAAAAAATACAAATTATTTTTAAAAAATATTCCAAACCTGGGCTAAAAGTGAACGGTTCAAGGCAGACACCACATTCGATAGGTGAAATTTCCTGGCATTCTCACTGTATCGTTTAGAATAAAATTTAAGCGTTGACGCCTTTATTTCCGTTCAGATAACATCTGTGTGAAGTTGCAAAGCCAATTTGTGGGCTTGCAGTGTGCAATGACGACAGCGTGTTCAAAGTGCTTTCATCATTTTCGAGTCTAATTGGCGTATAGCGTATAATTTGGCAAAGATTTACAAGATGTATGTAAAACATAAAATAAGACTAACTAAATCCTGCAGGCATCTGCGCGAGAGGTTTCAAATCTGGCCGAGCCGCTCCCGTGGTCACATTCACGGGTTTAGTTTCAGTAAAGTCATGACTGAAGAATATCTCAAATACCAAGTGTTATGTTGGATGTTGGTTGCTTACGAAAGGTTGAAACGCTTTCTGGTTCATCCTCATTGGTTTGAAATGAAATACTCAATTTACAAGTGTGCAACTGGACCACATGTACCGGCTTTTCAAAGCCAACCCTTCTAATTTGAGATTAAAAAGGAAAGTACAAAACTACTGCGGCTCCTTTTTTTTATATATAAAGCCTATAAATCACATAAGCCTCGGGAGAATTTTGCGGGCAACCAGTAAACAATAAAAATCGTAGTGTTAGCCGAATGATATTTAAGTGTAATTTTTAAATGTTACCATTATATTTGTGAAAATATGACAGGAAGGAAGCGCACGGACCTCACATACTTCAGTGTATTTAAATTGAGAAAGGCTGTTCTTCATTAATAGTACCTAAATAAAACCACATTCTACACTTTATTCAAAAATGTAACAACTAAAGAATTATTTCTGATTTCTTGCCAACGCGTTCGAATTACAATACTCCACAAATGAATGGGAAGGCGCTGAGCTAAAGGTCTGTGCTGAACTGCCTTTTAAAGAGGGCCTGACCGCTGTCAGCAGTGGTGTTTTGAACAGCACAAACTTGACTGTGCTTTTTCTTTGTGAATTTTTAAACCATGCCAAAGACAGTTTGCAGCTTCTGAAATCATATTAGGATAACATCACGCCTCGAATGCACAACAGCCTACATTTTCCCGAAGACATCCTTTTGTATTGCGCTGAAAAAAAAAGTCAAGATAAATGTTTTTAACTCGGGCAAAGTATCCTTCTACAGTACGCCATGCAGTGATAAACCTAACAAAGAGGATGATATGGTTTAATATTGTAAATGCGCAATTTGTTTTGTTCGAATTAAATATCTATGGATTATTTATAACAGTAATTTCAGTTACATGGGCATTTGGAAAATTACACGTATAAGCAATTCCTACTAAAATAAATTCTCATAGCGAATCCGCTGTACTTAGCTCCGCGTAGCAAAGCTACAGTCTATGCATATATGTGTGTGTGTTTTATATATATAATATGTAATATATATATATATAAATTTAGTGCTGCATTCATGAACGAGCACAGAATTTATCCTGCGACAATCACCTAGCTTCATAGATTTAAAATTGAGTAATTCCAATCGGATGGTCTACTCAAATCACAAGACGAACAGAATAAAGTGCCATTGTGTTTGTTTACTTGCTTTGCTTAGATTAAAGCTTCTGTTTGTCTCGCCTAAACAGCCAATATAATGGGACAAGTCTGCTTTCTGTGTTTAGTCTAGTTTTCCTGCAGAGGCAGGAGCCGCCGACCGAGCAGCGCTTCCACTATACTCCGCCGAGGTCGCTGTTTCGAAGAACAACACAAATTTACTCGCCTAGGCGCCATGTAATGATCATAACCGAGGCCTTGTGCTTTCAAGTAATTTCTTTGTCTTGCACATGGCAGAATATATAGACCTAAAATGCATATCCCAACGCGCTTGGTGCCTTTCCTTTTTATTTTCGTTTTTCACCGGGAAGTACAAGATCAGTTGTTTATAAAAATTGTTCCGTTTAGGCGATATTAAAATATGATGAAATATTTATCACTGACAAAGACGAAATCTGCAATGCATCGATTACGCCGCTGTGTAGATGAAATTGCAGTTATTTGCAGTAGCATTGTGCCGACCTGCATCTGTGTTTTAAAATAATCATTCAGTAGCACATATGCACTGACAGGAAATCTGAAACGTGAACTTGATCGTTCTTAGAGAAAAAATAGCAAATCTAATGGAAAGCATTGCATTCATTAAACTCCAATTAACACGAGGTTAAGGAATAATGATTCAGTATTTGCCTGCAGAGTATTAGAAGGTATGCTGCTCTTTGCAAAATAATATACAAAGTTGTATCAGTTTGAAAACGGTCTCTCGAAAAAAAACATTTGCTATTAAAAAAAGCATAATTATTTTTGACATAAAACATGCCATTTTACTGTTGGTCTTAGAAAATCAAAACATTTTACTTATACGTGATTATTAAGTAACTGCGGTTTCTTTCCAAACCAGCGACAGAACTCACTGGCGAAGAGGATAACTGCAGTAATTCAGGCAGTTTCGTGTTGTAGAGATAGACTTGAGCCCCAACAACATGAAACTACCTAAATCACACATCAGCTCTATCTCAGCTCTTTAGATTCCTATCATTGTACATACATAGGTTAATCTAAATGCAAATTCAACAAGCTTACCCAAACAAAACAAAATCACATTATGATGTTACTCGTCACAAACTCGCATGCAGTTTACCAAACACGAAAGACATTCCTTTAACCTGCAATCTTGTAGTCTCTGAAATTATTTCCCAAGTAATTCAGTTCTTGCATTCCAGGTCGGAATGGTATTCAAATGAATAGATTTAATTGTAAATTCAGCACGAGAATAATTGTTGGTTCCCTACTAAAAATGGCGGGTTCTTTATTATCGCTGTGCAGGATTTCACGCGATCTGAATGCATGTCATTGACTCCAGTGATGATAAGCCATAGCAACTTGTCTGCACTGCAATTATCACGAGTTCAAGGTTTGTCCGAATAAAAGAGCTAGTCAGATGACATAGCCTTTCGAGATAAATTTTCTTTTTTCCCCTTTATTCCCCATCCCTCTGCCAAAAAAAAGACGATATAGTAACTTCAACTTTTATTTGTGAAAGGCATTAATTGTATTTTAAAAGATAATAGATGCAAGATTATGAGAAATAACCTCTTACCTATCAGTTTAAAATATAGGATAATGGGCCCTTGCATTCGTTCCTTTTACAGACCTTACCTTCATCGTAAATGTGTCCAAAGGTCTTATCTGCTGTTTTTTTCGATTCCTCACTCTCTTCTGATTCTAGCCGATTAAAAGATCTGGAAGTGTATTGTGCTCAGAGAAAATCAATTTCCTACATCCGAGCCGTGCTCTGCTTCCTCTGTCTTCGTGGCTGTTCGCTCAACTGAAACCACTCGTCCAAGACAGCAACAACCCAGATATACTAGCAAGTCATAAAACTCAACAAAAGCCGACAAACGTTACAGCACCATTGCTATATAGCCCAGACAAATTACGACCGTCTAGGTAATATTTAAATAGATTGTAACGGTAATTGCCAGTCTTTACACCCACCATTCCTGCTGTAAGCTTCCTCAACAGATAAGGTAAGAAAGAAATCGAACACAAAATGAGATAAAACAATATACATGTACCTATCTCAAAGCACTCCGACCAAATACGTTTATTCATCTTTCATGAAAACACAAGTTTTGTTAACGTACAGAGTGCAGCAGCAATAGGATTGAGCAGAATTTGAGTCCTCAAGTGAAAGCATTTCATCATTGCAAACCCAAATGAATCAATTCTATTTGTTTTTTTAATGTGAAATAACGGCAGTGAATAAAAGGTCCGACATCCTACTCTTCTGTCCTTGCAATAGTGTTTCACATTTAAATGTGATCTGATGTTTCAGTTCATGGTATGTGATATCTTTATGTAACAACACACTTTACAGCATATTCACATTTAACTTCTATTAACATGTCAGTATACGGTAGGTACTTATTTTGGAATTATTTTAACAGCATGGGTCATCTGTATTTAGACATTACAAAGTTTGATTTACTTAGCTGATAATTGGTAATTAGCACAATTAAAAAGATTGTTGTCAGGTCCCCCTCCCCCCACGGTTGTTTGGAAAAATCATCATACAGGGCGATAACTTCTGTTCATGCCTTACTTATCAGTGGCAACACACATTATCATAGTTACAGAAACAGACTACCGCCACAAATAAAAACAAAACACGTAAATCGAAATATCTACAACCAGCACAAGGCTGAGGAGTCAGAGGTAAGTGGAAAAGTTTTTAGTCTTTTAGTGACACTAGCACAGCTTCCCGATGTCCCTTTAATTTCTGTAAACCAGTGTTTGTGTTTATCATGAAAAGCTGAAGTTAGCTGTAAGCTCCCGAATCCTGTTCTCACGGTTCATTTTCTTGAGTTTCATCCTGCGATTTTGAAACCAGATTTTGACCTGTCTGTCAGTCAGGTGGACGCTGCGGCTAATCTCTAGGCGACGCTCTCGAGTCAGGTACATGTTGAAGAGAAACTCTTTCTCCAGCTCCAGGGTTTGATGTTTGGTGTAAGGGCAACGTTTTTTTCTGCCACTCTTTGCAGTCAGCCAGTTGGCCCCACTTTCAGCTTTCACCTCCCCTAGTAAGTGAAGGGGTGAGAAAGAGAGACAGAAGAAGGTAGAAAATAGAGAGATAAGCAGAGAGAGACGAAATAGATGAAAAGAGAGGAAAAGAAGTTTATCATGTTTCGTAATTTAATTTTCAATACTTGTGGTAGGTTTAGGTGATTTTAGTTGTAACCTGCATTCTACAGTGTCACTTGATCTACAAATATTTCAGTTGCGTTATGAAATACATAAAATGTTATGTCTTTCAATTAATATTGTTAATGAATTCCATGGCACTATTTTTTAGTTAGAATTGTACAATTTATCTTGTCAGCACCCACTGTGTATATCCACATGGAGCGTAAACAAAAAACATTTTCACTTATTTTGTGACTGAAACGGTTCTGTGAAATACATTGTGTAAGAGCGAGCTGTATGTCCATTTAAATCGAAGGCAAACTTAGTTTGAAGTTCTGTTGGATGTTGGTATATTAATGTGATTTTAAGTTAATTGCTAACCTTGTTATGTACTTGGGATGACACTGTCTATTTCATTTTATTTTGCAAGAATCTCGTTTCTGCTCCTGTTTAATATGTTTGGCTACTGAATTGATCATTAGTTAACCACTGAAAGACATATTTTGCTTCAATTTCCCCTAAAAGTTCAATATTTTGCTTAGCACCAGTAGGCGTGTCTTTCCCTCTTTCCTTCATTCCCAATTTTTTTTCAGCCGCCTTTCTCGCCATGTTTAAAATCTGTGCTTCGCTATTGCTTTAGCCTGAGGAAGTTAAGCTATTTCGTGTACGGAAACAACTCAAATTGAACAAATTGACGTATTTGCTCTTCGCTGCAATGTTTTAAGCTATTTTAACACCTCATCAGTTTACTTTATTTGTAATAACTTTATATTTTTTTCGAAAGTTCTATAAAATCAAAACTAACCATTTCCACAGATTAACAGCGTTGCTATTGCATTAATATAATCTATTTGGCCACCTGGATTTCAGACACCGTATAAACTAACGACTTAAAGCATTTACAGCTTCAAATTGAGTTTATTTAAATTCAATGTGCAATAATTATACGCTGATAAATAGTATCAAATATCTCGCAAAAGAGTTCCATATCAGCATTTCATACTTTGAAAACTTTTTCGAAATTTTTCATGCTTTTTCTCGAAATGAGCCCCAGAACATAAAACATCCCTGGGTTCCTTTGAGTATTATTTATTGGCTGTGTTCTGTTTACTTTGGACCCTGTGTGCAAATATGTCCTTCTATGCGGTACGTTTAAATAACTGCAGAAAGGATTCGTGGTTTGTAACTTATCTGACAAGTTTAGACTGCGGCTACAATTGACTCCGGAACGTGGGCTCGTGCTATAAACTATAGTAGGCATTAATTTTTACAGCATAGCTCACGCCCAAAAATAAAAAGTTCACAAGGTCAAAATAAAACCCTCTTTGTTACGCCTGTTGGCTGTACCTGCCACGTCTCCCCGGTTCTGAGTGCTAGCTGTATAAATTCCCCTCGACCTTTTTATTTACCTACCTTTTGTTTCTTTCTCAGGAGAATGTTTACTGCTTTCTGAAGGGACTGGAGATGATTCCTCGTTCGCTGAAGAAGCCGGAGCTTCTGTCTCTTCTCTCTCCGAACCGCAGGTTAAATGACCAGGGGATGTCCCTTCACTTCCTTTTCTCCCCAACTCAGTCGGGGTCGAAGCTGAAGAAGGGGGTGTTCCATATCGGATCTGGGATTGGGCTACAAATGGAGAGGTCCCAACCTGCCCTGTGTTGTTATAAAGTGTCTGTTTAGATGTCGGATAGGCTTGGGACAGACGGAAATAGCCGGGGACAGGAACCCCGCCGCTAGTAGTAGTGTCACTATTGGAGCACGATTCTGATGTTAGCCTTGGGAACGTGGAAAGATCTGTTGCTGCTGAGCTTTTAGGACATTTCTCAGAATCGTACAAACAATATGCATTCTCTTCTTTGATATTCTGGGGGAAGGAACATGCTGCCACTTGCTGGGTTGCAGGTTGCTCCATGCGACAGGACCTTGGGGGATCTGACCAGACCTCCATCCCGCTCATGTAAGGATGAGAAGTCAGGACCATACTCTGAGAGTTGTTCTCGCTGCGTTTGCTGAGGGATGGGAAAAGTCCACAGTTCTGGGTGCCGTAAGAGAGCTCAGAGGCAGGCGGCAGGTATACACTGCTGTTGGGGTAATAGGCTCCTTCCCCGCCACGGCCCACGCTGATCAGAGAATCTACTAAAAAGGAGTTTGCAGACGGACTGTCTGAGCATGACATTGTTGTGGGGTAATTTGGCGAAAGCAGAAGCTATCCAGTTCAGGCTGACATTTCTTGTGCAAACACGCTGAATATGATTAGAGATACCTCCGCAGCACGACAGGCGGGATGGGCCAATCGAATGGCTGAGTTGGACAGAAGCCCCTCCTCCACGGAGGGTTGCGTCACTGAAACTGCAATAAGGTCACCATATGTATTCGGTAAACTGCAAAAGCGTCTAAATGCATCTTTATTTACTCGGTTCTACTTTATTAGAAACACGTCCTTCGAATAAAATAATGTAAAAAAGGCTCCAACATGTCATACAATATCAACACAAGTTTTAGCAAATCCATAAAGCGGCCTGACTGAAACCGACTAGCAATCAGTTTCATATTTTAAACTGCTCACAGATGAAGTTAACAGAAATGGAACTTCTAACTCTGCTATTCTGCACTTTTCATTGTGGGCTTTAATTGTCTGGCAATTAGAGGCGAGAAACCAGTAGTAATCTTGACTTTCACGGTCTGCCTGTGATTAGCTATAATGGTTGCTGCTCTATTTTCACAGAGAGCACTATCATTCTGACTAATACTACAGAATTTATTTAATTAATGTTAAGTTACAGAACAATTCTTTCACGCGTCTGTTTCAGAATCACATCTGGACATAAAGCTTCTAAATTGCATTTCTGGTTTGCTGTTCGCAGTCTAAAGTTTAACAGGTTAGTGCAATGTGCTGCAGCTCTGTGGTTTAAGTGTAGAAGGTCAGTGACAACAAACTAATAAAGTAACATAATCTATTCCTTTTCTTTCCTCTTCTACTTCACCAGCATTGCATCTTAGACATCAGTTAGGTATTGACCACTTCAGATATTTCATACCTACCATTTCAGGAAATCGAAAACATTTCTTTTACAATGCTTTAACCATTGCATTCTTCGACTGCCCGAGCTACAGGAGAGAGCGTTTACCACATCTATAAAATCGATCTCATCATTTCGTCTTAAAAAGAGAAAACAAGACTGTTAAACAGAATTTTACAACGCTCTCAACTACAAGCCGGTCAAGTTTAAAACAAGGCACAGAAACAGAATCCTCGTCCACAGTTTCTCTCTCCAGCCGATCAAAGGCAACTATTAGAATTGAAGTGAACAGCTACAAGAACAAAAAAAAACTGCAAACTGCACTGTGTCCTTTGCAGGAGCGGAGCCGGAGCTTCGGATTGTGAACTTTTCTTCCCGAGTGAGGTGGCGTTCAAGGACAAATATAGACAAAGTGGCGCTAAAATTCTTAATATCAGTGCCGGTTGAAATTAAGTGAGATAAAATGTAAGCACTGTTCCCTTTCCACCAAACAACCCCCACACTCCGCCAAAGATTATCATGGCCAAAATAAACGTCCGTGTTTATTAGAGTGTGCGCTCCATTCCTCTCCGAATTGACGATTCTGTGGAATATCTGTACAATGTGATATATATCAATGCGACTCCGAAAAGGAGACATGCTATTTGTGTTTTGTTCGGCCACCTCTGTAATCAAGCGCTGCCAACAATGACGCTCGCAAATGTACTCTTTAGGTTGGGACCGGGAGTAAACAGTGTGATTTCACTGTGACAAAGGACTTAATCTTCAGCCTCTGGCATTGCTGCGTTTTACTACGAGTTAATTTGAAACCGTCCACGAATTCTGCCCCCACCACGAGCAAACCCAATTCGGCACTATTATTTCCATTGTTGTTACTTTAACTCTGGCGCTGGATTAAAGTGCAAAAATGCTGCTAATCTAAAGCAGGTTATTCAAAATATTGTTTGTGGTAAAGTCAGCGGGATATGAAGGCCGGCTTTACACGCACCGTGTTTGCTGAGGGGCCGTCTCAGAGGATTCTTTCGTCTTGCTTGTTTTTTTTAGCACAAACAACTGCTTAGAATTATCACGGTCGTCCAGAAGACCTATAAAAACTTAAACGTGCTGTATCAAAAAATGAAAATATTCCCTTTTGCAGTCCCACTGTGCCTATGACACGTATGATCATGGGAGCATACAAAGATTTAATGGGAGGGAAATAACAATTGTCATCTATACCAGTCTCATATATAAAGACTCAAGCTACTGTACACCAATGCTAACTAGCAGCATGGTTATGCATTGAAGTCAGGATATTTATCTGGTTCTTGTGGTAAATATATCATTGTTTAATATATTGATTCCATATTTGGATAATTTTATTAGTGCATTTTTTGGATCGGCAATGGGCTTGAACGTTTATAACCCAGTTTCCCAGTAAAACTGTAATGTGGATAGTAGATTGGTTGCTGCAGTTTCTAGGGGCACTGCAGTCCTTTCCAAACTTTATTGGTAGGAATGGGGCGAGGGCCGTGTGACTGCTGTATACATTAAAAACACACGCACTGGGAAGTAATTGAAGCAGCAAGGATATGCAGGGGAAAGTTCCTTTCCCAGTTTCTAAGATGTCGTAATTACGCATTGTGACATTGTTAACAGTCAGGAAATATTATTAACTCTACCGAGAAGGAGACGAAAGATGAAATGACTTGATCGTAACACGACAAGAAAAAGATGTAAGATATAGTTGTAGAAAACGTCTAAATCCGTATGTTGTGCAATATTTCGGCGGCGTGTAACAACTTTCCCTTGACATAAGAAAGAATAACGAAGACCATTTTCTTTTTCTCAAGCTGTATCGATCCTGATTATTACAAGAGTTCTCCATTTCTCCTCCAACGCGCCAGCAATAAACAAACGTCTCGAAACTCTGCATCAAATGAGGTAAACGATACGTTCTCCAACCACTGGCCAAAGAGCGAGCGTGGAAGGCAGTAGAGCGAGTGGTCATTCTGAGGCAAAAAAGTGATTTCAAAGCCTGAACAGATCAGGATGACCGCACTCAGAGCTCGGGCTCGTTCTTAGCCTAGATCGTGAACTTAAGACTGAAAGCCAGACAGAATGAGTCTTTCATTGTGCTTTGCTAAATAAAGATTCGAAAAGTCTTCGTACACTCACCACTTGTCGATCTATATGAGATTACTTTCAATTACTTAACATGTAATTTTATTAACAAAAAAATCTATGTAACACTTTATGAAGTGTTGTGTTAAAAAAAACCTCACCCTTCAAGTGTACTCGTCATTATGCGTGTGCGCAGTAAATTCCTTTCAGTCTACCAACTAGAATAAGTAGCTGCCATCTACAGACTATTTAAAAAAAAACCTCCAGTTCCTTAAGATGTTTTTACACCGCTGGATGATCGAAGAGAGATTATTGTCTCGTGCCTTGAAAACTAAATCTAAAAACAATGGCGCCCTTTTACTTGCACTGCATTAATCGGTTTTACAGTTAGACATCTGAGACCACTGTACATTTTGTCCCTCAGAATATTGTTGCAAATAGACTTTTTAAAGTGTACTTTATGAAAATGTTCAAGCTAAGTTGATAAGTAAACGCTGAAATCTGACAACCCTACGGCATTTGTGTTTCGGTTCTTTACATACAGTGTTTACAACATGAAATCTATTAAAACTAAACCGCTATACTTTTTTTCAAAATTAGCTAAGGAAACCGAATACAAATTTTGCTCTTGAAACACAAATTAATGAATGCAGGCCGCAGTCAGGACCGTTAAAACAAAAAAAAAGTGAAGAAATTGCCCTTGTTATATTCACGTATCTCACTAAATCTGCAATTCTAATTCTTTTTGTAAATTACTACCACAGCATTCTAATGCAGAAAACCGCAAAGTGTCTTAGGGATAACTTATCGCTCGGTGTAAAAAAAGAATGGCGTTAAAACAGGGAGAAGCAAATAGCATGGTTTAAACAATCTTTTTACATATGCATTCCAATATAAAACTAACAGAACAAATTCAGCGAAGCCCAAAACCCACTATGATAAACAGCAAGTCTGAATAAAATATGCAGCAACAACAAAAAATGAGCACAAAATTGCTTAACGCATTAGTAAGGCAAAAATATTCATCGTGACTATAACAAAACATTGTTGCTTCAATAAATTAGGTAAGGTGCGCCAAGTAAATTGTAAAGATAATTCATTTGTTTTATTTTAACACATGTTAGTTCAGTTATTTTAGTTCATTCACAATTATCTGTGAGGAAACCCTTTTAAGGAATAAAAAAAAACGAAAAATAGGGTTGGAAATAAATGATTTTTAAATGAAAAAAAAACTGCATTTAAAAGTCCACGATGGACAACACTTCGCGCGGTAAGCTTCCTGAATGCGAAGTTAACTGTGTATGGTCATAATGAAAAATATAGTCGCTTATACATTATTTTATAGATCAAGGACAGTTTCTGGCGATCAAGGTTGTTCAATTAAAAACTCTTCTAACAATTCAAAGGAAAGCGTTCCGATGGAAATAGGGTGGAAGAGCCTTGTTGTCAGGGTTTAAAATCTATTATCTAGACTGAATAGCGTGAATTGTTTCCTGTGCAATATTCTGAATGACACGTTGTTACCGGTTCCTTTCAAAAAAAAACGAGAAGTCTTACAATAATTCAGACTTGAGTTTCCCTTCAGGATTACAGGTGAAAATGTTCAGATTGCAGAAACCATGCATAGCTAACAGGAACAGAAACATAGAAAAGCGATAACACGCTCAGATATACACTTGCTTGTCGCTTTATAATAAAAGAGCTTTTGATTGGATTTTATTGAAACACGCAGACAGCTTTCACTTATTTGAAAACATAAGCTTATGTTAATTTGAGTAATTTACAATCAGAGCCTGGAATTCTGATTTTAGTTGGTATAATTTGATGTAATTAAGTGTACAGCTTTTTCTCCCCGCTGACAGAGTTGTTCACTGCCTTTCTTTCCTCATCCAAAGCCTCAGCCTCCCATCCAACCATACCGCTCATTTCCACCCCCTCCTCATCCCAAAAAAAAGGCACAATTCAGTCGTTTAGGCCACGGTGAAGGTGACGCAGCGGGGGTCAGGTCACAAGCCAAAAGAATGCCCATGTTATGTATCACGTCGAAAATAAAGTCTCGGTGTAAAATATACAATTACAACAAATTTCTCACATTAGTCTCCTGTGTAGAACTGCACTGATTTTAACGCTATCATTCAATAGTTTGATACCTCCGAACAAAGAAGCACTTGTGGTTTTAATACTCAATTTAAAGTCGTTCAAAACCATAACGGAACGACAAGACTTTTAGAGAAAAAAATTCAGGGTAACTTCAACAAATATGAACTGCGTACATGCTAGTTCTGTTTAATATATAGCTTCAATGGTCCAGAATTAAGTAAACGTTAACTTCTATTAACATCTTCGATTACATCTCCCTCTTTCAAACAAAGCACTTACTGTAACCAATGCTCCCAAATGTTTCAATTTATTGCTGTAAAAACCAAGCTATCCTTTAGTAAAATGTTTTTAACGTACATTATTATCTTGCTTGCGTGATCCTAGTTAAGTAGTTATATAGAGGAAGTCTGCATGGAAAGTAATGCATGTGGGAGCTAACAACAAAATGCCTTCGAATCTGAATGATAGCAAAACTTAGTAGCTGCACAGACGAACAACTGTGACAATGTGCTTTCTCTGAAATAACAAAAAAAGAGAGAATTAACTAGCTTTTAAAAAATCGACGAAAGTGCAATTAAACTTTGGGATGTCTAGACAGTTCTATTTTCCGAACAGTTAAATGAAAGTTCACAGCGGCAGGTCCGGGGTAATGTTTGTTCTATGGCTCCTCTTACGGTTTTTATTCATTCTTCACTGTTGCAAAATACTGCTGGTCCCAATTGCAAAATCGTAAGTGTCTCTATGGCTTATTAGGAGAGTTATTTAGTTATATATTCGTGAGACCCCTAAACTCTTGGAATGACGATTTACTCCTTGTGTATGATTTAAATTGTTATTTCAGCAACTGCAAAAGATACAACTCTTTTTAGAATATATTTCTAACAAACCTAAAGAGGGATTACTGAAATTGTCTGTTCTTTTTCAGAAATGATAGCTTTTTAATAACTAGGTTACTACTAGGTGTCTATTCTATGAGTAACCAGTAAGCAGGGCATTGCCTACCAATAGAGCCTTCTTATAAGTTGTTTTGATTAACTTCTGAACTACAAAATCAGTTCGCTCTGAAATACAAATGTATACTTTTTACAGAGCGGAAAACCAGAATCACTGGTGTGATGTGCAAGTGTTGATTCTAGACCCAGAGGGCGCTGTGGTTTAAAGTGGGCTCAATGTCTAACGCGCAGGCAGTAAATGTTGAGGCTATACAGTTTCTTGGTGGGAATCTACTTCATGGCATGTATCAAACTCCAGATAACATTCTGTTAAAATAATTAACGTATAAAATTAGAAATTGCATTATTGTTCTGCAGATTAAAACAAAGGGAAAACGGAAAGGCAGAAAACTATATTGCAAATAGATACTAAACAGTATTCAGGTTTAAAAACTCAATAACTTGCAATTTAACCAAAGCAGTGGATTAGATTAAAACCAGACGACAATTCATGCATAGTTTTTCTTTTCACCATTTTTCTTATTAGATGAGCACTGTGAAGCAAACATGCGCATATGCACGCAGAAGTATACTATGAACTAAAATATATTTTATACGAATTTCCTTTGAATGCATGGTTTTAAAGTGTTCAACGTAAAAATAGCTGTCACAAGTAGCATGTTTTGAGTAATTTTTATCCCGGCGTTTTAGTCTAGGGAAGCGCTGTCGAAAGCAATGTTGAACTGAACAAATTTGATCTGCTTGTCGGCAGATGCAATTTAAGATCAACAAGTAGAATGCTCACATGGAATCTGTTCCCAAAAGCCACGCAAACCTTGTTTATTTTAGTTAATAAATTCGGAACTAAATTATTAAATGTTTTCAATCCAAATTCTTTACTGGAAGTTCTTTTATTTTTAAGGCCTTTAAACATTAGCTGTTTTGTATATACCTATTTTTATAAATGAATGTCGGAAATATGCAAATACATGGTGAATATATAGCTCTAATTTCTGCATTGTGTGATGCCTGAAGCAAAAATAAAGCGAGATTCTTTGAATTAAAACAAAAAGTGTGCAGCAGTGGAGAACATTTCTTTATATCTAAAAGTCAACTTTTAACGGAAAAGAAACAATATTGTCCGACTGAGTCATATAAATAAAAAAAACGCAAATTTGTCCAACAAGCAAGTTTCCCGACGCACTTGAAGCTTCAACATTCAATCAATATTTAAGGAACGTTTAAAAAAAAACCTCGGGAGTGGGTTATTTTTTTAAAAATAAGCTGATTATTTTTTGTGCAAACCAGAAGCGCACATTAAGCGACATTATGCAATTTACAGAAAGGTGTTATATATTGAACGCAATTGTCAAGATTAACGGTCAAATATTTTGACTTTTTCTGATACTTTCAATAAAACGTCTGATTATTAAGGATCCGAATCACGGTTATTTAGAAACAAACGTAATTTAGTATTGTAAATCAAACTGAAAAAAAATAGTACCGCTGGTTTATGGTAGCGTTATGCTGAAACATAATTGATTAGAGATCAGTCAGTATAACGCAGAGACAGAAATAAAATTTAAAGAAAGATAATGCAAAAGTTAAACTCTTGAATTAAACATTTCCTCCATGACCTACAAATGTGGCAATTCATCTTAAATGTTGTTGTTGCAATAAAATAATTTGTTAGAAGTGTTTTATTTCTACAGTATTGTGTAGTCGAACCCACTTTCAAAACTCAAGTCTACCGTGAAATAAAAAACCGTACGGCTTCCCTTTCCCAGAGGTCTTTTTTTGGGCGAAATAAAATGCATTTGAAAAGGGACTTTTATCCCTCCAATCTTTAATTGTTACACTAACTTTAAACATAAAATCTTTGACGTTTCGTTGATAGTTCAGTAACATTTATGAAGCCGATTGAAAAATCTGTAAACTGTTAGATGGATTTTGGTCCAAATAAAACGTCCATGTTGTATCTACATAGACTCTAATCACCTACCTTTGTTTGCAAAACGATTATTTTGGAGTTATTTTGGGACATTTCCAGTCTATTGGATTTAATTTATCACTCGAAGTCCTTCAGCATTCAATTCGGATTTAAGAAACGAACATATTTCTTTTGGAACTCGTGCTTTGGAAAAAGGATAGCTCAAATATTTCTCCATATAGATTTTTGCTGCCCTACAGCGGCTTTGACATTGATCTAACTGGCGCCACCATGTGGTCTGAACGTCCTGCTGAAATAATTCATTGTCACAGATCTACGGTGTGGCAACACAAAAATCTACAACGAGCCTGGAAAGACATCTCGAACGGCAAGGCCCGTAAAATTGAATTGTTTGATTCCGTTAGCCGCATTTTGAATTTTGAGCGTATTGCGGTACTTGGAACTATGCAAAGAGCTAAGTAAAAATCGGCTTTATGGCTTGTCCTGCTGCTAGTAACCACAGCAACAGAGACAGTCCCTTGTCATTTGCCTTGAATGCCACAGCCCCTTAATCCGGTACAACGCTAGCCTCAACTCCCTCTTCCGTAGAGTTAAAAGATACATTCAAAGCTTTAATCACAACGAGAATCATTCCAATTAAAACACCTCACACATAACATTAAACTTTCACGATAGCAGATCATAACTCGCTAGGATCCCTGTTAGTCCTCTTGGTCAATCGCTTATCATTTGTATCGGATTCCGGCTACATCCGGCGGGAGTCTAACCAGTGGATGGAAGCTTCAGAGATGATTATCCCTTCACCACCACCTCCCCCCCCCCCCCCCCCCACCACCAAGGTTAGAGGTGACGTCCATAGCGCATCAGAAGTTCAAAGCCAGAAAACAAGCAGGAAAAGGGAATACAAACTGGTATTAAAATATTGTAGTACAAATGGAAGGTATTGCAGTCATTGCGAAAATAGGTCGGTGCAAATCCAATCAAACGCAGTGGAATGCTTACCCATTGGAGAGATTAGATTTGCGATATTCTCTATTACACGGTCAATTTTTATACCTGCAAAATAAACCACGTTAAATTCTGGCAGTGCAGCCGCTTTTGACAATGTATGTGCCATGACGTTCAATTTGGCTGTGTCGAAGTCGAACTGAGATTTCATTGTTCTAAATTTGATTTGAATTTCTAAGTTTTCCAAAAAATAAACCAAAGAGAAGCATACCAGTGGATTTAGGATGAAGTGGAATGTTACCAGCTTTAATGATTGTTGGTTACGTACATGAAACACACAATAATACAGCTCTTCGCAGGTCTTTTACTTTTTGTCGTGAATACCGGCAAAGTTGAAGAAGCCTACATGGATCGTCCTCAAGAAAAAAAATGTTTATTTTTCCACCTCGAATCTCACTGTGCGCTCTCTGGACGCGTACATGCAAATCTTACACCCTTTTATTCAAACCGATAAATATAAATTATATACAAATGTTAAGCAAATGTTGGCATCACATTTAATTAAACAGAATTTGATTAAAAGTATCCCCATAAAGGAAGTTGCAGTTTGTTTTTAAAATCCAAGCGCTTAATGCAAAACAAAAACACCCCAGTGTGTGGGGCATCGTCCAATCATTTTAATATGTTTCAGTGTCTTGCAAATTAAACCAACTTTACCGAAAAAAGGGGGATAAAGGCAGATATTCGGCCGCTGCCATTTATCTTTTCATGTGAAGGTACAAGGAAACCACCTACTTTTAATGAGGGTCCTGATGGAGACCACACAAACATTTAGATTCGATTGATATAATAAAAAGAACTATTTTAAAAGGCTGGCATATGTTACCAGGTAACGAATAGGCGATCTTTGTATAATGCGGCCTGTAGGTATCTCGGCCTATTAAAAAATTACTCGGTGAATTACAGGAAATGTTACCATTGTGCAATAAAACACGTATGTGTTCAATGAAAATAATTTTTTGTCTTTGGTTCACACGGACAAAGATGGCTTCAATATTGTAAGCACTGCAGACTTGTCATCTTTTGAAGGAATCCGTGAAAATAATAGATGCATGAGCAGCAGTTTTTAAACTCTATTCCTATTTAAAACTGTCAATACACATTCATATTGTACGAAAAGAGCAAAATATTTACAATAATTTGTGCTCAAGTATGTCATCATGGGTAGTATCCCTTCTCTTTGAAAAGTTAAACGTAAAAACTGCATTTGCAAATAACGACGCACAATATGTCAAGTACAAATAACCACTCACGGATTGCTTCAGCAAGCATAAGATAGCCCGTTTTCTATAACCCCAAGCTATGTTTTAAACGGTAAAGTGTTTATATAGAGAGTACCACGCCAAAAAAGGTACAAACTTTACATTCTAAACAGAATTTAATTACACTTGCTTATTTTGGAGGTGAACATGAATTTGACACAAAAATGCCTGTGATTCCCAACAGCAGCCATCTTTTGAGAATGAATTCCAGGTTGCATATTTACATGCATGCTCTCCTTTTGGGGAACGAGGGGTGGGGGCGGGAACTACTCCTCATTATTTGTAGAAAAAACACACGGATTTATTGTTGAGATCTAGGTTTTAATCTGTCTTTTATACAGACAAGTTTCAGTCTCCTAAGCAGTGATGAGCAGGCATTGTTTAGAGAACAGTCGCGCTAACCACCACCAGCCCCCCAACCCAACACTCCCCCCACCCTTACGGAAAGGTCAGTTACAAAAAGAACGAGGTTGGTTGCTACTCCTTGTAACTGAAGATAAAAAATATATATCCAATAGTTGTGATTGATAGTGAGCGCCACCGAAAGCTTCCTAATCTAAAGCATGCGCACATTTTATTACTTTGTTTTTATATTGCAGCTGGTCCACAACAGTCAACTGGTTCTCCTAGGGCTCCAATGCACAGGTCTGAATTCAAAACGATGCTGCATTCTCCTTCGAATTAAGACAATTCTGTTTCGCTGAACTAAATCCAAGCATTCACATTGGCATCTCAACAATTATCTCTCGAGACACCCTTTGTACAAAGCATGTCGATCACACAAGTGAGAATATAATAATGTGTTATGTGAAACAAACGATGATCATTAATTCCAGTTACTGTTTAAAGTTGAAACTTAGACGTCCCAGTTAGTTTTGCAAAGTTGTCCGGCCTGTCAAAACTGTACTAAAGTGTCTGCTCTCAAACTCGAACTTGAGTTTTTGTTTTACCTCTGCTTTCGCCCTGGCCGCTTTCTTCGTAGAAGGAGACCATAGGAAGGAGAAATTCCTCTTTGTAATCGCAGTCTAATCTCAGAGCAATGGATTCGTGGTGTAATACTGAAGGCGGTCCCTGTTTAGCTTCTTTTCCTTCATCCTCCTGTTCTGAAACCAAATTTTAACTTGCCGGTCGGTTAAGTTGAGCATCCGGGAAAGTTGCAGCCGCTTCTCTTTGTTGATGTAGACACTGAAAAAAAATTCTCTCTCCAGCTCCCGGATCTGGTACTTGGTGTAGGGGCACCGCTTTTTGCGTGTACGCTGGCCACCTGTAACAGGTAAACAGTGAGTTAAACTTTGGTCGTTGTAACTGAGAGGAACACTCAGCTTTCCGGCCGTCAATATGTGCTTTACTCTGAACACTTTCAAAAGGGAAGTGGAGGTAACTCTGCAAGGCTCCCAATTTTCACATAGCAGCTTTTTTTGTCTCTCTCAGCAGTACTCGAAGTAAATAATTGTCTACACAAAGCAACAGCACGCTATTCCTCTCATATTTTGCCAAGTCCTAGTGATAAAAAATGGCTGCCTCGATTTGCATGGATTCAAATGGATTTGGACTTTGCTAGCTGTAACTAGTTCATAGCCTCATTCCAACCTTATACTTGAAAGTTAAAAACGAGCCTCCTGGCATCAGACGTTAGCTACAATTTTAAAAAGTGATTTTTTATTATAAAGATGACTCAGCTCTACGATGCGTGCATTTAAGACAGAAAAAGGGACATTGAAAGGTGCAAAAACTTTTAATTTATCTGAACAGCGTCAACTAAAAGGGGCTGGGGAATGGGATACTTGAGGTACCTTTTTAATAGGCACTGCGAAGCAGGAATTAGTTTCCTGAGGGGAGGGAACTTAATTCTACAGTCATTCCGCATCGTAAGACTCAACATGGAGCAGTCTTCAGAAGTAACATTGCAGTCTTAAGACTCTGCCGGTGAAACGTGCAACTATAAAATGTGATTATTAAATAAAATACGGTCACCCGGCTCTGAAATAAGTTTATATGATGGAAAGCTCCATGTTAGAAGTATTGCAGTATTTATATAGCTGTTAAAAATGTCATTTTGCCACATTATGTTTTAAAGCGGTTACTTATGGAACCGAATACAACCTATAAATAGAGCTTTTGTGTCAACACATGTGTTTTATAGAATCACTGAGTTGCATTAATACACACAAAGGTCACACGCATCCAAAAGCAAATTTTAATAAATTTACACCTAATAATTTAACTGATCAGAATTTTTTAAACCCCAAACTCACTTTTTGAGGTGCTGGTAGAAGTATTTTAATGCAGCGATTGGCTGGAGTTATTTCACGGCCAATTTCAGAGCTGGACACGTGATCCTGTCATTTATATAAAAAAAAGTTTTGTTGGGAAATCTACAGGCCATCCATAAACCCCCTTATATGCTTATAAAACAGCACATAAAAATTTTAACAGCAGAGCGCGAGATCGCAAAACTTTCTCTCACAAGTGGGCACTGACTCTACCTACTGGAGTTGCTGCCTTTTTCCTCATTGTTGCCGGAAGAAGACTCCGGGCTGCTACTCCCCGGGCTCGTCTCCTTCTCCACAGACACCCTCGAAGTCTCCGAACTTGAAGTTGCCGCAGACGGCGCTTTATCTGGGCTCTTCTCCCCGCAATACTCCGACTGCTGATTCTCACTGGAACCGTAGGCAGTCTCGAAAAACTGGTCAAATCCTTGCGGCAGGACCCCGTTCCTCCCCACCGGGTTGTAGAAGCTGGAGGACGCGTTGGAGCTGGGGTGGTAAACGCTGGCGCTATTTTTCATTAACATCTCGCCCATGGTACTGGCAGGCAGACATTCTCTGTGCATCAGCTCCTCTGCGGAGTAGCAGTGCGGGAGATTCCCCCTGTGATGCCACTTATTGGAAGGATCGATGGCATAGTCTCTGAAGGTAACTTCTCGCACAGGTTGAACCTGGGGGATATTGGACGAGTAGGAGTATGTCATGGGGCGAGAAGCCGGCGTTTGGGGTAGAAAAGAAGGCAGACTGGAGAAATCCGGACCCGAGACATAATAGGTGCAGCTAGGCAAATAAAGATTAGAGCCACAAGAAACCCGCTCATCAAAATCCATCATCGCTTGCTTGGGGTCCCCTAGCGCAAGAATAGCTTGCATTCGCACAGCTAAACATGGTCCTTAGATGCTGCTGCCTCTTTGAAGCTGATCCGCGGAGTAAAAATTTGGAAACGTAAGCTGACGTGGAAATGTATCTCCATACATCGCAGGGACAGGGCAGTCATGTGACCAGATGCCTGGAGAAATTGACATGCATCACTTTGGATTCCCCCCTCGCACCAGGAGTGCAAAGCTCTTTACATCTCAGCTCTGCACATTTAGAAAGAGGGAACGGGAAGCTCGAATAATACTGTGAAGGTGTTCAACCTTCACACCAGAGACGCATTTGGCACACTCACTTCATGGCGCTCCAACCAGCTGAGTTGCAGCCAGGGTAGACGCGAAATCACACTTAACAATTTCCGCAATGGAAATGTATCAGAAACTCTATTTTCTCGAACAAAATGCTTTTCGACCGATCTCTCCCATGTTGATTCTGCGGCATATTCGGCATTTTTATTAACAAATAATCTCCTCTGCTCACTCGTTCATTTTGGCCTTTTTAAAAATGAAAGACCGCTGTGTTTTCTGCTTGTGTCGCCTGCTCAGAATTTGTGAAATTACAAACGAATAAAGACAAAGGTTCTACAAGAAATCTTACCGATATTTATTAGGACGAGGTTGCAATCTTTAAATGGCTAGATCCTGTTTTAAGTAAAATAGTCTCCCACCTTTTCTGAAAATCTCCAATAGACCACACAGATGCATAGAGAAGAAAAGTTAGACCGTTCGGCACGGATCTAGTTTGTTTCTTTTTTTACTTTATCTACCATAGTTAGATTACTCCTGCCGCCAGAAATAAACCCAATCCGGACAAATCTGACAAATATGTGAGGCGGACAGACTTTTTTATTCTCTTAAGATAGTTGTTCTGCTTCTGGCTTGTTATAAGCGGGCATGGTCACGTTCAACTCCATCACACACAAAACCCTGGCCCTGTCAGCAAATTATATAAAACCAGTCATCCACTTCGGTGGAAGATTAGGAATATTGGAGTGAAAAATCCCATGTGCACCTTAATTTTACATTCAGACCAATTTTTTTTTGCGTGTGTTGTTCAAGAACGCATTCTGTCGTTAAAACTAAGTTGGGAATACCGCAGCCAGAAGTGGGCAAAAGCTGATAAGAGGGGGTGCTGTTTTATTTGACATTGGTCGTGGGTATATTTCTCCATATTTCTGTAAAATGTCACCAAGGACAACTGAATAAGCATCAGACTCAGATTTTGTGCAGCTTGAGGTGTTTTTTAAATAGTTTTACTTTAGTGAGGGTTACATTCATTGAAGAACGCCCAATAAAAAGCATTTTATTTCGGTGCACTATCTCCATGCAACAATATTTATGATTTAAATACACCCTAAGAGTTAGAACGCCATGCGGTGAATCCTGATGTGTTGAAAAGAATAGGACTGCACAAAAGAGTTGAAGTTAAACTTTGCCTTAGAATTTGTCACAAATTGGCTTTTTTCTGTTCCAAAAACAACTGCGTTATGCCAAAACAAACAGGTTTCCTGGGAAAAAAGGACCTTTGCCATAAACATATGCCAGAAAGACCTTCTATTTAAATTAAATTCCATGCAGTAAAAAGAAAGCCGTACTTGGAACAGCGTTAATAACAAGTTGCCTGTTGAATCTTGCTTTTCTAACAGTTTCGTTATAATAAATACAGACCAATGCAAAATCTTCATAATACCTGCTTCAAATACCTAGCCTACTGTAGCTGAAAAAAATAATTGCTATTTAAAAAATGGTGGCGCATGTTCCAAAAATCTTAGCTATTGAAAATACTGAGAATATGAATCTGACAATGTCCAAGGTCCACGTTTTATCATAAGGATCTGAAAATATCAATACAACACTGTCTATGCAGCACTGGCATTGTATATTACACATAGATCAAGAATTTACCTTACATCATCTCTAAATTGTTATTTACGGTTTCGATAGAAAATAAATTCATTTGCATTAATCAGAATGGCAAAGGATACCCATAACATGCAAGAGACTGCAAATCTGATGTTTTTTTTTTAAAAAATAAGAAGGAATTGAAATAGTGCCTTTGAAACCTAACTGGTTTGATTGGTACGTAGGTTTTTGTTCACCAGTCTTGGCATTCGGGACTACTTAAGTGCAATGCAGATTTTTTTGAAGGTTTAGGATTTTTTTATACAGAAAGGAAAGCCGAAAGACGGTAGCACACTCTGTCGCTGTACCGATGGTCAAATTCCAACACATATATAATAATATAATTAAATACAGAACGCCTATGACAACCGAAAGCGGGCCGTTTAGTTTGACCTGCGGTTTTAATAGCAGTTTTGACAACCGACTCCTCTGGATCCCCCGGAATAGGCATTATAGCTGACCAGGGGTGAGCTGAAGACGCCACCTACATGGGATCTCTGACGTTCCCAGCTAACATGAGCAATCAGGCGTCCCGAAAAAAAAACAGAAGCAAGAAGCCTTGCTTTGTCTGATCAAAAGTCAGGCTGAGTGTTAGAAAGAGGAAGTTTTCTTTTAACTGTACATTGAGCGTCATCCCTACATGTTGGTCAAAATCTAGTTTCTTACCCTTTTTACTTATCTTGAGGAGGGGGCAGATTCCCAATAATTATATTGTATCTTTGAACGCAGTTTGCCGATGCTGTTTCGAAGAGAACAGGGTCGTCGTAGCTATTTCATAATCTCCCGAACGAAAGGGGAAGCTGGCGATTACATTTCCGATTAAGTAAAAGGCGATAAATGAGTGGAGACCTATTCACTATCTTCTTCGCTTCGCCATTTTCTCTCCATCAGCTTTTCCCAATTCTCATCTATTGGGGGAATCGCTCTTTTACAGTCACTCTCAATTACAGATTCACAGTCTAATTGATTCGTGCCGTCAGTTTAAGCCTTTAGCCTATACTCATTTCCAAGACTGTGATCGTGTAAAGCTAAAGGAACGGTTCCAAAAATTAAATAGACGTACCTTGCTGGAATAAGATCAGGTAAACACTGCAGAGATTCGACTGCTATTTGATGGTGAATCAAATATAATGTAAATACTGAAGTTTAAGGGGATCAGTGAATTATTGCGGCGCAGTCTATTTTCCTGCAGGAGTCCAAGTCAACGGGAGGGCTGAGACCCGGATGAAGCTGAATTTCTTTACACTGATGTGCACTTCGAAGCTTTGTCGCGGTTCTTATCAGCAACGAAATCGGATTTGAAACCCTATTGTTAAAGTTTGAAACTAATTTTTAAAAAGCTAGGGCCAAAAATAAGACTGCGGTCAGACGAAGTCCTCACTCGAGTTATTTCAGAGCTTTGCACTTTAAAGATGCAGCGCCTGCGTAACATTGAACTTCAACTTTGAAAAAATTCTGCATCCGTGTAAGAAATGTACTTTTTTTTAACAAAAAAGTTCTATCGCGCGAAATGAAAGCTAAATCATAATGTCAATGGCTTAAATTAAATCTTCGGGAGAGAGAGAGAGAGAGGGACAGAGAAAAAGGTAAATATTTGCAGGAGCCCTGGCGACATTTGTGAAGTCGGTCGTGTCAGTAATTGCAATGAACCCGCGAGTTAAGTATAATCTGTCCCGCATGGATTCATTCATTTTTAAATATCAAGAACCACTGGGTAAAAGTTTGATAACTATATTTGTGGCCAGTAGATTTTTATTGTTGCCCTGAAGCTAATCAATACGGCATGGAAACGGCCGGCTATTGTTGTCCTTTTCCAAATTTTGCAGGAATTTCTCTTCCCGTTAGTTTTCCGTTCTCCCCACGAGTTACGTCGCTTGTCATCTCGCAAACGAAGTCACATATAGCTTAATTGCCTGCCACCGCAAAAACACTTTACTATGCCAAAAGGCAAGTCAATTTTCTAACTTGGAATGTTTTCATTCATTTCTGCCCTATCATTTTCCCCAGCAGATGGGATAAATGTTGAAAATGAGAAGGACAACATCATGTAAAGCTGAAAGTGGATATAGCCTCATCCCAGCCTCTACAAGTCCTCTGAAAAATGCAACTGAAGCTAGTGCTCAGACAGCAACTGCTGCCTTTTGACGGAACTCTTCCACTTTATTGTAAGACACAGTTATTCATTCATTAAAAAGTAGCTGGTTTTGAAATCTGCACGGTGAACTGCGAGCATCGAGAAATTCAGACATTTCGGAGAAAGCATCATTTCGCATTCTAAATCAATAATTGTACTAATAAACCCTTTTCTTGGCGCTGGATGACGTCGGGTTGGGATGTTATTGTGGTGGTTCTCCAATGAGTTTGTACTTTTCTAATTGCCAAAAAAAGGTCGTGACTCTCAAAATCTAAACTGCAAACTTATTGGCTTCAGCAGAGTTAGTGTCTTTTTAACGAAAATCCGTGTTTTTGTTTTGTTGTCTGTGGTGGTTTTGCCGCCTCTTCAGTGGCAATGACAACAGATAGTGTCGGCCATTTTTATGCCTAATGTCTCGGAAATTCCGCACAAAGTTCATTGAAGCGAAAATACTTCGAAAAACTAGCATTTTATTGAGAGAAAAATGCTTACTGTGTATTAATAAACAACATTTATTCGAGATTCAAAGACCATTCCAAGTTTTGATAGGCACAGCCTCCAGGTGGATCATACTTAAAGATGAAAAACTAAGCCACAGTTGTGCGAGATTGTTCCTTTGTTAATTTTATTGAGCCCCAGTAGATTTATTAAAATGCTCCTGTAACAAGAGATTGTATATAAAACATTGCGAGCTACAACTCAGCAAAATTAATATGTTAAACGTATTCCCTAACATTATTTTTGCGCCCAGTCAAAAACAGGAAAGTACGATAATAGCCTCACAGGAGAAGGAGCATTTAGTAAGGAGCGGCAATGAAACTTGAAAGTAATACACTTTGTATGTTATAAGTGAGCACTTTACGCATTTGAAAAAGCTGTAAGGACATTCATTTTAGTCTAAAGCGATATACTGTACAACGAGTGCTTGATTGTATCTGTAGTACAGCGCTCGGAATGCATCAAAATATTTGCGTAAATATTTACGATTTAAATCCGGGTTCATTTTTAGCTCCTATAAAATTTCCTAATAAAACTATTGAAACTTTTTCACATGTTTTGTTACAAAGCTTTAGATGTTATTTCAATAAATTCCCCTGTCGAAAACATCCCAGTATTAAATTGGCCAATAGGTCGCATAGCAAACTTTGGCCCACGCCTTGTTTATTCGAATTGCACTACCCGGCAAAATAAAGGCAAATTATTTCATCCCGAAGTCTCCCCTTTGGAATAATTGGAGGAATAGAACATTATATATTCAATACAGTTGCGTTTTACTTTCTAGTTCACAAGGTCGAAGTTTCACTTCTCAGTATTTCTGAGCCTATCGCCATTTCATTTTGAACCATACACCCATCATTAGTTTTAGACGAAATGCTAATTCGAAGAGAACTAGGAATTGATGTGATGCTTCTGAACTTGGCATGTACGTTGTGAAATTTTTAAAAAAAGTATAGTTATAATCGATGCTTCAACAGCAAGGTACCAGCTATGGGTTTCGGTAGCGGGATTAAAAAAGAATGCAGATATAAAGGTTGAATAAATCCAGCAGTAGATTAATAATAATTTTCAACGTTGTTTCCTTCATAAAAAATAACAATAAATTAAGATTAGACCTCATCAGACGCCACTGCTCTGAAGCAATGTGGGAGCCAGGTCAAATAGCCATCAACATTGAAATAGAGAGAAAGGAAGCACAGTTTTACTTGAATTGGCTGGTTTTGAACTTGAAGGATCTTTACTTTGAACTTGGCTAGAGGTGCACAGCTCGGAATTCCGAATTATCTACGTTAAAAGGCTCTGTACTCACCTCAAACGCGGGCAAAACTGGAACACGAATAGGTGAACCACTCCCCTGCACTTTATCAATAGATTCCTCCCGCTTTATAATCCACAATCTTTCAAAATTGGCGTGTACCGCACCATACACAGGTGCGATGGAATCGCAAAGCCGTTTCTCCATCCAGTGCCCAGTTGGCGTACCTTTCCGAACGCAAAAGCGAGAATCTTCTAATTGCGCCTAATCTTTGTCAAGTTCACATATTCCAAGCCCATCGTGTGATGCTGTTGTCTCCCAGATGATCATTCAGGACCCACACACGTAGCCTGTGTGCCCACTAAACTTACAATGTGACAAAATGACTGAATCCCTTTCAGCTGAAAGAACATATGGGATAACAATGAAATGCCGAACTTATACTAAATGTCAACAACAAACTGACCGCGCCTGTGTGTACCAGAGGAAAAGGAGTGAACTGCGTTTTAATGAAAGCCGCAATTAATGAATTGCATGCAGCCTCTTTGTTATACTTTATTAATGAGTTATGTAAATTACTTCAAATAACAGTGGCTAAGATTGTGGTTTTACATTTTCTTGCGTGTAGGACTTAGTAAATATTTTGAGTGCGATGGACAACGCTCACATCACAATATAATGCTTCATTTTGAAAAAGTGTTTCCACAAAGTCTTTCACGGATTTACCATAGACACTTCCATTTTAACTGTTTATACTTTCACACATAGAAATACTAAGCTAAAGTGTTACTGTTAATTCATTAAGTATTTGAAATAGTCATATTGGCAACGAGAAAGCCACTCTGTGATACTGCATTCGTATCCAAATATACACGGACGAACTCGTATCCTAAACAAAAGTAGCAGTGCAAATCTTCGAAGTTGATATGAAATCTTTTGGCCTGTGATATTTGGCCAACCAGTAAACAACATCACTACCGGGAAACCTTAGCTAGCGCGAAAAATACAGATCCAAACGACTGAAAAATTCACAGTCGACCTCACAAATTACATGTACTAAATCCAAAAAGGTAACAAAGACCTTTAAAAAAGTTTATTTTGCTTTTCTTGACATACAATCTCGTATCTGGAGATGCAAAAACACTCGAATTGGAAGTGATAATTTAATGTGTACTCAATTTAAAATAGCCCTAAGTAGAACAGTTGGATTTGTGATTTTAAGGAACTATTGAGTTATATATCACACAAAATGTATCACGTCAATTTCAAATATATTTTGACGTGTGATATTAGAGTGTTAAATGGAATTGTGCTCACATAATCATACATGCGTACATTTACCGAAGATATACTTAACTTTTGTAAATACTGCAGTTCTATATTATTTATCAATGGCAACATGTTATTTAAAAATTTCGGACAGATGAAATATAATCCACCGCTAAATATAGTCAAATCTATTAGGTGATAGGTTAATTATGCCTTGTGTCAGTTTGAAAATTCAACACTTGTTACTCAGATAGAAATTAAAGATGACGTACTCAGAATGGTTTGCAGTATTATCTGCCCCAAGCATTATCACAACTATTATAAGCTTAATATCGTATGCGTGTTTGAATGCACACACATATAAGTATGGGTAGAAATATGTATAGGTAGGGATATTAAATAAATTCGTTTTGTATGTGAAATCTACATATATGGATTTCCCCAGTTCATTATACACTTACATTTGTACACTTCTATTAATGTATGCGCACATAAGTAATATTTGTGTCTACACTTTAGCAGGTCATCTGTAAATGTAACGTTTGAAGGTGCACAATGACCCCGCCTGTATACCATTTCTTTTTAAAAGTGTGACTTCACTTCTAAAAATGCAGGTCCGTTTTTGCTTTTTACATAACTGAAGTTGCTCACTGATGTTAAACGTGTTCCTTTCTAAAGAATTCACTTTTTCCGTTCCCTGTTGTCACCAAAGTCTTAAGCGTATACATTAATATTGTAGTGTAGTTGCATTCTTTGCTGAATGAGAGGAAAGCAACGAGTCAATTACTACTGCACTTCACAAGTGTATGTGATTTAACTGGAAGCAGATATAATACAAAAATATCAAATAATATCGGCTTTTTTTTGCACCGTGGCCCGAGAGTCTTTTGTTTCAAGTATTAAAGTAAATTGAACAATTGTGTAGTTAGTCCGGCAAAACTTTGCTAAAAAATTATAGACAGCGTTTCAAAATAAAATGGACTCTTGTTGTTCATTCGGAATTCGGGCTTTGGCCACTATAAAGCATTTACTTTCAGCAACCGTTGGTACATTATTGGGCCCAGATCTGGCATTTTAGACTAAAGATTATTTTGTAATGATCCACATTATCATGAAATGGGCATTTTCTCTATGTTCGATGATCAAATTTTAAGTTTTAAATAAATTTATTGTACGGTACCAAGTTAGCAAGAGAGATAAAAGCATAAAAGGTGGTTTATAGTGTATTCTGCAATCAATGATGTATGATCTCAAAATTAACAGTAAGGCTGCAGTCGCGTGAAAAAGAAAATGCTAACTAAATCCAATGAACCGTTTTTATCCATAAAAATACATATAATGAAGGCAAAAAAAACAATTATTCCTGCGTAGTTTAATGTGGGCAAAGACACAGTGATGCGATTATTTGGATTGTTTTAAAAATGAAGACTGGCGAGTTGAAATTCAAAACTATACTGTGGTTGTAGCTTAACGCGCCTAGGATTTTTGACAACGACTTCGTCCCTTCAAATTCTCTAATACATAATAAAATGATAAATGATGATGTAATTATGTAGGATTCAACGTAGAAAGTCCTTCAAATTCGAATGACCACTCTTTCGTAAATTTCTATAGAAATGTTAAGTCTCTTATGGCATTCTAACGTGACATATGCGTGCCTGTCCGACAACACGACACAGGAGGCCATTACTGATGCTATTTCACAGTCCAAATTCAATGATGCAAATGCATTATTGTTTTTACAGTAAACTAGTTTAATCGCTCGTGATCGCCATTGTACGCATAAAAGGCTCTTTTATTTTCTGTAAATAGAGATTCACATTTCAGGATGAATCATTGGCACAGAAGAATTTGAGGAATCGAAAGAAGAGTGATTATGCTATAGAATGTCAGTTTGAATTGATTGCACCTCCTGCTTTGCTATGTTTATGTCAGAAGGGTAACACTGACAATATCATTAATTTTAGTTCAACCTCTATCTTGCAATATACTAATAACAAGCAATGACTCGGGTAATCAGAAATATGCCATTGATTTCTCACTGCTTATGCACAATCTTTTACCTTACGTTTATTTTACTTAAATCCCAAGAACGACAAAAAAAGCAACATGCTGAAGGAAGGTGTTTGCACATAATTAGTTTCTTTGGAAGGCTCAAATTCCAACAATAAAATGAGCTGATTTAGCCATACCAATTACAAGTGGTTACTCTTAACTAATAAAACACTGATCAATTATTGCTTCATCTTCCAAGTAAATAGAAATCGTATGATATACTTCAAATCTATGCATCCAGAAAACAATGATCTCGGATCATTAGCCCTGCCTTGATCAGGAAGAATGAGGGTGGTTCTCTTCAAGCAGTTTCCAACAAATATTTCACGGGATTTTACAAGCGGGTGGTGTGATTGGTTTGAATACGTCATGTGATGAATGTACAAGTTTTTAATCCCACAACATTTTGACAAACCAGGATTCATTGCTGCAATAGGCAATTCCAAGATTGTGGCTTGGACCGTATGAAGACAGGACACAAACGAAAATTAAATGAGTTGTTTTGACTGGTCATTGCACATTTCAACTTCAACGTAACAAATTCTCTTGCTTACATAAGCGAACCTGGTTAGCGTGGCCACTACTAATAAGAGCACATTTCTACATTTTACACGCATGTGCAATTTATCTGAATTTTCCCAAAATATATCGCTACAATAATTGCTTGCTACAAAGGCAGATAAAATGCTCTACTTTATACAAATACATCAGCTATCATTATCCACATGGTATACTTGTATTGAACGCGGTCTGTATACTTTTAAATAAATACAATTCTTAAAATCTCGGCTTAATTGCTGCCATATTCCACAATACCACTACGCAAAAAGGTTTAGTTTTCATGAAATTGTTTATTTTTAAATGAAACATTTGATCAGTCATGGAGTATATAAGAATGAAAGTGAATTGACAAACCTAACAGATTAGCAGATGCAAACAGACAGGACACGAAGGCAGAGATAGCGTAAGTAATGCAAGCGTGAAAGTGAACAGACAATTTATAGGCAGATCAACAGTCCCTTCTAACTATGACTTCTTCAAACGTGATCATTATCAGCTTTACCTGATTAGTTGGTTACTCTTTC
This sequence comes from Chiloscyllium plagiosum, assembly GCF_004010195.1. Lineage (NCBI taxonomy): Eukaryota > Metazoa > Chordata > Chondrichthyes > Orectolobiformes > Hemiscylliidae > Chiloscyllium > Chiloscyllium plagiosum. The sequence continues at coordinate 7,839,088 of NC_057714.1, read as the reverse complement.
TTCAGTCATTTTATTGAGGCTAAAATTAAAACCATCCGCAAAACTCGATTTGCAAAACATAGTTCCATAGTCCTTTCTTTCTGATGACTTGACACCTTCCACTTGCAAATCAAATAGAACGTGTGAAGTTGTTAATTGGTTTTGAAGGTTATATTGTTAGCAATAGTAAATAACTCCCCATTAGTCCTTGCAACTCGAGCATTTCAAGTAATTTCTCTGAACATTTCCACAAGTTAGATTGATTTTTAGAGTTACAGACCGACATCTGACGGCTCCATTTCGCTCTTTGCTCTTTGAGTGTTGAAATAGTTATGTTTGCTGGCTCTCTCTCGTTCAAGGCCCGTGTAAATGAATATCCACAGATTTAGCAGTAGATGGCGCACTTGTTCTACCAATGCATTTCATGACTATTCATGAGTGGTTAATAGTCAAGGTCAAAGACTATCTGTTTTCGTCAAGGTCAAGGTTTAAGCCCCCCTCCTAACGCCCTCCCTCCATATTAAAACCGAGGGGAGAGCTTATATTTTCAATCAGAATATGGACATCAATTTATTGTCTTTAAACTTTCAGAATTTGCTAATACAAACTTAAGAACCTATTCCGAAAAGCGTTTTTACCATAATAATCGTGATACATTTGCTGGCAGTAATGTTTTTCATTAAAAACAACAGGGAATATTCTCAGATACCTTTTGTTCTCAGCAAATGCCTTGATTAATTCCACGTACGAAAGCATGGTTCCGAGGTATTTTAGACCTTTAAAGAAATGACAGAGTTGACATCAAGAATAAATCTGGGCTGGCCGATTTTTCTTTACATTTTAGTTTAAAAGCTGTTAATTGGAATCATGTTTCTCAACAACAACAACAAAAACGGTCGACGCTGGTGTTTATGAAGATATTTTATTCGTGAAATAATTTCTTGTAATGCAAGTAATTTACTAGATGAAAAAGACAACAGGGTATACAAATTAAACAGCTGCAGAATAATGCGAGACATCTTAATTTTGTGATTATCATTCGTAATTATTTTTACTATTATTGGTATATATTAACTAAGCAGGAGGGTGCATGCAGATATAACATTGCAGTATTTAAAAAAAAATACAGTTGCACGCAGATGTCATCATTTTTAAGAAGGAAGCTGTGCGCCTTAGGTCTGCGTGAAGCCTAATGCTATGTGAAGTGGGTAACGTAACAAGCAGGCAGAAAAGACTTAATATTTAGTTAATTTACACGGGAGGGGTGGTTCCATGTTTGCAGACAGATCTTTCTTCTGCTCTGTAGGAAATGGCAATCTGGTCTGCTATTTAATTCCCGAAAGCGTGGATGCTCATAATATATACATAGGTCGAAATGTAGAGTGCTTCAATAGTACGTATTTTCTTTCCCATATACATTGCTATTTAGAATATATTCTTCCTTCTACCTGTACATTAAAACTTTAAAGATAGCGCAACCCATCCAAAGAAAATGTAGTGTGTAAACATACATTTTATTTCATATTTCGCGATATATCCCATAGGTTACCTGAGGAAAAACTCTCATGCACTCTAGCATTTTGTTGACCAGAACCTTTTCCAGCAAAACACATTTTCTTTAGGTGCTTTGGTGAGGTTTGTGTGGAGGTACTATATCAATCCAATTGGTACAATTATTGTTTTGAAATGGTCGGGTTTATATGCAGTAAGTAACTAAGCCAGCAGGTTTGCTACATTTCAAAATAATAACCCTTTTAGATTCTTGCTAAGATGGGCATGATTCCCTTATGGCGAACATTAGCTTGCTTTCACAACATCATTATACAATGTCTCTCCGAGATATTTGCTGTGTGTTTTTGCTTTTTTTTTGTCAAGAAAAAGCAAGGAGCACGCAGAAAGAAAAAAAAAATCTAGCATCAAGAAAATGAGCCGTGTTGGGTTTTGTTTTTTCTCTTCAGGCTGAGATCAGTAATTTGTAAAATGTTCAAATGAAGTCCGATTGGCTCTGGAATTGTCACACTAGCTGTTACTTTTCAGTTTAGTGAGAACTTTCTTTTCTTTGACTCGTCTGTTTTGAAACCAAATAGTGACTTGTCTCTCAGAGAGGTTTGTAGATGCAGATATCCTCCTTCGTTTGTCCTTGGTGATGAATTTATTGGTGGCATATTCCCGCTCAAGTTCTTTCAACTGCACTTTGGTGTAAGGCACTCTTTTCTTCCTCCCACGCCGAAAAGAGCTCGCATCCGAGGGATGCGAAACGACGTCTGTGAAGAGGAAAGCACACCTTACCATCCATTGCATTTAGCAGTCGTCAAAAAAAACACAAAAACTGTAACTGACACCGGAGTCAAGTTCAAGAGTATGCCGTGGGGGATATTATCTCGACTCTACCTGGTGTAATAAATTATATGGCAAAAAACGTAATTTTGAAAATGTATGAGGATTAAGAAGTGATAATGGAAAATCATGCATAATGATATCTAGGCAATAAACATTAACTGCATGCTACTATAGCGGTGCTGGTACTGGGGCATCACCCATATACTGTCTTAATCATAATCCTTTGAAGACTTAGTACCAATTAGTCGTGTGTATTTACATCTCGCAATGCTTTGTTCCCTTCAATTTACCAGTTTGGCACTGCATTGAAAGACTCGTGTTTATCTATACTTACCTGGCAAGCTTGATTTCCAGAGGTGGGTAGCTTGAGGTTGCTCTTTCGAGCAGCAGACTTGCCCGTTCCACCCATTGGTAATTGCCCAGGGCTGGTAGCTCTCCATGGATAATAATGTTTCATGTCTCGGTTCCCCGGCAGTGCTGATGGTAGGAACCACAGGTACGTCCAAATAACTGGGCATCGGTTGGTACGGCCCCGCGTAACCTTGATAGAAAGCGAACTCCTTAGCTCTGGAGGTGAATTCCTCGCCGGCAGACGTGTCCATGTACTTGTCGGCAGGATAGCCAGACAAGGTAGAGGGCTGAGCACAGGACTTGATACTGCTATGGTGGCTCATGCGGCAGGGATAGTAACTGCTCCCAAAGTATCCATAAGGAAGGGCGGCACTGGACGAAGTTTGAGCAGGACAAGGACTGCACTGTTTGACAGGTTCAGCGATGCCAGAGGCTGGCACTTCACTCGACGAGTAGGCAGAGCTGGGAGCTAGGGATGCTGGATGGGTCATCAAATTCCTGCATTGATTTGCTGTGAAGTTCCCTCCCGAAAATCCATCCATGTTTTTATTAATTTCATCCAAACTGTTGTCGTAGACGAACATTACTGTGTCGATCCAGCGGGGATGAAGTATCACGGACGCTGTCATATCACGTCCAACATTGAGACTAGTGGCCGTTTTAAAAGCCCCTAAGACTGAAAAGAGATACTGAATCTCTGAGACTTAGCAGCATTGACGCGCCAGTGTCGCTAAAGGCTGCTTCCTCATTGGCTGCGAGTCGACCACGTGATATGCAAAGTAGATGGTAAATATATGAAGAGTTAAAAAGGTAGATTCTGCATTAGTTCAATGAAGGAACATTGGGCAATTGGGATAAATCACGTTTACTAAAATACCTGACGACTAACGGCGCGCAAAATAAGCCAGTGATGTATGAACATCAGATAAGTGCACAGACAGAAAATAAGGCAGTATTTTGCATGTACAAAAAAAGGCAAACCAAAATTGCGAGTATTTTTATTTACATGTAACAGGATGAATAATGTACATAATTAAAGGCTAGATCACATTAAATAATTTGCAGTTCAGTGAAGGTCTTTTTTTGTGTAGTTGATTATTGTACCTGTAGCTGAGGTTACTTTTACATAGATGTTTATACTATCCACCCTTTTGAAATCTATATTTTCTGACCGACGCAAAGCGCTTTCTTCTAAAATAATTTGCCGCTTAAGCAAAACCTGACATTAGGATGGCCTAAAACCACACTTGCCCAGCTTTTTTTTTTATATTTCACTTCATAAATAATATCTTCAGGTACTTGAAACCAATAAGAAATTAACATTTTAAAGAACTGGGTAGCAGCAGAATTTTATAGTGTAAAGGAAACATCTGTATGACCTTTGTATTGCTTCATGACATAACTCGTTAAACCAAATGGTAATAATGCCATAGAACAGTCCGAAATTATTCCAGAGCCTACATTTCTTAAGCCGTGATAATTATTTGAGGGAATATATCTCTTCATTCTGGATATAATGTGTGCCATTAAACTAAGCACCAGAGCAAAGTTTATTAAAATGAATCACTATGCAGATTGGAACTCATTTTCTAGAACAATCAGTTAGTTTGAATTCTCATTCATGCGGACTAAATAATGTGTTTGCTTGCTATAATGACAGCAACATTTCTAGCCAGTCACAAATATAGATACATTTGGATCAAAAGACATTTATAAGATGGATAAGGATATCCACTAATTCCTTGTTTGCCGTTTGCCAGGCCTGATACTAAAAGTATTTAAATAAATGTCAGCGTTCTTACTTACCCCGCTAAGGCAGCCTATTCGTGTCGACCTACTTGCTGAAAAATATGCATAAATTGAGCGGGAACATAACTCTCATAACCGGGTTTCATTTTGAAATATCAGTGCAAGGATTTTATGAGTACCTGACTCAATTAAATGCACCGAAAAAGGGATAAACGGTGAATTATTTAACAATAGCTGGCACGTTGTTAAATGTGTTAAAATGCATAAATATGATTTGTTTTATAATATGTAGCACATTATTAAAAACGCTATTGGATCGATAAATATTAAGCTTGTTCTAAATGGATTTGAAATCAATTTGCAGTTATTCGGCGAAAAGTATGGGGATAAACCTTCTTCCCACAGTCATATACTGCATGCTGAGGCACAGTAACTGCTGAAAATGCATGCAAAGTGCAAAGATATAGCCAGTATTGTTCGGTTATTGTGGATAATAATTTTTAGTACAATTTCAGTCACTTACTTATATACCAGGTACTGTGATATATACAATAATAACCAGTTCCTATCAAACGAACTCTTCAAGCTTGTTTCATTCAACTGTTTGTTTCAGTTTTTTCTTGTGTCTCATAAGGTTCAATGGCTGTGGTAATGCAGCTGTTTAGAACAATCATTTTACAATTAAAATGCTCCTATTATGTTCTTCACAATTTCTCCCTCTCTCACTCTCACTACGTCTTTAATTGCCTCCTTCCTGTTTATCTCTCCCTTCCCTTCCTTGTACATTTTTGAAACGTCTTGCCCCTGTTTTAGTACAGGAATAATCCAACCGCTTGAGAAACAGCTGCACGCTGTTCCTCCAAACTTCTTTTGGAAATTGGAAGTGATACGAACCTCGATGATTTAGGAGCCCTGATTCTGAGCTGCTACTGACCATCGTTATTGGAGCAGAGACGGTGAATTCCAACCATGTGGAAGATAAACATTCTGCGATGACTAACGCGCCATAGAATGGCGAGATTAAAGCGTCTCCCCAGCGAATCTGGAAATTTTTATAAATTATCCTCCATGTCGAAAAATCAACTGAAAATCGTAATCTTTTTCGGGATTGTTGTCGGGTAAACATACTGAGGTGATTTCACAACACCAATCCTCGAAGAAAAATTATGACAAGTCAAATCGCGAATTGTGTGTGTGTGTGTGTGTTTCTCTTTAATGTGTCTGAAATTGCGTGACCGACTTATTCAATGACTGTTCATATATTTTGCAGTTGAGTGATGATTGTGTGATAACGTCACTGGTATTGGAGTAGAACTGTCACTGACTAACAATACGTAGCTTCCCCGTGATTATTAGTAGCTGGAACTCTTTAATTTGAATCTAATATAGCGGCTACTGTTTGATTTTCGCGGTATCGGCAATGTTAGTATATACCGAACGTAAATCACATTCAAAAGTACATTTGCTTTTCCAGTGACCAGATAAAATACGCAAATATGAGCCCGGCTGCATCGTCCTGGATTACGCTTTAAGTGGAAATGCATTGGAACATCAGATTTGCATGGCGTCGCAATAATCCTCCATTCTTGAATTAAAAGAACACTGCCCCTCCTTCCAAAAAGGACATATTATATTGAAACAAGCATTCGATTGCGTATCTAACTGATAAGTAAAACTTCGAATGCAATCTACTTGTTAAAAGAAAGTTTGTGCATGGTCTGTGTGCTACAAACATATGTAAACGGCCGCATTGTGGATTATACTACAAAATGGCAGCAACCAAATGGGCAGCTCTTTTACATACGGGTTAGACACGGCTAAAGGCCAAGGTCAAGTTGAAAGTTGCAGTCTAGCCAATCTGAGTGCTGTCATTCACGCGTTGACGACCCTGTCTGAATTCTTACAAAGGCAAGCCGTGAGAATTGACTTTTTCATTGCCGTTTTGTTTGTTTTCTTTTGTTTTTCACTCACAACTCTCCAAATGAAAAAAAAATTCTACTGACCATACCGTCTTCATTTCCAGGCTGTTTCTGCTTGGCTGGCAAAAGGGTGTGAAATGGATGCAGTCGTTTTCAGATACATTGCAAATTATGTGGCATTGCATCCGGTTTAAATGTACTGTTTACAAAACCTCTTGTCTCGAGCTGCCTGGAAGGCCTTCATATTATTGGAAAAGGTAGGGGTATTCTGTAGAAGGTCATATCACGCCAAAGTACTGACGATGGTACTATCGTGTAAACTGTTATCTCCAAGAATTGGTATCAAACTATCCACAGATCAGGACATCATCAATAAGGAGTATCTGTCCAGAGAGGTATTGTACACTGCTATTCTAGATATTGAAATGAACTGTAATGATTCCACTTTATAGCTGATAATTCAAATACAGTTTTTGTAATGATTGACTACTTTTCGTTAAGTAAAATCAACCCATGTACTTTAATTGTATCACATAATCCCTGAGTTACATCTCTTGATGTACATCAGCTCTGTGTTTTCAGTCCAGTCATGATTTGTTCTGTCTGCCTACAAATGTCGATAAATATCACAAAGGTGCGCTTTATAAGTGCGTGCAATCAAAACGGTCGCTATAGTAAAACTGAGTGGGATACACGCACAGTTGTGCAGATTATTTCGTTATTTGGTGTCATCTAAAATATGTTCAAGAATTATTCTTGAATAAAAGAGAGTTTGCGTATTAATCGTTTTATTGTATCAATATAGGGTTACTATCAACCAGTTTTTTGTGATTACTGTTATCTTGATGTGTCATTTCCACCTAATGAATGAAAGTATTCCGGAAGCCTATATATTCTAATCCCCCAAATTCTTCCGTATGAAAAGGGATCTTCGGGTTTGATGTAATGTCTGTGAATATTTTATCAATGGTGATTAATTTGAGAAATATTGACTTTAAAGAATTAACCGTATGTTGGAACTGGGACTTGTCGCGCGCTTACTCGTTCGAACAAGGTAAAAATTGAATTATAAGATGTTGAGTTTCCTTTTATGTGAAAACTATGCAATAAGTTTAGACTATTGTCCGGAAACGTTTATGATATCAAACAACAAAACGTTAATTGCATTTATTATTCTTAGCTCAGAACATTTCTAGAACCCTTTGTGGTAATTTGTTTCTGCTTCTGTATTGTACCTGTTCTCGAATTTGCTAATGTCGTTTTCCATTATTTCTATCCAAATGTATTTGAAATGAAAATAACATGCATGGACTCTAAGCTATGCGGTTAATTAGACAACACAATCGTGCAGTTTATATTTTCGTAGTTTATTCCACTTATTTGTTAGCGATCATTTACCAATAATTTATAAAAACTCAGTGGTGAATTCAAATAAATAACTTGATGAGTGCCGTTTTGATTCCTGGTTTTCTACAATATGGGACATATGATATGCCACATCACTTATACACCAATATTACTTGACCTTCACTCACGCTGCAAACATCTCAAATTTTCGATACCACGGGTTAGTATTGTGAAACAATATCATAGACAAAACCAGTAAAGAGGGTTTTATTTTTATTCTCGTGTGGTTCTATTACAGATGTATTACTTGTGTTAGAATGGTTTCTGGACTTTGGCTAAACTAATCGCCGTATGATATTACAGTGCTACCTTGATTATTACCCCAAAACAATTAACTACACAGTATGTTCACCACATATCCTACCACTTCATTTGGAATACTTATATGATCATTAGATTTATATCTGCAATTCTATTGGCCAACCTACCTTGCAAGCATCCACCGTACTTTTCTGAAATATTTTAAATTTCTATTCTGGAGCCCGAATGAAAGCTATCAAAATGCTTAATCAAAATCTAGCTGTCCATTGACTACCTGATTTACAGTACTATTACATGCATAAGAATAAATATATTTACATTATGGACTGGTTATTATTTTTTTCCTTTTATCCTCTAATTCTAGCACATCCCGAGTCTTCATTGTGAGTGCTGACTCCTGACTTGTTTCATGAACGAGCCACTTATGATAGACTTTGTAGATGTGTCATATATATTTGGAGAACAACTTGTTACTTACCAGAACTGACTTTGGTATAACTGGCCATATTAAGATTTCATCGAGTTTGTATCATTTCAATTATCTAGTCGTTTCGGAATGCAGCGTTTGTACAAATGTTTTGCATATGTATTTGTGCTGGCCTCGTTGGTCAATGGAACACATTCAGAGACAGTATGTTAAAAGGCTAATAACTTTATTGTTCGCATTTACTGATGACTGTCCACCATTCGAAATATAATAATGTATGTTTTTTTTGTCAACTATAATCGAGGAACAGAGTGCTGTTCTTCAGTTATTGATCTTGTCATATTTAACTTATTGGTACACATCTGCCTAGGTATTTCATACTGATGTCAGCGGCTAACGCTTTCGACTGTATCACCTTCATTAAGCACAGTAGGTGTGCACATTTATTTCATTGCAAAGTAAAATTGTACGAACATTTAAATAAGTCAGGTGCATTGAAACAACTGTTCATGAAACTGCTGCAACAGACATCATCAGCTTAAAATATAGTAGTGAGAACGCTGTTGTCAAACAATAGAAAACGCAACCATTTGAGCAGAACTATTCTAATATATTCTAACAATGCTCAAGTAGAACTATTGTTCAAACTACACGAAATCTTGAAATAAGCAATGACGAATTTGGAGCATGGCTTATTAGCCGTTCCATTCAAAATGTGCATCTCATTTAAAATGATCCAAACAAGGGTAATTTGCTTCAAACGAAGAGTTACCTCGTCCTGCTTTAAATCTAAGTGCATTATCACTTCCTCGTTTTGACCCAATTAACATTTATCAAAAAAAAATATTCCCACAGCAAGATATTTTAATTGTAAGGGCCCAGTTTTAGTACTGCGGTCCACAACTAAATTATTTATCCCAATTTGCTGGCGGCGACTGAGCCTTATTGGTTCATGATGCTGGTCTCGAAGCCAGAATTTTACCAGAATTTTTACTGTCAAGAGAAAATGCTGCCATAGTGAGCTCTCAAGAAAATAACGTTCATTTGATTTTAAACTCGTCTGGAATAATTCCCATTATGAATCTCCTAGTACTTATCTGTTGTTCTGCCTCCTCCACTTCTCTTAAAGTATTTTGTTTTGGCTGATGTTGTATTGCAACCGTTTGATAGCACATTTCCTGGAAAGCACTGTGGAGTTATGCAGTCTGGACTTTGCGATGATGGAGTCTTTTCTTCTCCTGCGTATACTGGGCTCGTGGGTGGGCAGACCGGGTGAATGATCACTCAGGACTGCAAACGAATAATATCACATTATTTGATTTAATTATTTTCATTGTTATGTTTATCATTATCATCTCCGACCTTAAAGTGTATGTAAGGATCGTTCGTCGTTATAACTAAATAGATGTAAAGTTCCATACTGGCTTTTTCCTGAATGACAAAAGCCCAATGAATACAGATAAAGATTTCCAGTACACATATGTATGTGCAGATGTCAGCGTTGAGGTAACTTGAATTTACGATCTCAAACCACCAGCATTCTATAAAAAACTGCTACCTCAAACTCTATATGATTTTAAATTCATGTAAGACATGCATCTTTTCAAGTTCCAGAAAGAACGCACGCAAGAAGATGCAATTATAGTGTGAAATCATATACGTGCTCTGTTTAAAATGACAAATGCCAAAGTTCATAGTTTGTGTGTATAAAACGTCATTGGTTTGAAGACATACGAATCAAGACCAGCCAGAAAACAAGAAACCGATATTATTTCACTGTGATATTAATGATGTCCACACTATGTCAGCATAGTCCTTTCTCACACTTAACAGGTAAAATGTCAAAACTAAAATATCAGTTAGTTCATTATAACGCATTGTAAATGCTTGTAATTTTAAGACCACTCCATTTTCACAATCCTTAACAAGATATATTTTGTGAATTTTTAACTTGTTTTGTTTTAACGGCATATCGTTTGCGTTGGCACTATTTTCTGTTACATAGCTCGCTGTGTGCCAAATACAAAGTCATATCTTTCTTAATAAAATATTGTTTTCTGCCGGTGTTGTATACACATATTTTGAGAATCCGGACGTTAGAACTTCGAACCAAAGTGTCTTGGTACCATTCACTATAAATTGTTTTGATTTTTCATTCCTAATACTTTATTTTTTGTTATTACCATCTAGATAAGTAAAATATAGTTTCTTGGGAGGTATTACAGTGAATACTGGTACAATTTCCTCTCAATAACTTTCGATTTTGCATCACTAAATATATGTTAATTAAAATGTGTCTGCCACCTTGCTAAATAATTAATCTTTGGAGAACAACGTCTTGTTTAGGTTTAATGAATGGTCCATTGTATTATTTAAAATGTACTTCAACATGCAACTGCAAAATATATTTCTGCATGAATATCTTTCGGTTAAAATCAACTCGGGGGTACTTAGGAAGAATTTACACTATGACACTGAATATTTAAACAAACCATCTTTTCTGTGTCAGGCTTCGGTTATCTGTATAAACAATATCGAAATAAACATCTGCACATTTTCGATCACAACCGCCTCTGAAAATCTTCAATGACTTTTACAAGTTTCAGTGATAAAGGAAGCACGAAAGGATAACTGGGTTATTTTCTCGCTTTCCAGTTTGCAAGTGAAATGCTTCCCGAACAGTAAAAAAAATCTCGACACCCACCCCAATGAACTATTTAAAATTATGCCATATATTAAGTCGTAAAATGAAAATCTGTTAATATCGTTTTGGGCACTTGAGTGGAGGATAGCATCAACATAAAGTTTTACTGTCGCTTTTAGGCTGAGACATTTCTCTTTTGCAATTTACGATTCCCGAAATGCAGCACTCTGACAACCTTCTACCAAACACAATTTTAGAGGTGAACTGGGTAGCTCGTTGCTTCATTGAATTAGACAGGGACTGCAATATTCAACAAACGTTTAAAATGAAGTGTTCCACACCGAAAATGGGCTTACTATCAGGCAGGACAGGATAGAAAATAAATTTATATTTATTCGATGTAATAAATACAAACGAGAACTAAGACTATGAGAAGTCAGAGACAATATAAGCTTGTCCTAGCCATTTTATGGATGTGGTATTATTTTAGTATATAAACCTGGCCTGTCAGCATTTCTGCAAAATATCACAGCAGTCATTTTTTTTGTCGTTCAAAATTAAACGTAACGTGATAATTCTGATTGCAAATGTTATTAAACTGATCAGAAATTAATGCCAGTCACGATAATTTGTTCTGTTTTAGCCACTTAATGAAGGAGGGTTATGAATTACTCATTCGCTAGGAGTAAAGAACGAGGGATGGCAACGGGTTATCCTCAGGCCTAGTTCATTAGTATTCGTCTTAGTTTGACCAGTGAGATTAGAGGATCGTGGGAACCCAGAGCTTCCTGATAAGCACGGGTGACCCTACATATCAGCCCAGGCTTAGGTTGGATAAGGAGCTTTCGGGAATAGCTGGAAATCACAAACACTCAGATGCTGCGAGTAGCAGCAACTCCACAATCACGAGATGTCAATATCACCGAACTGCATCAGTTCTAAGTCTGAAACGTGCATTGGAAAGGATAGTATCTGACACTCCGAGCAACAGGAGTAAAATTCATGTACAGTGCATGTATTCCAGATTACCAGCAAGATCATCTGAGTTTCTCCTGCAGTAGCGCAACTTTCCCACTAGATGTCTGCAGAGCTACTTGAAGACTTTCAAGAATATAATCCTGCTTTTTTTTCCAGTCATATCTCAAAAGATTGCAAAGACTTGGTCCTGATTTGTATTTATCTAGGTTAACAGCATCTATGTACGGAAGGCAGACTTTCGCCTTGCTGTAAAACAAAGCACAACCATTCCTGTCACAAGGCAATGTACTTACGCACTTACGCAAATGGATCATTCTATTACAATTGTGCACTTCAATAGCAAGGTAAAGCAGTAAAGACCCCTCCGGTTAATCTTCAAGCTGTTCGAGTCAAGGCCACAGAGGCGGCAACCGCATTTACTTTGCGAGATACACAGGCTGATGAGATCAGAAGTGCTAACTTGCGTGGAAATCCAGACGCGCATTTGCCTTTGAACAGAATTATGCAGTTTACCTAACGTGGGTATAACCGTCTATGTTGGAGCTGATTATATGAAATATGGTTGGACAAATGGATCTGATCCAGTTAATTCAGCACTGAGACATGGGAGGTTTGAGATTTATTGGTCGTTACAAATGGGCAGTGCACCTAGGCTTTCTACAAAGATACCTACATTAAACTTTTGAACAAATATTTAGTCTCTAAGTCATAAAATGCTTCGTGCCGACTGAATGTGGTGTCCTTGGCCTCCAAGACTAGTTTACACTTGCTTAATTATCTCCTTCTTTCGCTGTGCTTTTCTTTAACATTGTCTGTTCGGCTGCCCCAGTGAATCCGTCTCTTCAAATCAATCCCCAACCTTTCAGTAACTCGTTTATGTGAGATGGTGGACCTCGCGCTAATTTCGATCGTGGCTTTCAGCTTTGTTTTCTTTGAACTGTAGTGAGAAAGCACAACTATCGCCCACTGTGTGTGACTACAGCATGATTTAATTCAGCCTTCAGGCTTCGTTTTAATTAATCTTAGTAAAGCAAATCATTGCCGAACTTTGAAAAGAAAGGCATTGGGCTAATCAACAATACCGTTACCCAACAACCAGAACTTGGATGTATGTTTACAATTATTCGTGATTAGCGCTGCTGTCTTCTAAGTTTTGGAAATTCAGAGACAATTTCAAAGACTTTTTGTCGGAATTTAGGTAGCGCCTTGAACTTTTTTTATTGACATGCTTTTGCTTGATCAATTAATACAAACCAATGTTGCCCTGTGTGCATTATATCTCTATTATTTATATGTATTATACATTTGAAATTATGTGTACGCAGGAGAGAGAAGGGAGAACAATCTGCACTGAATTGTAATACAGATCAATCCCAGTAGGACAGATTGCAATTTTTGCTGCCGTTCGTTTCTGATTGCATGTGTCCACGTTTTGCAAAATGGCCATGTCGTCAACTTTTTGTGAGGCGATAGGGAATCGTTCTGTCGAATAGAAATTCGAAACATAACGGCGAAAACATGGACGCAAGGCCAAACACACTCATAGGTGATTGGCTGCAAAGCCCTCAACTATGTCAGGAAGGTGTTTTACTGCCGCTCAGTGTGTCATGAACAATTAAGAGCAAGGAACCCGATGCTGAGATTATTGATCCTTTCATCATTGCTGATACCTCTTTACAGTTAACAGTCAGGCACAACAATCCAACATTCTCGCCATATTTGACGTGTTGCTCCTTACCAATACCAATTCGCCAGTGATTTCCCTGCTCAGAAATTAGTCGCAACAAGATATGTGTTGGTTACAGAATGTTCATTTCATGCATTTATTTGAATAGCCTGTAAGTGTTGCATTCACATTTCCGAGAATTTACTAATCCCATTTCATGCTACGCTCGTAAAATCTTAAAACGAATGGAATTTTCAGTTCAAACGTGTGGTTACTTCCACATTGCCATGCACCCCAGGAAGTTAAAAATCTCTTGAGTGACTGTGTTACCATTACAGACTATTAAAAAAGCACTAAAAGCTATGAATCATTGTACAGATTAATGTCAGTAAAGACAGCAAATGAAACCGGAGCATTTCAGTTTTGCATTCAATCAGTGTGGAAATATTAAAGTTATATATTAATTAGTTATACGTATTAAATAGTCACACATCGCAGTTTCCTATTGACTTCACTGTGTGCACTGTAGAAAATCCATCTATATCAAAGTGGAAGCACATATTTCTATTGGTTAGAAATCTCATTTATATTCTGAATTTTATGTCTTTATAAAAATGTTACTATGTGAAGCACATAACCCTCATTAATGTTTTCAGTTGAATGAATTATGGCTATTATTAAACTTACTTTATTTTACAATTCAACAAAACAGTCTATCAGGTAGATTTTGCCAAGCATGCAAATTTGAATATGCATACTTTAATTGATTTAGATATAGATGAAAGCCAGTTTCTTTTAAAAATCACTTTCTTTAGCAATAGAGAGCTTCAGGCACTTAAATCATTTCCATGTGCAAGCTGTCCGAGAATTATATCAAATTATTTTAGCAGGAACTTTCATTTATGCCTAGACACCTCTCAAATTGAACTGCGGCCCAAAAAATGACTTCGATCAATTGAGTACGGTTCGTAGTTTGCTGAAATTCTAATTCACCTCGTGCAGCGATAACTCACAATTACGCCAATAAAAAATCAACTTAAGCTTAAAAGTGTTCGCTTCTATTAGACCGACTTGCGACAACTCCAAAATATACATATTCAAATCTTTTTGGTGACGATAAAGCAATATCACTGCTCAAAGCAGTTTGTGTGGCATGAGCAAACTGTGTAAAACGGGGCATCTGGAGCTGTTTCTCATGATTGTGCAGATTGTGCAGATCAACAGTAGAGGGAGCACAAAGACAGGGAGTGACACCGGGGATCCGAGGGCGACTCTCTGGGGCATCAAGCACCGAAGGGGAGAGAGAGCTGCGGATTCAGTCAAGTGATGGAGGATGTGTGCCTGCCTATTTCTTAATTCTATGGGAGCATTCTCTTAGTTAGCCTCCGAATTGTTTAAACTATTGCGTAAACGTTACTTTTTAAGCCTCCCTTTCAGAATTATTACAATGCTGCACAGTCCACTGTAATTCATCACACAGGATATGATAATCGAAGCATGTTATGGTGAAAAGATCATTTTATCATTACGCATTATGCCTTTCTATTGTAAAATGCTTTATAAATAATATACAAATAACAGTGGCAAAAAAATTACAAAATATGGCCATTTTCACTCGCTAGGGATTGATCTTTACGGTGTTTATGTTTTTTTCAGTTACGAAGATCATTACATTAGGATGGACTCTCTCAAGGCACCAAGGTGTTTTAATCGTACCCATTTCCCTGCTTATCTGTCAGCTGCTGTTACAACAGGGAACTAATTAAGCGTGTACAATTAGGATCGCCCCAGAGGGAAGCCGGCTCAAACCCAGTCAGTCTCACGTTAGAGCGTTAGGGGACCGAGAAACTGGTCCTCAGCCAATCTCAGAAACAGCTCTGGCAAGAGGGCCAACTAAGGGGTACTCATTCCGCCAATCTCATGCCTGGATATCCTAAACAGATTGTTTTTCTATTACACTTTCAACACCGGAAAACATCCCAAATGCTTCTTAAGAAAACAATCGGATCGCAGAGTCGGGAGGAAGTCGGAATCAAAGCCAGGTTGGAAGAGATCATTTAGCATCTCAAAAGAGGGGAGAGGTGGATAAGCGGAGAGGTGGCGAGGTATAGAAAAGACAGCTCAACGCTTTGGGTCCAGTCTAGTGAAAGCACAGCCATTCGGGGCGGGGGGGGGATAGCAAGGTGGGGAAGAACAATAAGTCAGAATTGAAAGAACGCGGATTTGTCAAAGAGAAACGGTCTAGAGGAGATAGCGAAAGGACAGATGAGGCCAGAGAGGAGTTGGAAATAAGGGCTGAAGATTTTAATTTGGCAACATGACAAGAGCAAGCTAGACCAGTGAGCACAGGAATAACGAATGGATAAGACTTTGGATGAGCAACATAAGCACTTTGAATGGGCTCAAGCTTTTGTGCGTGTGGTGAGGAGGTGGAGGGGGAGTGGAGGGAAGGTGGTATAAGACGGGACGTCCCCACAAGAACTTTGGAAGACGTGAAGACCACGTGGTGACTGCAGTCCCCGTGAAGACTGCAGTCCCAAAGCAGCTTTTTCCTCAAACTGATATGTGATGCCATCTGGATAACACCACCGATTGCACTGATGGTTATGGCAATGTATGAATGCTTTTATGCAGATAAGACCTTTGTTTCCTCCATCCACTAATTGTCTGGACATCTTTAATATATCGTACTTAAAGTATATTTTGAAACGAAAACAGAAAATGCTGAGAAAAACTCAGCAGGTCTGGCATTTGTGGAGAAAGAAACAAAGTTAACATTTCAGGTCAAGAGACCTGAAGAAGGGTCATCTGAAGAAGTATCTCTGGAGCTGAAACATTAGCTTTGTTTTCTTTCTCCTCAGATGCTGCCAGACCTGCTGAGTTTTCCAACAATTTTTGTTTTTGTTTCAGACTTACAGCATCCTCAGTTCTTATTTCTCATTTCTGCCTTTTTGTGCATACTAAAATCTTCTCATATCCATGCAAAGTAACAGTACCAATTCCTCCTTTGGCATATGCGCACCACTTAACTAACGCTCAGCTAATCACATACACTTGACCCAGGAACAGTGCAACTAGACCAGGTGGAGGCATACCCAAACAAACTTATGCACAAAGTTTTGGAAGAACATTTAGGAGTCTTCCAACCTGATGTTCAAGGAATCTTGCATAAAATAATACCTGACACCTAGTTAATGAATCACTGGTGCAGCTTCTTACATACAGCAAAAGAATATCGAAGCCCCAGTTCTGATCCCTGGCTAATCTCATTTAGAAGATTTTGAAAGCACATCTTGACATTGCATTCCATTACCTTAGACTCTTGATATTGTCAGATTACATGTAACTAGAAAACAAATTGCCACCCAATGTAACAATGTACATAATGATAAAATATTAAAGGACAATAGAACTAATACTCATTTAGCCAGTTGCAAGACTGGTTTTAAACAATCAGATACTTACAACTTAATTAAACCCTGTACAATGCCCACTGGTAAAATGTTGAATGATCAAATAACTAATATCGAACAAACCAAATGCATTATATTAAAAGGAAAGCATCAAATTCTAATGCCAACAAATTTCATCCGAAGCACACTGGAAAAGTATTAGAAATCTAAGATCCATCCAATCTGACAAAATTAATCAGCAGTAAACTCTCACAGGTTCAGTGACCAGTCAGACCAGAGGACACAAGGTGTATAGTTTTTAGTACATTTAATGATTTGACTGAGAGAGGGGTTAGGAAAGGGTGTGAGTGGTGAATATTAGCTAAGAACCCAGGACAACTCAAATAATGTCCTGGCTGTTTGATGTTCTCCTCAAAAGATTTTAGTTTAATGTCTTATTCAAAGGACGATTACTCGCTCAAGTTAACAGAGGTTGGTGAAGGCACAGACTTTTGACTCAGAGGAGAAACTGCTAAAGAAAATAACTAATTCAACACTTGGTAAATGAACAAAGGGATTTAAGAGTTGATTCCATACTTGTGCACTGCCGGCAAGGAACAACATCCACAGGGGTGTAATGTGGGAAATTTTGCACACAGAGCCTGTGGTTTTTCATTGATTCATTTAATAGATGGAAAAGCACAGTCTTTGCACCTACAATTTCCTGCACTGTGCTTCCTGTGACTACTGTTTCCTGCTGGGACTGCAAAATCAGCCCTTTAGGGTACAGGTCATTAAATATTAGCTCGCAGGTGCAATGAGAGCCGTTTATATGTTCAAAGAATCTTGGACCTCACAACAAAGGGCATGAAACTTAAATGTAAGAGATTAGGAAAGTGCTCCAGAGATCTGATTTGAAATAATGTGTTCAATTTGTTTGCTTTTGACAAACTTGGCACAATTTAGACATGAGTTGTTGTTGCTGTTGTTGCTCCTTTTGTGGCAACTGTTAATATTTCAACTGCTGCCAATGTCATCCTCTGCTTTTTGAGTCAGAAATTTAACTTATTCTAATAAAGAAAAGGGGTGGTCTATACAGATAAGTTCCCTTTCTGTTTCATCATAACATGAATATTTTGCACCTTCATTAATATGCAACTCAAAGCTGGAGACACTCAAATTAAAACTGAGCAATACTATCTATTTAAATCTTAAAAAATCTTAAGTAAGGGTGTTGCTTCCCAAGAATGGCTCAGATGGTCAAGAATGAGGATGAGATATTCCCAACCAAAATATGATGTTTGAACAATAGGGGGATAAATTCAATTTATGGCCCACACATGTTTTTGCTTATAATAAGGCACTTAGTAGTAGGTTGTGTCATACCATCCAGTCCAGATTCATAAATTACATTTCTGAGAGAAAGAGGCTAAACTATAAGAATCTGTAGTACATATAAGTGAAGACTAAGTGCAATATGTAATGTCAATGGGACCAGCACATGAATGTGAATGATGTGCACAATTATAATGGGGATCAGGTGTGAATGAAGATTAAACATAATAGTGCACCACACAGCTTGAGTTATTGTGTTTGTATTTGTGAGTGTATAATGGACACTCTAAGGATAATTGTGGTCAGTACAATGTTTTGAATTTGGAATGAGACAGGTGTATATTGTAGAGCATGTTGCTTTGTAAATGCTTTGTGGTATTGATTGGATTACACAGTGCACAAACAGGCCATTATCCCATTGGTCCAAGCTAGTGTTTGTACTCCATATGAGTTTTCTCATAGCCCCCTTCATGTAACCCTATTACTATGCACTTTTAATTCTTTACACCTTCATTTGTCTCCCTAGACTTTTCTTTAAATGCATCTATGCGAGTCACATCAGATATTTCTTGTGGTAGCATGTTCCACAATATTTCTACTCTTTGGTCAAGGATTTCTCCTGAAATCCCGACTGGAAACACATGGGCCATATCTTCAACAAATTTTTTTTGGGGTACCTTGGAATTTTCCTCAGTTGTGCAATTTTCTCCAATGTCTGTTTCCACACCTTGTAGACATTGAATGGAGTAATTTGAACCTGGTTACCACTGTCAGCCATACGATGTTTCATTTTTCTCACTTCAAGAAATAATAAAGAAATGAAAAACAGAAACAGCCCTCCTTGTGCCCTTTATTCTCGATCACAATTATTAGACAAAATACTCAATATTGCTCCATCACTAAGCCAAAGATCACCTTTCTTGCCATTAAATGCATAGTTTGAGTTTTTGGAATATTGTCAGACAAGTTTATTCCTCAAGTGTACTGTACTTGGACATGTGCAAACATGTATTGAGAATTCTTGTAGCTTTTTTATAAGTTTATGCAAGTTTTGCATCCATACTGGTCTCCTACCTTTATGTGGATTCATTCCTTTAAAGCCCTTTGTCAGCAGCCCTCTATTGGCAGCTGAGACACATAACCACCTTTCAGTGAAAAGGGTCAGCATCAGGTCCAATATATACCAGAAGGCCCTTTAAACAGTTAACATTGGACTGCTCTCCAAGTTTCAGTGGAGTCTTGTCACAGCATTCAGGCAGTTGTGGAAAATGTGACATATATTGCTGCTGGGTTCATACTCAGATGTGAAAATCTGTCTGAGTCCATACGTGCATGTGCAATGTATATTAGCACAAAATTAATATTCAGGTCACCCCCAACTTTGCCAATCTCAATACTACGAGCAGCAAGAATGATGAGGAAAAATCAGGAACACAATTGTGTGAGGTTCTCAATGTGCCCCTTTTAAGGAAGGTTGATTGTGAGGAACTGGGAGGTCAGACACTGTTGAAATGCATTGCTCCTTCTTAAAAGGCTTAAATATGTAATTAGAATGTTATGCCAAGTTATATGAGTTTAGGCAAGACATCACCCACAAACTTATCCCCAAAATGAATAAGGTGAATGTTAAACAGGCTACGCATATTTAGTACTTCAAAGTACAAATACTTTTTAATTGTAATGTTTTCCTTTTCTGTGTTAACTATTTAGTAAAGTTATTTTGGTGTCTGCACTACCACTTCTATGCAGTTTTTCAATTTTCTGTACTGTACTTGCAGTTACTATTCAAAATTCTTATAGTAACACATAACATTTAAATATTTAGGGCAGTTGAAATTTACTATATCCAGTTTTTTTTTAGTTTTCATGATTGAAATTAGGAGCGATAAAGGAGAACCCTTGCATTTATATGCCTGATGTAACTCTGGGACCCATGATTATTGATCATATTATTTATACTGGACACACTTTGAGAAGCCTCACTAATTCTGTTTCATTTCAGTCTCAGAATCTTGTTGCAGTGTTGCTGGTGCACTGCCTCTTCCACAGAAGGCCCACTGAACCGTACAGCAATTAGACAGGGGTAAGGCCATCAGCAGCACTTCCCCCTGGAATCAAGGTCTTGGGGAGAGAAATGTGCCCAGTAACAGTCCTCAGCCAATCACAGGCCATTCTTGCACTCGCCATTACCACAGAGGAAACCATAACTGCTGGCAGATAAACCCAGCCTCCCGCTCCACAAAGTTCCAGGATCATGGAGGACTCAGGAGAAATATAAGTGATGTAGGGGAAAGGTGCAGGTCTAATGTCATCACAGACTTGCTTGCCGCTGAGTTATTCCGAATGGCAGGAAGAGGTGAAAGGCTATGTGGGAGATGAGGCCTTTTGTTTTAATTGATCACTACTGCACTGCAATTGGAGGCAGGGCTGATATGTTAAACATAAACCTTCCTATCAGAATTTAATTCTTGGGGAAGCAGGAAAACAATGGTGTTTAGGTCCACTATCACCTTACTGAATTAAATGTTCTGCCTGCCTTCAAACTTACCATCTCCAGGAACAAACGTTGCCAACATCTGCCTGAACAATACTACATTCTACAGATTTGCTTATAAATGACTGTATGTGTTAGGATTGTTTTACCAATTGCTGTGAGGATCTTCACAGAATTAGGTTCACACGTTCCAAGATGAGGCATCTTTCATGTTAAGTCCCTACTCATAAAGAGATACAGTAAATATTGATTGTGCTACAGGAGTAGTAACCCAGAGGTTGAGATAATGGTTCAGAGTTATGAATTAAAATCCTGAAACAATTAGAAACCTTAAGTTCGGTTAAGCAAATAAATCTGAAATAAAAGTTGGTGTCAGTATAGTGATTAATTCATTATTGGTTCATTGTAAAATCCCTTATGGTTAAGTAATATTCTTTAGAGAAGTAACTCTACTTTCCCAAACTGATCTGTCCTTTCAGTGAGTCCTGATCTACTGAATCTGGTTCATTTTTAATTGCCTCTTGCAAACGGATCAGTTGTCTGAATGACAAATAGGGATCAGAATGAATAATGATCTGGGCAATGATGCCTTCAACCTACAAAAGATTTTGTTTTAAAAACAGTAAATGGTGTTTACGTTGTGAAAATGATCAATGAGTGGAGAAGGCAAAATGCTTCGAAAAGAAAAAAAAACTTCGAGATTTACCTGATACCTCTCATGTAGGACATGCCAAAGCACTTACCAGCAAATTAAATATTTCTGAGTGTCGTCATTATGGTAATGTGGGAAAAAATATCATTTCATTTAATTTGTACTCAGTATGGCCCACTGAGAGCCATGAGATAATAACCAGGAAAACTTCTTTATGAATGACCAAGGGATAAATGTCGGCCAGGATAAAGGAGAAAAGTCTCCCACTCTTCAAAGAAACATGCTATGGGTCTGCTATTAACCACCTGAGAGGCCAACAGGATCTAGGTTTTCTCCTTTTCTTAACAAGCTTCAAAATGTTCAAGACATTAACAAAGCTACCACAGCTTCTCAAAACAACTCCACGTTCAACAGGAGCACATTGTATTAATTTACTGTCATTTACATAGAAACTACATTCTGTACATCAGTGACTATCGTCCAAGAAACAATATGATGCTTCTAATATGTGACGACCAGAGATCCGGTATTTTCAGAAGGAGAAAGTCCACATGGTTGGTAACCATTAGGAGATCAAGGATAGCCTGAATGTTGATGGTACTTCTTCATTGACAAGCTCTCTAAGAGAACAGAAAGGAAATCTAAACATTTATATTTCTCCCGCAGCTGACAATTTTACCAACAAGGTAAGTGTTTTGTCCTACACACAAAATGATTTGCACTCGCAATGCAGGAAATGATGCCATCATGAAAGTGTGGGTACTCTTAACTCTGGTTTATGTCACAGGAGATGGATCAGATAAAAGATGGGTGCACTGATGAACTGTATACTTCCTCACCGTGATATCAGCAGGTCTATTCTTAATTTTCAGCCAGGTAAGAAGGACCTGGATTGCTGCCTTCACTCTGTCTGTGATTTCTCAACATGTAGCTTTCACTTTTGCTTTTACTAGAGCAGAGCTTTAGTTCTAAGTATGAATCCTTTGATGCTTTTTCAGCCAAACAAACTCCAACACGCCACATCAAAGGGAGCAATCCTGTCCAGATGTCTCCACTCTGTAGTTGTGAGCAATTAGCTCACTTTTCTGCCATTACTACAAGTTAGCCTTTAATGGTAAATTGGAACCCTTTAAAAGCTGCTACCTAGGTAGATTTTACATTCTTAAGCCACATCTATCAACAGACAGACTCTCTTTCCACGTGCCTTTGTCTATTCAAATTAGGAGAAGGGAATCCTATATAAACTTCTGGCAACTAGGGTCTGCACAATTCTTTTGTTTTAGAAAATCATTTTTTGATTTAAAAAATATTTTTAAAGTTAATTTGTTACTTTTGACTCCAAACATTTAAAGTAGACATACTCAGTAACATTAAGTATTCTCTCAACTGCAAATAGTTAATCATTCTGTGTGCATGCACGTCCACAAATATAACATGTTCAGTTTTACTCAATACATCTTTTGTTGCATCTTTGCAGTCAGTCACATAATGGCTAATTTAAACATTTCATTATTAGCGTATATCTTCAGTCACCTGCAACCTATTCTCTCACTTAGCCAAGGTAAAGAGCACATTGCTGTTTTTGTTGCAAAAATTGAGACCATTCATTGCTATTTCCTTTATTTCTTTTGCTATCAAGCCAAACTTCATCTAAATTCTTCCTTCACCAGCCTTGAACTCGCATGTTCTGTTATTTATCTCCTATTTTCCCTTATGCCATCTTTGAGCATTCCCAAACTGTCTTCAGCCTTCAACTTGGTTGATCACCTTTAATATCTCTGTTCCATTGTCCTAGTGGGACTGTCATTGCCTGATTACATTTCTATCTATAGAGTTGATTCCAGAGAAATACCTGCAATGGCTTTCCTTCCTATTCCTGCATTGATACGAAAGGTCTATATTTAATCCTTGTCTATTAGTGGGAAGTGATAGTTCAAAAGCATTAGCATTAGATTACTAATCCAGAGATCCGGGTAATGTTCCTGGGTCCCACGTTCAAATTCTGCCATGGCAGATAATGGAATTTGAATTCAATAAAAATCTGGAATTATGGGATTAATAATGACCATTGTCGATTGTTAGGAACAATCCATCGGGTCACTAATGCCCTCTAGGGAAGAAAGCTGCAGTCCTTACCTCACCTGACCTACATGTGACCCTAGACCTACAGTAATGTGGTTCACCCTGTCCTCCAATCAATCAGGGATGGGGAATAAACACTGGTCATGTCAGCAATACCTATATTCTGTGAATACACACAAAAAAGTCTACACACTGCCCTTCAGTGACATCATCTAAAAAAATGATGACTCATGACACTCACCTGTACTTCACTGTCAGTTCTGTCAACTGCTTGACTGTCTTTGACTTGTAACACTTAGTTATTCAACACTCAGTATTGGATGAGAAGAAATTCTCTCTAATTAAATTTCTAGAAGATCAAAGCTATTGACTTTGGTCCCTCTCCCAAATTCTGTTGCATCATTAGTGACTCTATCCATCTCCCTAGAAAATGGTTGTTGCTGAACCAAGCTCTTCACAATCAAGTTGTCGATTTTTACATAAAGTTGAGATTCCCAACCAATATCCTGTCTATTATGATTCGGCTAATTTTTGCCGTGCCGTTTTTATAACATCCAGATTAGACAATGCCATCCTAGGTACCTCTTATCTTACACCGTTTAAACTGAGCCCATTCATAATTGCCGCCCATACCTTGCATGCAGCACTCCCCATTCGCCCGTCACCTCTATACCTCCTGTCTTGCATTATCCAGCAATATATTGAATTTAAAATTCCTTTCCTTGTTTGCGTCTCACCCCCACTTATCCCATAACCTCCTTGAGTTCTATAAACCCTGATATTTCTGCTCTTCTTCATTTCTGGGCACTTTTAAAATCACTTTATCAATAGCAATTTTTGCATTTAAGAAGCTACTTCATAAAATCTGGAGTTCCATCCTTAAATTTCTCTCCCACTCTATTGCTCTCTTTCTTTAAAGTGCTCCATAAAACTTTTGTGCAAGCTTTTACTCAATACCTTAACATCTCCTTATGTAGCTTGGTGTCAAGTGTTGTTTGATAGTTCTTTAATGAAGTGCCTTAGGACATTACACTAAGTCAAGTATGCTGTACAAGTGCAATATGCTTTTACTGTTGTTGGATGGACGAGTCAGATCCATCAACACCACAGTGGAACTTTGTATGATTACAGCTCTTATGACAGCTGCTTTGGTACATTGATAGCTGCTTTGGCACAATTTAGCTTGGGGGAGATTGAGTTCAAAGGGGCTTCAAAGGCATCACTCCTGTCCTCTACTACTATGTTGGTCTTGCTGAAGTGCCATTTCAGGAGAGTGGTTTGGCTATTTGGCTATATGACCTCCTCCTTCAGAATGATGGCATATCTACTTCTCACCCTATAAGTATCTTTGAAGTGCTAAGTATACAGCCAACCCCAGCATCTGCAAACTATATCAAGACACAGAGATCTTCAAATGATCCCCTTTAGGTCCAGAGTTGCTTGAGACAGCCATCCTTGGTAGCTCAAGAAGTTTAAGAGCCATTAATCTTTCAACTCCCAAATTTCAGTGATGAGTTGCTTTGTAAGTTTTAAAATAAAGAAAGTTAATGATGATCCCACATTGACTTCAGAGGTTAACAAATGTGACCGTTCACTCATTCTACTCACATACTATGTCACACACAAATTTTAGACAGAGACGAGTAAGAAAACTAAAACAAGAGCATTACAAATCTGAGTGATTTCATTCCCTTTCTTAATAGGCCTGTAGTTTCTTAGATGAGTTGATGCTTTAGCTGGAGCGAAGGTCTTGCAAAAGCTGAGGATTATCAGCAAACAATGAATAGTTGAATTGTCAGGAGGTTTGTTTTCAGGTGAATTTGAAATTATTATAACAGGTTGGCAAGTGTTCTTCTTCCACTTTAAATGTATCCCTGTTTATTAGCCTACCGACTTAGTATGGGGAGGTGATGGCCTAGTGGTGTTATCACTGGACTGTTAATCCAGAGACCTGGGTATGTTCCAGGACAGAAGGTGCAATTTGAATTCAATTAAAAATCCAGTGATGACCACAAATTGATTGTCAGAATAATGCATTTGGTTCACAATATTCTTTAGGGAAGGAAACTGCTATATTAGCTGTCTGGTTTACATGTGAATCCAGACCCATAGCAATGTGGTTGACTCTTAATTTCACCTCGGTGGGTAAACTTTACTCAAAAAGAACAGGGGGAAAAGGGAATGAAGTTATAATTTTGAGAGATACAGGATCTAATCATTCTCTAATCGCAAGAGATTAATGTATTTGCACGCTTTCTGACCTGTTATCCAAGAGCACAGTAACTTGTGGAATAGATGGGCAGAAATTTAGCATTCCCCTATGTAAGATCAGATTGGAGTGCAAACTCAAGACTGGGGAAGTAACAGTGGGAGTGATTGACAGGGTGACAGTTCCAGGAATACATTTTGTTCTTGGGAATGATTTAGCAGGATCCAAGGCAGGAGTGACACCCCTTGTTGTGGAGAAGCCAAAGGAAAACCAGAGAACTGAGGAGTTAAAAGAAAAATATTCTGGAATTTGTCCAGACTGTGTAGTAACAAGATTCCAGTTAGGTTCAGTTAGCAGATACCCTGTTTGATGTAATCGTGCAGGAAAAACCTGAATAGGCAGAGGCTCATGCAGAAGTGTTTAGTCCGGAAAGGCTAATGGACTCACAACAGAAAGATGAGACAATAAAAGATATATATACATTGATGCATACTCAGAAAAAGAGTCAGAATGTATTCCTGAGGGTTAGTATTTTAAAGAAAGAATCCTAAGATGAAAATGGAGACCACAGCAGGTTAGTGCAGAGGAAAAATGGATGGAAGTGCACCAGATTATGTTGCTGGTTGCATACAGACAGGAAGTGTTATGGGTAGCACATGAACTACCTGTAGGAGATCACCCAGGTGTGAGGAAGACTCAGGCTAAGGCCCAAAAGCATTTCTATTGGCCTGGACTGCACAAGGATGTGGTTAACTTTTGCTGTTCATGTCATACATGCCAAATGGTAGGTAAGCCACAGGCAGTAATAAAACCAGCATGTTTGCTGCTATTTCCCACATTTGAAGAACCTTCCACGTGGGTTATGATTGATTGTGTAGGTCCCCTTCCTAAAACTAAAAGTGGAAACCAGTACTTGCTAACCATAATGGATGTATCTACCAGATTTCCGGAGGCAATTCCACTATGGAGTATTAAGGCAAAAAGGGTGGGAGAGGAGTTAGTAGCTTTCTTCACGCGGTATGGGCTACCCAGAGAAATTCAGTCAGACCAAGGTTCTAATTTTACCCTTAGGCTATTTAAGGAAGTCATGGATAGCTTAGGTATGCAGCATTTTAAGTCAGGTGCATTACATCCTAAATCCCTGGTGCTTTGGAAAGGTGGCATCAGACCCTGAAGACCATGTTAAGAGCATATTGTCAGGATTAGCTGAATGACTGGTATAAAGTTATTCCATTTGTATTGTTTTCCATTAGAGATACCCCAAACAAATCTATGAGTTTACTCCCTTTGTGTCAATATTCAGACATGAAGTGAGAGGGCCTTTGAAATTAATGAAAGAGAAATCGACAAGACCGAAGCTGGAAATCTCACAATTGGATTACATATCTGAGGTGAGGGAGAGATTAAATTGGGTAGGTGAGTTAGCTAAACAGCACCTAAAGAGGGCACAGCATAGAATGAAACAGATGGCAGATAAAACCTCTAAAATTCAGATGTTTTCCCATGGGGATGCTGTGTTAGTATTGTTACCAGTGGTAGGAGATCCCTTCAAAGCGAGGTTTTGTGGTCCCTATCAAATGAGAAAACATTGTCAGATAAACTATCTGGTAAAGATGAAAGGAAAAAACTGTATTGGGAATGTCATGTGAATATGTTGAAACCTTATCATAATCGAGACAGGGAACTGGAAAAACAGGTCTTAGATAATGTCCTGCAGAGTGAGGAATCAAGTCCAGGTGTTGAGGAGTTTTATGGCTCCTCAAAATGCATTAAGCAATGAGGAAGTCCTTGAGGAGTGGGATTTGCTTCAGGAGCAAAGAACCCAGTTGAAAGGTTTGTTGCAGCAGTATGAGGACTTATGCAGGAATAAGATGGGGAGGGCTAATACTATTGTGCATGAGGTGCAAGTAGGAAATGCTGTTCCAATAAAACAACACCCCTACAGACTTAATCCTTTCAAAGCCACTTAGCTCTCTTTTATATCTTAAGTGCAAGGTGCTGCATTTCAGGAAAGCAAATATTAGCAGGACTTATACACTTAATGATAAGATCCTAGGGAGTGTTGCTGAACAAAGAGACCTTGGAGTGCAGGTACATACCTCTTTGCAAGTGGAGTCGCAGGTAGTGAGGATAGTAAAGAAGGGTTAGGACAGTAAAGAAGGGTTTGGTATGCCTTCCTTTATTGGTCAGAATATTGAGTACAGGAATTGGGAGGTCATGTTGCGTCTGTACAGGACATTGGTTAGGCCACTTTTGGAATTGTTTGGTTTAATTAACAGAGGGGTTCACCGCTGTGTCGTAACAACAGCAACAGCCTGATATAGTTATACTCGTGAAATTATACCTTACAGACAATGTTCTGGGCACCACCATCACCATCCCTGGATATGTCTTGTCTCAGTGCCTGCAAGTTGGTGGCACAGTGATATACAGTCAGATGGGAGTCGCCCTGGAAGATTTCAACATTCAGTCCATGAAATCCCATGGCTTCCAGTTGAACATGGACAAGGAACCTCATGTTCATTATCACATTCCATCTTCACTTAGCTGATGAATCAGCACTCCTCCATGGGGTCGGGGAGTCCAGAACTAGAGGGAATAGGTTTAGGGTGAGAAGGGAAAGATATCAAAGAGACCTAAGGGGCAACGTTTTCACACAGAGGGTGGTAGGTGTATGGAATGAGCTGCCAGAGGTTGTGGTGGAGGCTGGTACAATTGCAACATTTAAAAAGCATTTGGATGGGTATATGAATAGGAAGGGTTTGGAGGGATATGGGCCGGGTGCTGGCAGGTGGGAATAGATTGGGTTGGGATATCTGGTCGGCATGGACAAGTTGGACGGAAGGGTCTGTTCCATGCTGTACATCTCTATGACTCTATGTTGAACAACACTTGGAGGAAACACTGAGGGTGCCAAGGGCAGAAAACACTCCCTGGTGGGGGATTTCAATGCCCGTCACCAAGAGTGTCTCAGCATGAGTACTACTGGTCAAACTGTTCGGGTCCTAAAGGGCACAGCTGCTTGGCTGGGTCTGCAGCAGATGGTGAAGGAACCAACAACAGGAAAAATATACTTGACCTCATTCTTGCCAAACTGCCAGCTGCAGGTGTATCTGTCCATGACAGTATTGTTAAGAGTGACCACTGCACAGTCCTTAGCTTCTGAAGATGGGATAGTTGTACAGCCTCCTTCAGTGAGTTGTGTAATGATCCTATGTCTTTAAGAGGCATATTTTCTCTTTTTTTAATGAAGCAAGGTTGAGACAGAGCCGGTGAGACAAAGTCCTACTTTCATACTGAGAATACTCTTCTGATTTGTGAAACTATCAGTTGTGCTCAATGTGACAAACGTTGAACAAAGCTAGCAACTGAAAACTGGGTATCCATAAGGTGCTGTGGGCCATAACCAGCAGCATATTTGTACTCCAGCACGATCTACAACCTCATGGCTAACTCTATCATTACCATCAATTTGGGGATCAGCCCTGAGTCAATGGAAAATACTGGAGCACAGGCCAGAAACATCACCAGGCGCACCTAAAAATGAGGTGTCAACCTGGTGAAGCGACCAAATAGAACTATTTGCATGCCAAACAGTGTAAGGAGAAGTGATAGACAGAACTAAATGATGTCACAACCATGGGATCAGATCTAAGCTCTGCAGTCCTGTCACACCCAGTCGTGAATAATGGACAATTAAACAACTGTCTATGGACCAAACCTCCTAAAAATAGAAGAAGATAAGCTGGATCTCAGCTTTTTCTTAAGTATAAGGTGTTGTGTTCCAGGTGCAATTCAATTGGTCAAACTCCCAGACTTGAAGCAAAGCACACTTTATTCTTACGCTGCAGGTAAAATATAGAGAAAATATGAATTTTTAAAAATCTTAACTGTAACTCAGTTGAAATATTTAACAAAATAGTATATAAGTTAACTACCACTGATTAGCTGTTTCAATACAGTAACATACCATAAACACAACCTTGGCAGAGGCAAACTCAGCAAAATTGATTGTCTCGTAGACAATATTTCTCTAGTCCAAGAGGAAAAAACTTCAACTTAAAATTCTGAGAGAGTTAGAGAGAGCGAGAACTCAAGTGTTTTGTTGCAGCAGGGAGATTCGTATAGCAGCTTCCAAACACCAACAGCTACTGAAAGTAAACTAAAATTCTGGTTCTGTGGGAGCTTGACCACACCCCTTCAGGCTGCTTCTATTGTTCCAATTTTCAAAATAAAAACCCTAGGCCTCACAGCTTTTTACTTTATTGATCTGAAACCAATCACTCACCAGCTCTGTCTCAACCTCTCTTCATTAAAACAAAAGGAGAAAATCCACCTCTTAAAGACATGGGATCACTAGGCAACTCACTGGAGGAGGCTCCACAGCTACCTCATCGTCAGTGATGGATGAGTACAACACATCAGTGCAAATGATAAAGCTGAAGCATTTGTAGCAATCTTCAGCCAGAAGTGCTGAGTGGATGATTTGTCTCAGCCTCCTCCAGTAGTCCCCAGCATTACAAATACCTGTTTTCAATTAATTTGATTCACTCCACGTGATATCAGTAAACAATTGGAGGCACAGGAAACTGCAAAGGCTATGGGCCCTGACAATATTCTCGCAATAGTACTGAAGACTTGTTCTCCAGAACATGCAGGTCCACAAGCTAAGCTCTTGATAGTAGAGTTCCAGTACAAGTTCCAGTACAATTACAACATGGCATCTACCCAACAATAAAGAAAATTGACAAGGTCTGTCCTGTACATGAAAAGTAGAACAAATCCAACCTCGCCAATTACCACCCATCAGTCTACTCTCAATCATCAATAAAGTGATGGAATGTGGCATCAGCACTTGCTCAGCAATAACCTGCTCAGTGATGCCCTATTTGGGTTCTGACAGAGTCATTCAGCTCCTGACCTCATTACAACTTTGGTAAACATCAACAAAAAAGCTGAATTCCTGAAGTGAGGTGAGAGTTACAGAACTTGATCTCAAGGTCACATTCGACTGAGTGCAACATCAGGGACCCCTAACAAAACTATAATTGTTGGAAATCAAGGGCAAGACCTCCACTGTTTGGAGTCATAACTGGCACATAAAAAGATGGTTGTGGTCATTGGATTGTCATTGCAGATCCAGGAAGTCTCTGCAGGAATCCTTCGGTGTATTGTCAGCTGGCCAGCAGTTATTGCCCGTCCCTAGTTGCCCTTGATGGTGGTGGTGAGCTGCCTTCTTGAACTGTTGTAATGCACACACTTCAGGTAGACCCAGAATGTCTACGCAAGGAATTCCCAGATGTAGACCTATTGACAGTGACAGAATGGCAATACATTTCCAAGTCAAGATGTTGAGTTGCTTTGAGGAGAACCTGCTGGTGGTGGCGTTCTTATTTATCTGATGCCCTAATTCATTTAGATGGAAGTGATCATGGGTTTGGAAGGTGCTGGCTAATGAT
Organism: Chiloscyllium plagiosum; assembly: GCF_004010195.1. Classification (NCBI taxonomy): domain Eukaryota; kingdom Metazoa; phylum Chordata; class Chondrichthyes; order Orectolobiformes; family Hemiscylliidae; genus Chiloscyllium; species Chiloscyllium plagiosum. Next base: position 7,807,744 of record NC_057714.1, on the reverse strand, counting down.
CTTTGGTGAATTTCTATAGTGCATCATGTAGATGTTGTGGAAGGAATGAATGTTTGTGGATTTGCTGCCAATCAAGCAGGCTTCTTTGCCCTGGATAGAATCAGGCATTTTGAATGTTGTTGGAGCTGCACTCATCCATGCAAGTGTGGAGTATTCCATTACATTCTTGGTTTATATCTTGTAGATAGTGGATAGTTTTTGAGGAATCAGGAGATGAGTTACTTGCAGCCGCATTCCTTGTCTGTGACCATTTCTAGTAAACATTGTGTTTAAAGGGCTAGTCCATTTGAATTTCTGGTCAAAGGTAACCCCAAGGTTGTTGGCAGTGGGGGGTTCAGTGATGATAACCCCATTGAATGATAAAAAGTGTTGTTTAGATTCTGTCTTATTGGGGATGGTCTTTGCCCAGCATTTGTGTGGTACAGATTTTACTTGTCACTTGTAAGCCCAAGCCTGGATATTGTTAACATTTTGTGCATTTGAAAATGGATTGCTTCAGTATTTGAGTTGTCATGAATGGTGCTGAACATTGTACAATCATAAGCGAATATACCTAGTTCTATCTTATGAGGAGGGAAGGTCATTGATGAAGCAGCTGAAGATCATTGGGCCTAGGACACCACCTTGAGGAACTCCTGCAGAGATGTCATGGTGCTGATTTCCAACAACCACAACCACCTTTCTATGTACCAGGTATGACTCCAATCACTGGAGAGCATGTCCCCAATGATTCCAGTTTTGTGAGAGGAATTGGTGACTTGTAGCTGGTTGACAGGATTTGTGTAATAATGAGGCATGTTACTCATGCAGAATTCATAGGTTTGACCTGCTTTTGTAACCACAGTGCTTAAAACACTGGCCCTGTTTAGGTTCTGGTCAATGGTAACCCCGAGGACGTCAATAGTGTGGAATTCAGTGATAGTAATGCCATTGAATGTGAAGGGGCTATGTTTAGAGTAATTTTCTTTTGGACATTGTCATTGCCTTAGTCACAGGTGGCACAAATGATACTTGCCACTTCTCAACTCAACTCTGGGTGCTGTCCAGATTTTACTGCTGCATATGAATGTGAACTGCTTCAGTCTCTTAGGAGTCACAAATTGTGCTGAACATTGTGCAATCATAATACCATAACATGTAGGGCCATATTTCAGCCTTTCAGCCCATTGAATCTGTTTCATTTGATCATAGAAGATCTGTTAGCTCTCAAATACACTTGCATGCCTTTTCCACATAACTCTTTGTTCCTTTACTAATTAAAAATTTGTCCATCTCAGCCTTGAATATAGTTAATGACCCAGCCTCAGCAGTCCATGGATTCACTTCCCTCTGAGAGAAGAAATGCCTCCTCATCTCCGTCTTAAGTGTCAGACTCCTTATTCTGAAATTACTCTGAGACTCTCCCAAGGGGGAGACATCTTTTCTGTATCCACTCTGTCAAGTCTACTAAGAATCTTGTACGCTTCATTAAGGTTACCTCTCATTCTTCTATATTCCAATAAGTACTGGCTCAATCTATGCTACCTCTCCTCATAAGATCATCACTCCATTCCTGGTACCAGCCTGGTGATCCTTCTCTGGACTGCCTCCAATGCCAATATATCTTTCCTTAAACAAGGAGCCCAAAACTGTTTACAGTATTCTACCTGTAGTCTGACTAATGCCTTGCATAGATTTAGCAAAACCTCCCTACTTTCATACTCCATCCCCTTTGAAAAAAAGGCCTGCATTCCATTTGCCTTTCCTATTGTTTGCTGAACTTGGATGTTAACTTGAATTATGGCAAGGATTTTGAATTCCTTCTGTTCTGTAACTTTCTGCAGTCTTTTGCCATTTAAATAATATTCAGTTCCTCTATTCATCCTGCCAAGATGCATAACCTCAACTTTTTACACATTCTATTCCCACTGCTAAATTATTGCCCAACCTTGTCTTGATCACTTTGCAGACTCTTTGTGTCTTCCTCAACACTTGCCACCCTACCTATTTTGCGTCACCTGCAAACCTACAATACATTCACTTTTCTCAGCCAAGATATCAATATAAGGGTGGCATGGTGGCTCAGTGGTTAGCACTGCAGCCTCACAGTGCCAGGGACCTGGGTTCGCTTTCTGCCTCGGGCAACTGTCTGTGTAGAGTTGCACAATCTCCCCATGTCTGTGTGGGTTTCCTCCGGGTGCTCCGGTTTCCTCCCACAATCCAAAGATGTGCAGGTTAGGTGAATTGGCGATGCTAAATTGCCCATAGTGTTAGGTGCATTAGTCAGGGGTAAATATAGGATAGGGAAATGGGTCTGGGTGGATTACTCTCTAGACGGTTGTTGTGGACTTCTTGGGCTAAAGTGCCTGTTTCCATACTGTGGGGAATCAAATCTCATAAGATGTAAGGAGTTTCATTGGTGAGCACATACGTGGATAATTTTCCACCTTTGAGGAAGGTCATAATTGGCATGCCAGGCTGGAGATTGGGAGTATGAAAGGAGAGTACCATTTTCTGAGACTATGCCCCATACTGAGGCCAGGCAGAACCTAGTCCAACTCTTGCTCTGCTTGTCTCTTAAAGTCATAGAGTCATAGAGATGTACAGCATGGAAACAGACCCTTCGGTCCAACCCGTTCATGTCGACCAGATATCCCAACCCAATCGAGTCCCACCTGCCAGCACGCGGCCCATATCCCTCCAAACCCTTCCTATTCATATACCCATCCAAATGCCTCTTAAATGTTGCAATTGTACCAGCCTCCACCACTTCCTCTGGCAGCTCATTTCATATACGTACCACCTTCTGTGTGAAAAAGTTGCCCCTTAGGTCCCTTTTATATCTTTCCCCTCTCACCCTAAACCTATGCCCTCTAGTTCTGGACTCCCCGACCCCAGGGAAAAGACTTTGCCTATTTATCTTCTCCATGCCCCTCATATTTTTGTAAACCTCTATAAGGTCACCCCTCAGCCTCTGACGCTCCAGGGAAAACAGCCCCATCCTGTTCAGCCTCTCCCTGTAGCTCAAATCCTCCAACCCTGGCAATCTCCTTGTAAATCTTTTCTGAACTCTTTCCGACAGGAACGAGACCAGAAGTGCACGCAATATCCCAACAGTGGCCTAACCAATGTCCTGTACAGCTGCAACATGACCTCCCAACTCCTGTACTCAATACTCTGAACAATAAAGGAAAGCATACCAAACGCCTTCTTCACTATCCTATCTACGTGCGACTCCACTTTCAAGGAGCTATGAACTTGCACTCCAAGGTCT
>NC_057714.1:7753834-7803083 GCF_004010195.1 Chiloscyllium plagiosum | reverse complement strand
CTATTTGCCAAAGCTATCTCATGTCCCCGTTTTGCCTTCCTGATTTCCCTCTTAAGTATACTCCTACTTCCTTTGTACGCTTCTAAGTATTCACTCGATCTATCCTGTCTGTACCTGACATATGCTTCCTTCTTTTTCTTAACCAAACCCTCAATTTCTTTAGTCATCCAGCATTCCCTATACCTACCAGCCTTCCCTTTCACCCTGACAGGAATATACTTTCTCTGGATTCTTGTTATCTCATTTCTGAAGGCTTCCCATTTTCCAGCCGTCCCTTTACCTGCGAACATCTGCCCCCAGTCAGCTTTCGAAAGTTCTTGCCTAATACCGTCAAAATTGGCCTTTCTCCAATTTAGAACTTCAACTTTTAGATCTGGTCTATCTTTTTCTATCATTATTTTAAATCTAATAGAATTATGGTCATTGGCCTCAAAGTGCACCCCCACTGACACCTTAGTCACCTGCCCTGCCTTATTTCTCAAGAGTAGGTCAAGTTTTGCACCTTCTCTCGTAGGTACATCCACATACTGAATCAGAAAATTGTCTTGTACACACTTAACAAATTCCTCTCCATCTAAACCCTTAACACTATGGCAGTCCCAGTCGATATTTGGAAAGTTAAAATCCCCTACCATAACTACCCTATTATTCTTACAGATAGCTGAGATCTCCTTACAAGTTTGTTTCTCAATTTCCCTCTGACTATTAGGGGGGATACAATACAATCTTCTTCTTCTCAAGAACAGTTAAAAATATTGCCAGCAGGGCTTCAGACAAGTGCCGGTCTGATTTTGAGAACGCGTACATCTCACCACCGGTTGGCTAAATATTTTCTGTTGACAGTGGAGGGTGCAGGAGGAGACATGGCCTGATTATAATGGGTCATGACCAAAGATCATTACCCTGAATCACGTAAAGACCTATCAACATTTTAATTATAACATGCATTCTTCTTAAAAGATTTTGCTGAACCTGCCCTGACCTTGCATGAAGCCACCCAAGCTGCAATAGACCTGCCCCATTGATTCCTGTATTGACTATTGGGGAACCATTCAGTAAGGTGTTAGTGGACTGTGTTGGGCCCCTGTCCCAACCAAAAGCAGGATACCTGTATATGTTTTCCATCATAGATGTGGCTAGCTTTTTCACAGAGGTTGTTCCCTTGAGGATCATATCTGCCAAAGCAATGACGAGGACGTTGACCCAATTCTTCATCTGGTATGATCTATTACCGAGGTCCAGTCATAACCAAGCTCAAATTCCATGTCCAAAATATTCCAGGATGACATGGATAACTTAGGTGTGACCCAGTGGAATTCTTTACCATATCACACACAGTCACAAATAGTGCTAGAACAGGACAAATACATTCTAAAAACAATAATCAGGGCACAATTCCCACTAGTAACCTCCAAGAGCAGGACAAAGATTAGATTTTCTTGTGTTCACCATCAGGGAGTCACCCAATGAGCCCTCCAGTTTTACTCCATTTGAATTAGTTGCAGGCTACAAGGAGACGACTTTAGAACAGAAGAAGTTGGGTTCTTGTGGCTTACTGGTACTGCCCCGACCTCTGAGCTAGGAGGTTCAGCTTCAAGTCCCATCTGCTCCAGTCTAATGCCCGAAACGTCGATTCTCCTGTTCCCTAGATGCTGCCTGACCTGCTGCGCTTTTCCAGCAACACATTTCCATCTCATAACATCACTGAACAGGTTGATAAGAAAATACCTGGAACAGAAGGGTTAAGTCTGCATATTGGATGACATTGTGAAATTCTGAGAGTGATTCTTGCAAGCCTGAGAACACTTGAAAATCTTGTAGATAATGATGAGAAAACAGGCAGACAATCAGGCCAAAGCTTGAACCTTTCAGTAAGGAGACAACTGTCAGCCCTCCTACAAATATCAGATGAACCCATAAAAGTATGTTGCAGAGGTCTGTACAGAACATCTAAGAAACTCCAAAAAGTGAAATATCTGATCATATCATAAAACAATACCACCATTAAGAATGGGACAAGCAGTCTGTCCCGTTGCCAACGACGTGGAGGACAAGGGTAACAGCGGGGATGAATTGGAAGGAGGTGTAAATGGGGCTCACAGTGAAACTGCAACCTCCTGGCTAATGAATTTGAAACTACTAGGAAACATAAAATCCTAATTCATCCTATTCATACAGAATTGTGGGCGGCACGGTGGCACAGTGGTTAGCACTGCTGCCTCACAGCGCCTGAGACCCGGGTTCAATTCCCGCCTCTGGCGACTAACTGTGTGGAGTTTGCACGTTCTCCCCGTGTCTGCGTGGGTTTCCTCCGGGTGCTCCGGTTTCCTCCCACAGTCCAAAGATGTGCAGCTCAGGTGAATTGGCCATGCTAAATTGCCCGTAGTGTTAGGTAAGGGGTAAATGTAAGGGTGTGGGTAGGTTGCGCTTCGGCGGGTCGGTGTGGACTTGTTGGGCCGAAGGGCCTGTTTCCACACTGTAATGTAATGTAATCTAATCAGAACTATGAATAGACTTAACAAAACTGGTTAATGCATTATGGGTTTCTGCAGACAAGTTGTGCTATGCTATTCTGGCTCAATACAATATGGGTGTGGGCATTATTCCTTTCAGCTGGGTCCAGGTACAGGAGGAGATTAACAATATGTTGAAGCTCCCACAAGTAGACCCTCATAGCAGTGGGTTCACAGTTGTGCACATGTTTAAAACAGACAGCTCATTATTGTTTACTGGCTTGGTAATATGTGACCAAAGGTAATTCCTACCTAATACACTGGCTGAAATATTGCACAGATGCCTAAGTAAAGCCACCTAAATTACCAAGATGGACTTCTGAAGGGATACTGGCAAACTTCCTTAACAGCCCATGTAAAGGAAGTCTCCACCTTCATAACCCAAGTCAGATTAAAACAGTAAAAACTGAAAGAACTCAAGGTGCTGGAAATTAGAAATGGAAACAGAAGTTTCTGGAAAAGCTCAGCAGGTCTGGCAGCATCTGTGAAGAGAAATCAGAGTTAGCATTTCGGGTCCAGTGACCCTTCCCAGTGTTGAGCTGTGATATTTGGACTCTGAAATGCTCCAAGCACGTTTCAAAGGCTGATGTTCCAGATAGTAGCAGGTTTACCAACGCGTGGTGTATGGAGGCAACTTCCTGTTATAGTGACAGCTGGGAAACACAGATAGAGGAACCAGAAATCATCTTCTAGGAAACATGATTAGGTTTTGAAATGTGGAAATCAATCCTTAAAGGAGAGCTTGTGTTTGCAGGTTCAAACTTTGGCTAAGCAGTTAAAGTAGCCACTGATGTGGCTGACATCAGGGCAAAGGCTCAAGAAGATGAATCTGGAATAGTGAGACTAATCGGCACTTCTTCAAAAAACTAAATGTGCACCAGAAATGGTGTTCAGTAGTAGAGGAGTAAACCCTTGGTTTATTAATGGCTTACAAATACTCTGAGATATTTATCCAAACAGGGCACAGATGAGACCACAGTTTATACTGACCACAGGCTATTGTGTGAATAAGTTTCAGAGTCAAGACACTAGATTAATCTGCTGAAGTTTGTCACTTCAACCATACCACCTGAAAATTACCTACATTATCAGGAAATTGAATGTGATTGTAAATACCCTGTCCAAAACCTAAAGAGACAGAATTAGAAATGAAAAGATAACACTGAAAATGAAGAGGATTGCTCCATGGCATTCAAAGAACCTTATGCTGTGCTGAGATTAACTGAGTAAAAGCAAGAGTGTAAGGTAAATGAGGGGGTACAGATGGTAGGTGGGTGCAAGGGCAGGATGCCAGGTGGGTGAGAGGTACAGGTGCCTGGAGAAGGGGGTTTGGATGGCAGCTAAGTGGGGCAGGTAAGTAGGTGAGGACTTAGGTTAGATCAGAATGCCATGTCTCTGTGGGTGACCTAGGGATTTTCAGATGGGTCATGGGAGCCTGGGTGGGGGCTTTTCAGTGGAATTGTGTACAATGGTATCAGAGATGTGAGAGTTATGGAGGAAGGTGTTGGGTTTGTGGGGTTGGAGAGCTTGCAGTTCTGGGGCATGATGATTTGGGGAGGTCCAGTTAGAGTCAGGAGTCAAGTCTGGGTGGGGAGTGGCCAGACATCCATGGAGCATTGAAGGGTGTTGTGTGTTCATATTGAATTGATGGGAGTGGTGAATAATGATTTGGCAAACATCATTATCGCAGCTAGCTAGAAGTTAGAGCAGGTTAGACAAATCAGTCTGAGCCCTCTAATATCTCCACTCTTACATAGAGTTAAGGACTTTCTTGGACAGTCCTATGCAGCAGGTAGTAAATTTGCAGATGACACCAAAATTGGAGGTGTAGTGGACAGTGAAGAAGGTTCCCTCAGATTACAATGGGATCTCGATCAGATGAACCAATGGGCTGAGGTGTGGCATATGGACTCTAATTTAGATAAATGCGAGGTGCTGCATTTTTGAAAAGCAAATCAGAGCAGGACTTATATACTTAATGCTAAGGTCCTAGGGAGTGTTGCTCAACAAAGAGATCTTGGAGCACAGGTTCATAGTTCCTTGAAAGTAGAGTTGCAGATAGATAGGATGCTTTCCTTTATTGGTCAGAACATTGACTATAGGAATTGAGAGGTCATGTTGCAGCTGTATGGGACATTGGTTAGCTCACTTTTGGAATATTGTGTACAATTTTGTTCTCCTTCTTATCAGAAGGATATCAAAACTTGAACAGGTTCAAAAAAGAGTTACAAGGATGTTGCCAGGGTTGGAGGATTTGGGCTACAGGGAGAGCCTGAATAGGCTGGGGCTGTTTTGCCTGGAGCGCCAGAGGCTGAGGGATGACCTTATAGAGGTTTATAAAATCATGAGGGACATGGATAGGACAAATAGACAAGGTCTTTTCTCTGGGGTGGGGGGAGGGTCCAGAACTAGAGGGCGTAGGTTTAGGGTGAGAAAGGAAAGATATAAAAGGGACCTAAGGGACAACCTTTTTACACAGAGGGTGGTGCGTGTATGAAATGAGCTGCCAGAGGAAGTGGTGGAGGCTGGTACAATTATAAGATTTAAAAGGCATCTGGATGGGTAAATGATTAGGAAGGATTTAGAGGGATATGGGCCAAGTGCTGGCAAATGGGATTAGATTAGATTAAGATCTCTGGTCGGCATGGACGAGTTGGATCAAAGGGCCTGTTTCTGTGCTGTATATTTTTATGACTCGTTCTCCTCGTGTCTGCGTGGGTTTCCTCCGGGTGCTCCGGTTTCCTCCCACAGTCCAAAGATGTGCAGGGTCAGGTGAATTGGCCATACTAAATTGCCCGTAGTGTTAGGTAAGGGGTAAATGTAGGGGTATGGGTGGGTTCGCTTCGGCAGGTCGGAGTGGACTTGTTGGGCCGAAGGGCCTGTTTCCACACTGTAATGTAATGTAATCTAATCTAAGACTGCAAGCACCTTTGAACCTTAGATCTTGCAGGTGCCTTACCTCCAAATTAAAATGGACAGTAATTGGCCACATTTCTCGACCTACAGTGCATTTAAATTCATCCTTTTTCTGAAGAAAGGCATTTGTACAATCTGTTTATTCTCACTACAGATGATAAATGATCAGCTACAGCTCTCCAGTTTTTCTCTTGTTTCAGATTTCCAGTATCAGCAATATTTTGATTTTGCTCGATCTACTTGATATCATTCCCCATTGCACAGGAAATAACAAGATGATATAAACTTTGTGGATGAAATGGAGAATTTAGCTTCAGTAACATTCAGGCATGCCTGTAACAATATGACGCAATCAGATTAGAAATGCACAGACGTCAGATGAAGATTATGATCAAAATCCACAACTACAGCATCAAGGAATGGCCAGAATATATTAAGCACAACAGGCAATAGTTTGGTCAAAGAAATCATCTCAGCGTTGTGGATGACTTGCTGATTTATGATGAGAGATTGGTTATACCTCAAGCCCTCACACGCAATATACTGCAGAAGTTACGACATGGTCACTGGTATATCATGAAGTATTGTACCAGTATGCGGAGTTCTGCTGTCAAAGCTATCAAAATCACAAGGTGAGGTGATATTGAAATGCACCACATGCTCACCAACGGGGCAAGTGGAATTACTGATGGCACATTTATTTCCATCTAATGACTTTCTGACCTCAGAGCGAGAATATCTTTGATAAAGTTGACATTGTTCAAGGTGGATAGAGGTAAATGTCTCCATTATCCTATCTCTGAGGCTACCATTGCATCGTTGAAAGTAATTTTCACCACAAATAGGATTCCATCTTTTTGGCTAATGGTCCATAGTTTTCCAATCAATCCTTCAAGTAAATCACTGAATCTTGTGAGTTTATCTGCATGACTAGGTCACTTAGATACCTGCAAGTAATAGTGAGGCCAAAAGGGTATGAGGACCGGAAAGATGTTATTGAAAAAGAGAAACAATGGTAACTTGGAACTGCTATAATTCTACCCTGCTCCAGAAAGGTCAAGCTCCATGAAAACTTTTGATGGGAAAGAGGCCTCAGATTAAGATTCAACTTTCTGCTATTCCCCTTACACTTCGGTTAAATCTCACAACAGTAGATTTGGACAAAATGACGGGAGAGTGGACAAGTACTGTTTCAATCAAATGTGGACTTACAATAGCCTGCACAGGCTGGACAGTCAGTGTGGATTCATTATCAAAATAGTCAAAATCTCAATGCTTATTCTCTGATTAAGCGATGAAGTCGGAGACTTGGGGGTGTTGAAGTGGCAGTGGTTAACGTGAAGATGCACATTAAAATTGTTAATATCATCATCTGGTAATAATGTAAGATCACATGACAACTAGCAAAATGTTTTCATGCTGGAGGCAAAGTCTTATCCTGTAAAGAATTAATATTTACCCAGGTCAAATAAACAGCTGTGCTTGTCAATTATCAGGGCTCTGGCAATGTTTACCATTCCCTCTCTCAGACCTAACCAAAGTACAGTATTAGAGATTCTAATTTCAAAATTGATGTATTAACTCACTTTTATTTCAGGCAAGTTGTCAGGTGTTTAATTGTGGTCTCCCCTCAGGTTGGATGTGACAATGTTTGAAGTTGTCTTGGTGCATGTCATTAGAAATAAAAGAACATTTTTAAATGGCTATACTCTGACATGCTATTACAAAACAGAAATTCTTCGACAATCATGTGAAACAATTCGTTTTCATTGGTCGTAATTTGTTGCAGAAAGGCATCAAACAATAACCACTGCAAATTACCCTTGTCTTTGCATGAGTAGACATTTAAACTTTGCATGCCATGATGATGAAAGTGCAAATTTGAGAAAGTTACATAGCAAGAGAAACAGGGTATTTGGAATCTGAGGCATGCAATGACGTCTCACCTTAACTAAACAGATTGAAAAATTGTAAAATTAAGGAAATGAACATAGAATGGGTGGATTCAATGTTAAGTCAGGTGCAAGAAGCAAACTAAAGGTGGAGGAATAAAGATTAGATTAAGGGGGAGAAAAGACCGAAAGAAAAAGAATAATTTGTCTTTTATATTGTGAAAATCTCTAAAAATTCAAACTGAAGGAATGAGACTCCATGCTTGTAATTGTAAAATTTCAGTACTAAAAGCTTGTCTAGCAGTAATGAGCAATTATGTATCTCATTGTTCAAAGGTTACTTCAACATAAGTTAATAAATAGTCAGTTCAAATACAATCTTAGAATGTTATATTACGAAAAGAGACCAATCAGTCCATTAATTAGTTCCAGCTCTATCCTTTATTCATTCATGGGATGTGGGTGTTGCTGACTGGGCCAGGATTTATTACTCATCCCTAGTTTCCCTTGAGAAGATCATTCTGAGCTTTTCGTGAACTGCTGAAGTCCTTTGGTGTAGGGATACTCATAATGCTGTTAAAATCCAAGATTTGGACGTAGCATGAGGGAAGCAACGTCAATACATTTCAAAGTCAGGATGGTGAGAGGCTTGGAGGGGAGTTTGAAGGTGGTGGTGTTCCCATGTACCTGTTGCACTTGTCTTTCTAGGTGGAAGTTGTTGTTGATTTGGAAGTGCTGCCTAAGGTGACCTGGTGAATTTCTGCAATGCATCGTGTAAATGATACATACTGCTGCTACTGAACATCTGTGATGGAGTGAACATTTTTGGATATGGTGCCAGTCAAGTGGACTGTTTTGGTGGTGCTGGTTTTTCTGGATGGTATTGAACCTCTGGCGTGTCGTTGGAGCTGCACCCATCCAGGCAAGTGGGGAGTATTCCATTACACTCCTGACTTGTGCCTTGTAGATAGTGGACAGGCTCTGGGGAGTCAGGAGGTGAGTTACTCACTACAGAATTCCTCACCTCTGACTGGTGTTATAGCCACAGTATTTATATGGCTAGTCCAGTTCAGTTTCTGGAGGTTTTGGATGATTTTTCTGATTAATCCATTCCCTACTTTTTCATTGCAGTCATGTAAATCTTTGAGTTCATTTATCTAATTTTCTTTTGAATTCTATCACAGAGTCTGCTTCCACCATTCTTTCAGATTATACATTCCAGATAGCAGGTTTACCATGAACTAAAAGCCAGAAAGGTATCATGAACAGAAGGACCTGCTGACTTTCCTGTCCACTTGAAACGATAATTCAGAATTGAACTCAACATGTTGCTGACACACATTTAGCAAATCATTTCAGGTAATTAATGTTGCTCGCTGTGTATCCACCTCTTTCACCAATTGTTTTGTCAAATATGATAACATATAGACAATCAACACCTAATTAATGGAAAGGGATAATTGACAGTCCATTGTCTCATAGATCTTCTCAACTAGTTGTATCTTACAAGCTAACAAATAAAAAACATCATTTAGGGTGGTGGAAATTAATTTAATTAATTCAACAGAAATCAGGTTAGAACTGATCACAAGTCATAAGATTGTATGAATACTGGTCAGCTCCAGCAACGGAAGTCATTTGGTATGTCACCTGGACCAGTAATGACGATATGAATGTGAGCAGCTGCTGGAATTAAGACATTCCTGATGAAGGGCTTTTTGCCCGAAACGTCGATTTTACTGCTCCTCGGATGCTGCCTGAACAGCTGTGCTTTTCCAGCATCACTCTAATCTAGAATCAGGTTTCACAGTAGGTCTGGCAAAGGGATCAGCTAAATTTAGGATCAGAACAAATTTGACAGCAACAATGTAGTTGAATTTTTGATAGGCTCAGCGTGGATGTCATCTTGTTTTTATCCATGGGATATGCACAATGTTGTGAAGGTTACATTTATTTTCTAACCATTCTTGCCCTGGGAAAGTCTCCTTCTTGAACCTCTTCAGTTCTTATGATGATGACATTGTTTCTCTCACTGTGGTACTAGGTTTGAATGCCAGGATATATGTTATAGGTAGGATGATGATGAAAGTGAACCTGAAGATGTTGGTGTTCTTATTATATATCTTTTAATGTACTTCTCATGGTGGAGATCAGCCAAATAATATTGGCGAAATGTTGATGTCAGGTAGCATCCTGACCTGCTGCGCTTTTCCAGCAACACATTTTTCAGCTCTGATCTCCAGCATCCGCAGTCCTCACTTTCTCCGAAATGTTGATGTGCAACAATAATGCATTTAGATCTGCCATCAATATTTGGAAACTACCCGACAAATGAGAGAGCTCTAACAATTCGATTTATGTTGGTTTTTTACAATTGAGTAAGATTGGATCTGCTAATAAGAATCAGACAGATCAAGTCTGGCAGAGTCACTAGATTAATTCTGGAAGGCGATACACTCCATGAATTACCCCCAGATCATTAAGACCCATGGATTTTTGTGGTTAGTTCAAAAGGTTTGTCCTACTTTTCATTAACAGATTGTAGCAAAGAATTCAAATGCCACTCAGTGAACCTAGGTTAAAAGTATTTCAGTCAGCCATTATGAATATTATCCCAATCTGCACAGTTGGATTAGCCACACTTTCGCCAAATAACGTTTCCAGATGATAGTTGCTTGAGAGATGTAAGTTAAGTATTATTTGTGCTGCATTGTAATTGTGTGATTTGTTGCTGTGAATACAAATTAATTCTTGTTGTACAATAACAGCAGAGGATTGAATCCATTCACATTTTCATTGGCAGCCCTTCCAGATGACCACAATTAATTCAGAGGAAAAGAAGGAAAACATTCTCATAATGGCCATATGAAAAAAATAGCAAAGGAGCTGTGACAATTTGCATTTATAGAGCTTTGCATCTCTTGGGTTTCTGAGAAAATGTTTACAGCACCTCACAATCAATGAATAACATTTGTTGTTATATAGGCAGCACATATTTGTGCCATCTAGAAAAGTTAATGGTAAAGTTAGTCTGCATGCAAATTATTCACAAAAATTATGAAGTGGACGTAATTTAAAACAGACTGAAAAAAATGGTAATGTTATGGTTAACTTATAGAACAGTGACAATTGTTAAATAAAGGCACATGGACTAATAATTCAGTGGCTCAGACTAATATTCTAGTTTCATGAGTTCAAGCCTTTCTGTAATTGCTAGAATCTAATGTGCGAACCTATTTTTGCAATCTCTGCTCAGGCTGAAGGGGTCACTTTTTGCTGTTGTGTGGGAAGAGCACCTCTTAACAGCCTGGAGGAAAATCTGCAGAGGCATCATTAAACTGAGGAGCCAGTCTTTGTCTACTCTGACTCCTTGAGTTATATATAGAACATAGAACATAGAAAAATACAGCGCAGTACAGGCCATTTGGCCCTTGATGTTGCGCCTATCCAAGCCCACCTAACCTACACTAGCCCACTATCCTCCATATGCCTATCCAATGCCCGTTTAAATGCCCATAAAGAGGGAGAGTCCACCACTGCTACTGATAGGGCATTCCATGAACTCACGACTCGCTGAGTAAAGAATCTACCCCTAACATCTGTCCTATACCTACCACCCCTTAATTTAAAGCTATGCCCCCTCGTAATAGCAAAGTAACAGGGAAAGAAACAGTATATATATTTTAGGTTGGTGACTTTCTACTCCGGAACTCCATTCCTCTACCAATAAAAGCCAGTACGGCATATGCCTTCTTCACCGCACTATTTACCTGGGTGGCAACTTTCAGAGATCTGTGTACATGGACACCAAGATCCCTCTGCTCATCCACACTACCAAGTATCCGACCATTAGCCCAGTACCCCATATGTAATGGGTTTGTTCATGATGGGGAGGGGTGATCCAGTACAGTATCATGAGTGGGGGATTGATGGGGTGCAGAGCTAAGTTTGAGGGGGGGTTGATTGTTCTAAGCGTTATAAAAACAAATTGATCAAACTGCAGAACAAACAGTGGTTGATGTGGAATATGTGATCTTAATGCAGAGCACTACTGTTTGCTCAGGTGCCTCCTTTATCGCCCACATGGGTCTGTGGATCTGTAATGTGGCAGCAGGTTTGTCCAGTAGAAACCCACTTCTGCCACACATCTGCATGTGCTTTATATGTTTGCTCTTCTAATTTTCATATGAATCACATCTGTGCCAACTGCTGACAGGAATGTTCAGTTCCACCATTCCACCACTGATTAAATTCTGCCCAAAACGTGGGAGTAAAAGAAAGTCAACCATAAACAAGGAGAACGAGATAGAGAGAGAAATAAATTAGTGGAGGAAGGTTGATCTTCTCAAAACTCGCTAATAGGAAGGTTGATGTTGACCTGTGGTATACAGTACATACAATGTCAACTATAGGAATCAGGCAGCTCTGATCCTAGATTGAGCCTCAATTCTCTATAATAAAACAAAGAACTGGGGATGCTGGGAAATCTGAAACAAAAATAAACATTGCTGAAGAAACTCAGCAGGTTTCGCAGCATCTGTTCAGAGAGAAAGCAGAGTTAGCATTTTGGGTTCAATGACCAGCTGCGTTTAAAGAAGGTCAATGGACTCAAAATGTTAATTCTGCCTTTGTTCCACAGAAGCTGCACAGAAGTTCCTCTCGCAATTTCTGTTTTTGTTTCTTATTTCTCTGTTTTTTGACTTCATTTGTGCATGTGAAAGTCAGTTTATTGAAGGTTTGGTTTTAGTTTTACTTATTACCATATCACTGAGCATTGTAAAATGCCATAAAATTGGTTAAAACTTCAGATTGAAGTTACTCATATTTGTGATTTATTTTTCTTGAATCAATGGTATTTGATGGACAGATTTAGAGAGACATTAGGTAGGTTACTCATCGCAGAATTCCCAGTCTCTGACTTTCTCTTGTAGCCATAGTATGACTGTTCCAGTTCAGTTTCTGATCAATGGCAACCTCCAGGGTGGAAATAATGGGGATTTAGTGATGGTAATGCTGTTGAATGTCAAGGAGAGATTGTTAGATTCTCTCTTATTGTGGATGATCATTGTCTAATACTTAGGTGGAGTGAATGCTACTTGCCACATAACAGCCCAAGTATTAACGGTGCTGAGGTCTTGCTGTATATGGACACAGACTGCTTCAGTATTTGAGGAGTAGTAAATAGTGCTGAACATAGTGCAATCATGGGGGTGGCACAGTGGCTCAGTGGTTAGCACTGCTGCCTCACAGCACCAGGTTCCCAGGTTCGATTCCAGCCTTGGGCGACTGTCTGTGTGGAGTTTGCACATTCTCCCCGTGTCTACGTGGGTATCCTCTGGGTACTCCAGTTTCCTCCCACGGTCCAAAGATGTGCAGGTCAGGTGAGTTGGCCATGCTAAATTGCCCGTAGTGTTAGGTGCGTTAGTCAGAGGGAAATGAGACTGGGTGGGTTGTTCTTTGGAAGATCGGTGTGAACTTGTTGGGCCAAAGGGCCTGTTTCCACACTATAGGCAATCTAATCTGTGAACATCCTCACTTCTGATGTTATAATCAAAGAAAGGTCATTGATGAAGGAGCTGACAATTGTTGGACCTAGGACACTATTTTGAGCAACTCCTGCAGTGATGTACTGAGTCTGAGAAGATTGGTCCCCAATAACCATAACCATTTTCCTTTGTGCTAGGTATGACTCCAACTGATGTGGAGGTTTCTCCTAATTCTCACTGACCCCAGTTTTACTTGGGCTCCTTGATTAAACATTGCCTTGATATCAAGGCGGTGACTCTAACCCACTTGGGTTCAGATAATTTGTCCATGTTTGAGGTTGCAATGAGCTTAGGAGCCCTGGTGGAACCTACTTGAGCCTAATGAGTGACCACATGCTAGTATTGCCCCATTTGAGCTTCTATAGTACACTTTGTGCCTGAATCTGAGTTGTTGACTGCAGGTGTCAGATTGAGTGATAATGTTTTTTCCTCTTCAGTTGACCCTGTCTTGGTTTCACCTCCAGGCACATAGACTTGCCAGGGTACAGTTCGTGGGTAGCTGAAAGCCAAAATACATCAGGAAGGGACCAGAATGAGGAACAGAATATGCCGGCTGCTGTTGGCTGAATCATGCATGGCTTTGTGGTGAAGTGCCTGTTCTTATGTTAAGCATGTATCCTCACTTTGATGGCTGCACCTGTGAAGAATCAAAGAGGGGCAAGCATAAGAGGAAATAAATGGTTAACTTAAAGCCTTCTTATGATTCAGAGATTAATTTTCCTCAGTTAGAAGCTTTCAGACTTGAAATTTTCAAATAAATCATCAGAATTTGAAGCTAGGAAAAGTACCGGTAAACCTTCAGTAGGGAATGATCCACCTGCTTCACCATCTGCTTTCACCTCACTCAAATTCAGTTGTTGTGCCACTGTAGGCCTTTCTGAAATGGACTCACTTCCTGTGCTGCAGATGCCCGATTCCAGAAGTGGTGGCCTGCATTCTGTTCAAAGATGGCTTCTGTTTCCAGGAGATGTGAAGCTTCTGCGAATAATTGCAGTGTCAGGACCCTCAACAGAATTAGCTGTGCCTTTTTCCTTTGCATTGATTTTGAAGTGAATGTTCATTATTGTTTTCATAAATTCTAATCCTTACAAGAATTTGTGTGATTTGTCTATGATTTATGGACACAGTGTGACTCCTAAAAAAATATGAGACTTGCTTTCAGAGTCCCAATATTTCCTTCAGGTGATTGTATCTGATTGAACCTGAAGAGGACACAACAATAGAGATAACTGAATGTCTGATGGCTCTGTGCACTGATCACTTGATGTAGATGAAGAATGACGGCCATATTTCAAAGTTCTCTGCATAGGTGTTTGAAGAATAAGCTGCATCGTCAAGGAAGGTCCTGTCTTTACTATTTGGACAAATATAGCTTTGCAGCTTAGTTACTGTTTGAATGCTGCTGGTCTTATATATTGCGTGCTGAAAACCCTGTTAGTATTGTGTTCACCCTTCTCTTTGTGATATGATTTATTTAAAGCGGAAAAGCAGAAACAAGCACAAGCTCACTTGGCAGCTGTTGAAGAAATTCACTTGGCACTCTCTCCGCGCCCACTAACAGCTGTTCCCTGGCTGGAGAGCAAAATCCAACTCTCCTCTCTCATAGTGAAAGTATCTTGCAATGAAACACCATGCATTGCAGTCAAAATAACACCTATCTCTAATTTCTGTGTTACTGTTATTTACACCAATGCTTGTTTTATCTGTCCCTTTGCTTCCAGATTGACAGTATAATATGGTCCTTTTAGCAGATCCCTCACGTAGAGGTACCATGTGAATCCTGACTCCTACTTAAGAGTTATGGAGTCATAGAGATGTACACCACAGAAACAGACTCTTTGGTCCAAACTTACCAGATATCCTTGTCCCATTTTCCAGCATTTGGTCCATATCCCTCTAAAGCCTTGCTATTCATTTATCCATCCAGATGCCTTTTAAATATTCTAATTGTATGAGCCTCCACCATCTTCTCTGGTAGTTCATACACACTACACTCTGCATGAAAAAGATTCCCCTTAGGTCCCTTTTAAATCTTTCCCCTCTCACCCTAAACCTATGTCCTCTAGTTTTGGACTCCCCTATCCTGTGGAAAAAACCATGACTATTCACCCTATCCGCGCCCCTCATGATTTTATAAACCTCGATAAGGTCACGCCTCAGTCTCAGGGAAAACAGCCCCATCCTATTCAGCCTCTCCCTATAGCTCAAACTCTCCAACCTTGGTGACATCCTTGTACATCTTATCTGAACTCTTTCAAACTTCACAACATCTTTCCTATAACAGGGAAACCAGAATTGAACGCAATGTTCCAAAAGTGGTTTAACCAACATCCAGCTGCAACATGATCTCCCAAATCCTTTAATCAATGCAGCAACCAATAAAGACAAGCATACCAAACACCTTCTTTGCTATCCTGTCTATCTGCAACTTCACTTTCAAGGAACTGTGAACCTGCACCCTAACATGTCTTTGTTCAGCAACACTCCCCAGGACCTAGGAGAAAGTGAGGACTGCAGATGCTGGAGATCAGAGCTGAAAAATGTGTTGCTGGAAAAGCGCAGCAGGTCAGGCAGCATCCAAGGAGCAGGAGAATCGACATTTCGGGCATAAGCCCTTCTTCAGGAATTTTCACTCCCCAGGACCTTACCATTAAGTGTACAAATCCTGCCCTGATTTGCCTTTCCAAAATGCAGCACCTCACATTTTTCTTGGGCATTGCTACCTTTATAGAAATGGGGCAATGTCCATATTTATGTTAAAACAATCTGGAGCAGCAGACTGCATGAGGGTGTCTTGTGAGGTAATTAATTGTCAGATGTAAAAATTACTATTTTACTTATGATGCTGAAGGGAATGAAAACATGAAGGCTTGAGAAGCTGGGATTATTCTCTTTTCAAAAGAAAAGGTTAAAAGCACAGTCAATAGAAGTGTTTAAAATTATAGTTTTGATGGCATATATAATTAGAAAACTTTCCACTGCCAAGTTGGTCAATGAACAGAGACTACAGATTTAACATACAGAAGAAAGGACCAGAGAAGCGGTTCAGAGAGATTGATTCTTGTAACAAATTGTTGTGATCCAGAATATACAGACTGAAAAAATATTGAGGTAAATTGAACAGTACCTTTCACAGAAAGTTGGATATGTTTGATATGAAAAATAAGGAAAGAAATGCATTAATATAGTACCTTTCACAAGCCCTAGACATCTCAAAGCACCTTGCAGCCAATGAAGAATGTTTTATGAAGAAAATGCAGCAGCCGGTATGAGCACAGTAAGATCCCACAAAGAGCAATATAGTCATAGAGATGTATAGCACAGAAACAGACTCTTCAGTCCAACTCATTCACGTCAACCTAATCTCAACCTACTTGCCAGCACCCCACCCATATGCCTGCAAACCCTTCCTATTCATATACCCATCTACATGCCTTTTAAATGTTGCAATTGTATTAGCCTCCATCACTTCGTCTGGCAGCTCATTCCATACACGTACCATCCTCTGTGTGAAAAGGTTGCCCCTTAGGTCACTTTTATATCTTTCCCCTCTCACCCTAAACCCATGCCCTCTAGTTCTGGACTCCCCTATCCCAGGGAAAATACGTGGTCTATTAATCCTTTCCATGACCCTCATGATTTTATAAACCTCTATAAGGTCATCTCTCAGCCTCCAACGCTCCAGGGAAAACAGCCCCAGCCTGTTCAGTCACTCCCTATAACTGAAATCCTCCAACCCTGACAACATCCTTGTAAATCTTTTCTGAACCTTTCAAGTTTCAAACGTAATGTTCCCATGTTTTTGTAATGTGTATTGAGGTATGAGTATTAGGACACTGTGGGTAGCTTTTCTGCTCTATTTTGTGCCTTGGGTCTTTTAAATCCACTCAAAAAGACAGATGGAGTCTCTTCTCATCCCAAGATACTACCTCCTACAGTACACCAAGCTTGGAATGTTGCACAGGAATGTCAGTCTTGACCTTTCTGCTCAAATCCTGGATTGGGACTTGAAGTTAGAACCTTGCAACTTTAAGAAGAAAGTGCTGCCAATTGACTCACAGCTGACATATAGAAAGCATTGCTTGGCTATAATGGAAGAATGAGGGAATAGTACCATTTTAATAACTCTTTCCTAGACATGATGGGCTGAATGGTCTTCATCAAGAAATGGCTGAAACCACTGGATACTGCAAAGACTACTGACTGTGATAATATTCCAGCAATTGTATTGAAGACTAATGTCTACACCCATGAATGAATTAAGTAAATGTTATTATGCCTGAAAAAATTTGTGCTGAACAAGTGCCCTTGATAGGACTGTTGGCAATGCCTTCCATCATTTTGATGATCAAAAGTAGAATGGTACAGTGGAAATCATTCTGATTTTTGTTGTTAGGACATGCATTGGTCATTTTCTATATTGCTTGGGAGATGTCAATGTTATTTTGGACAGCTTGGTGAGGGACACAGCAAGTTCTGAAGCACAAGTCCCTAGTACTATTACCAGAATATCGTCAGCCCATAACCTTTGCAGTATCCAATGCCTTCAGTCACTTCTTAATATCACATGGAATTAATTGAATTGACTGAAGACTGGCAACTGTGATGCTAGGGATCTCAGGAGGAGGCAGAGCTGAATTTTCTGCTCAGCACTTCTGCCTGCAGAATGAGGCAGGAAGATGGTGACCAAGAGCTGAGGAAGGAAGGATGCCAGTAGGTTTGAAAGGATTTTCCAAATCTGCTCTGGAGGCCTTGGTTTAGGTAATGAACAGGCAGAGGCACAACCTCTTTCTTTCAACATCCAATGACAATTGGAAGATGTCAAAGAATATGTCAATCTCAGAAAAACTGCACCAAAAGAATTTATGAAACTGTCCCAAGAGTAGGCATTCAGCCCCTCAAGCTTGCCCTGATATACTTTAAGATCATGGTTAATTTATCCCAGGCCTCAATTCCTTTCTCATCTCAGCTTGTTAGATCTTAACTCCTCATTAGTTCAAAAATCTATCTGCATCACCTTTAAATTATTTCAGTGAGCTAGCCTTCAGGAATTTCTGGACTGGATAATTCCAAACATTTATTACTCACGTCCAGGTTTTAAATGTGTCCCCTTATTCCGTAATCGAAAAGGGAGACACTGGAAAAGTGCAATAGGTCAGGCAGCATTCGAGGAGCAGGAGAGTTGACATTTCAGGCATAAGTCCTTCATTAGGAATGTGGATGGAGAAGGGTGATGAGAAATAAATAGGGGGGTGGTTGGGGCTGGGGACAGATAGCTGGGAAGGTGTTAGGTGGATGCAGTGAGTTCATTGTTTCCACCTCCAACTCAGCACCACCCTTTTGAACTGTCCTACCTATCCATCTTCCTTCCCAAATACCTGCTCCACCCTCCCCACCAACCTATCACAATCACGCCCCAACCTGCATCCACCTATTGCTTTCCCAGCTGCCTTCTCCCCCAGCCCCATCACCACCCGCCTATTTATCTCTCATCCCCTTCCCCCTTCATGTTCCTGATGAAGGGCTTATGCCCGAAACGTTGATTCTCCTGTTTTTCTGATTCTTCCTGACCTGCTGTGCTTTTCCAGTGCCACACTTTTTGACTCTGACTCTCCAGCATCTGCAGTCCTCATTTTCCCCTTATTCTGTAACAATGGTCCCTACTTTGAGATTCTCCCACTAGCGGAAACATGTGCTTAATATTCTGTGCTGTCAAACCCCCTTAGGATTTTGCATGTTCAATAAAATCACCCCTAATTCTCCTAAACTCTAATGAACAAAAGCCTAAGCTGTTTAGCCATTCTTGATAAATCAATGTCCTCATCCCAGGAATCAACATAATGAATCTCTTTTGAATTGCCTCCAATGTCACGGTATTATTTCTTAAATACAGGACCAAAACTGCATACAGTACTTGAGGTTGCTCCCGGTTGCCTCACCAACACCTTACACAGTTGTAGTCAGACTTCCCTATTTTGATACTCCAACCCTCAGGTAATAAAGCCCAAAATTTTATTTGCCTTCTACATTACTTGCTGCACCTGCATGCTAACCTAGTGTGTTTGTGCACCACAACACCCTGATCTCTCTCCATTCCAATTTTTGGGGTCTATTTTAAATAATGATAACCTTTTTGATTCAAATTTGGACACATTATTCTCTGGTCCCTCATCCAAGTCATAACAGACAGAGTAAATAATGGAAGCTCAAAGTCTGATGTTTGTGGCATTTGGCGAGTACATTGCTCCAAGCTGAAAATAGACCAATTAATTCCAAATCTCTGTCATCTATGTATCAACCAATCCTCAACGCATGCTAATACATTACTCCCAATACTGTGAGCTCACATCTTTTACATTAATCTTGTATGTGACATCATACGGAACATCGCCTGGAATTCCAAAACCCTACATCTACCAGTTCCTCTTTATCAACTCTGCTTGCTGTAAACTCAAATGAACACAAGAAAATTTGTCAAGCGTAATTTCTTTTTCACATAAATACGTTGACTCTGTTTGATTGCATAAAGCTTTTCAACATGTTCTGTTATTCTTTCTTAATAATGAACTCTAGCATTTTCTCAATAACTGGTTAGATTAGATTCCCTACAGTGTGGAAACAGGCCCTTCGGCCCAACTAGTCCACACCGACTCTCCCAAGAGTAACCCATCCAGATCCATTTCCCTCTGACTAACGCACCTAACACTAGGGGCAATTTAGAATGGCCAATTCACCTGACCTGTACATTTTTGGACCGTGGGAGGAAACCAGAGCACCCGGAGGAAACCCACGCAGACACAGGGAGAATATGCAAACTCCTTTCTTGCACTACTGAACTCCCTCAGATACACAGGCACTGCTGTTCTCTCCCTGCTACAGAGGCACTGTTGTTCTCTGGATTAGCCAGCCTATAATATCCTGCTTTCTATCTGCCTTCAATCCTCCTGGAATCCAGTGACAATGCCTCCTCTATGTAGCAGCCTCCTGGCTCCTAAAACACAGATGGATTGCTAACTTGGCCAAACAGTAAGGGATGCTGGGTATATTGGCCAAGTAAAACTCTGAAGCTATAAAACCTAGATACTGGATGCAGTGCAAACACGGCACCCAGGTTCTAATGACATTAGCATAAAGTAAAAAGCAACAGTCATCCTTGATAGACATATCTGCAACAATTTATCCACCAAACAAAGGAGCTCCCAGACAGAAAGGCACCTGGACCTGCTACAGAAAGAAACTAAGAGTAGCAATGATGATTGACAATGCTTTGAACTATTAAATAGGTCTCCTTGATTGGCCAAAACTATAGAAAGTTCCTGAAAACTGTCCAAAAAGCTTAAAAACAGGGTTTCCCTGTAGACTGATCTTTTGGACCGTCTTGGTGCTTCTGAGGGAACTGCATGGCAAAAGGCAGAGACCTGCTGACTGTTCTGGGAGACAGGAAGGGCGAAAGCAGCTCCGCAGTTCCACAAGGACAGAGTGCACAGCCATGCAAATCTAGAAGACACTCGTGAAGAGTTGTAAACTTAAGTTGCTGAATAGGATTAGGAATAGTGTTGTTTTGTAGCAAAGTATATTGTAACTTATTTCTAAATAAAATTGGGACTATTTTGCACTAGTAGCAGCTTGTGTTCATTGTGATTTGACCACTTCAGTACTGTGAGGTCACCTGGAAAATTCATTTGTAACATTCTGGTTGGAGTTTTCTAACTTGTTTTAAGGAGGAACTAGACAACAACTATCTCTGAAGCCAATTCCTTTTAAAACCCTTGGAAGCAGGCTATGATGTCCTGATAACTTGTCTGCCTTCTGTCCAATTAGTTTTCCAAATACTTTTTTATTCATTTGTGGGATGTGGGCATCACTGACAGGCCAGCATTTACTGCCCATTCCTAGATGGCCTTCAAAAGATGTCAAGCTTCCCTCATGATAGGGTTAGAGTTGGTGGGTTTTTAGCCTTAGCATTAGAACTCATTAACACCTCACTAATCTGATATCTTCAGGATGGTTATAGCGCCCTCCATCATGAAGACTGTCATGATCTGTCATTATCTGTCATTTCCCTGTTACTCCAGTCACATGCTCCCAGAGTCCCAAGCTCACTTTAGCTACTCTCTTTCCCTTTATATATCTATAGAAGCTCTTGCTGCTAGATTTTATGTTTCTTTCCAATTTAGTTTTCAAATCAATTTTCTCCCACTGCTGATTCCAAAATAAACATTCCAAGTCCTCTGGCCTACCACTAGTTCTTGCACCACTAATGCCTTGATTTTTGATCTAATGCTTTTCTTAACAGACAATATTAACCACAGGTGATTCATCCTTCACATTGAGTCCTTCTTTTTGACAATTTTTTTCTGAGCATTATGAAATATCTGCTTAAAGCCTGCTTTCAGACACCCTTTCTTCATATTTCTGTAATTGCTCTATTTAAGTTGAGAACACTGGTTTGAGATCCTCAAACTTTTCCTCAATTTGAATTTGAGATTCTACCATGTTATTATCACTACTCCCTAACTATGAAATATTTGATTCATCCCACCTCATTACACATTACTAGATCTAAAATATCCTTTTGGTTAGGCCACTGTTGGAATATTGCGTGCAATTCTGGTCTCCTTCCTACTGGAAAGATGTTGTGAAACTTGAAAGGGTTCAGAAAAGATTTACAAGGATGCTGCCAAAGTTGGAGGATTTGAGCTATAGGGTGAGGCTGAACAGGCTGGGGCTGTTTGCCCTGGAGCGTCGGAGACTGAGGGGTGACCTTATACAGGTTTACAAAATTATGAGGGGCATGGATAGGGTAAATAGCCTATTTCCCTGGGGTAAGGGAGTCCAGAAAGAGGGCAAAGGTTTAGGGTGAGAGGGGAAAGATATAAAAGGGACCTAAGGGGCAACTTTTTCACACAGAAGTTGGTATGTGTATGGAATGAGCTGCCAGAGGAAGTGGTGGAAGCTGGTACAATTGCAACATTTAAGAGGCATTTGGATGGGTATATGAATAGGAAGGGTTTGGGGGGATATGGGCCGGGAGCTAGCAGGTGGGACTAGATTGGGTTGGGATATCTGGTCGGCATGGATAGGTTGGACCGAAGGGTCTGTTTCCATGCTGTACATTTCTATGACTCTATGACTCTATGGTGGGTAGGTCATCCAATGTACTGATCTGAGAAATAATTCCTGATGCACTCTGCATGTTTGTCTTCCATGTTACTATTGCCAATCTGATTTCTCCCAGATAATATGCAGATTCAAATCACCCATGACAATTGTAGTGCCTTTCTTACACCTCTCCCATATTTTCGGATTCATATTTTGTCCTACCATGTGGCACGCTTCCGGGACTTATCGACTACTATTGCCTGAGACCTCTTCCTCTTACTAGCCCTTATTTCCTCATCAAACTGATTCCTCATCACAATCAATGCACCTACATCAGAATTTAGCATTAATACCTTCCTTTGTTAACCACCCACTTTTCATTTTTGCTTATTTTTCCAGAATATCAAAAATAAAAAAATGCTATAACATTAAAAAAAATTAATGGTCTGAGTAGAGAAATTAGGTTAAAAAGAATGATCTCATAGTTTCTGATGATAGCTGTTCTACCTTCGTAATTATTGACAGCGCTCACCTCCCCCAATACTCTGCATCTATACCACACTTTACACTTTGTTCTCCTCATGTTCACATACACCGCTATCCCCAGTTTCACTTCCCAACAGCACGTTTCACACAAAAATTATCAGCCTTTCCATCATGGTGACCATATTCTCCAAACTTTAGGGTGGCAGGGTGGCTCAGTAGTTTGCACTGCTGCCTCACAGCGCCAGGGACCAAGGTTCGATTCCTGCCTCAGGCAACAGTCTGTGTGGTATCTGCACATTCTCCCTGTATCTGGATGGGTATCCTCCGGGTGCTTCGGTTTCCTCCCACAATCCAAAGGATGTGCAGGTTAGGTGAATTGGTCATGCTAAATTGCCCATAGTGTTAGATGCATTAGTCAGGGGTAAATATAGGATAGGGGAATGGATCTGAGTGGGTTACTCTTCGGGGAGTTGGTATGGACTTGTTGGGCCGAAGGGCCCGTTTCATACAGTAGGGAATCTAATCTAAACTTCTGAAAAGACAGCACACTCAGACAAAAAAAAACAAAGAACTGCAGATGCTGGAAATTCAAACCAAAAACAAAAGTTACTAGTGATGTTCAACTGGCCAGGCAGCATCTGGACAGGGAAGGCAGAGTTAACATTTTTGTATTAACATGAGCTCTGCTTTCTCCACACAAATCTAATAGCATTAACTCTGCTTGCTTTCCACAGATACTGCTGGACCTGCTTAGTTTGTCCAGCAATTTCTGATTTTGCTTACATCTACACACTCTCCAATTTCCTGCACTAAGAGATGGCACTCAACAGCAAGTGTCAGACTTGTTCCAAAGCATGAGGAGCCAATCTGCACTCTCTCCCCTTGATGAACAAGTGTCTTTTCCCTAATAGGAAGATGCAAAGTGGAGGTCAAAGCTATTGACGGCACTGGAGGAGGCATACTTCTGGCTTTATTTGTACCTAATTCATTTTGGACCTTCTCCTTCGGTCCAGATATTCTGTACGACAATCTGCAAATGTTTTCAACAACCCTTTCTCTCTGCTTTCCTTCACACTACAAAGAAAACGTGTTTCTGTACTTCATTCTAGTTGCTGAGAATATTCATGACTGCCACCTCATCCACTGCACTTCCCCCTCGTGTATCCACCTGCCTCAGTCAGTTAGTTCCAAGCACTGTCAGATATTGGGGCAATTTGGACTTAAGAGGCTAAATCTTGATGTCAAACCTCACTGGATGTGGGTGCATCAGAGCAAGAGCAGGATGCCACTGGTTCTGGTTCAACACTGGGTGAAGTTCCACACTATTTTTGACTGGGAGAGCTCAAATGCAGACTTTGAGAGCACAGACTACTGAAGCAAATTAATGGACATTTATCAGGAAATGCTAAGTGCACTGATTCACCTTTCACGGAGCTTACAACTTACACACAATATCACAGACCATGGAAGAGTGAAGCTGTATTGATCTTAGAAGCTTTGCGCAGAGTAAGCCATCTAATTAGACCCACCAACACTGATGTGGGGCCTGTCTTGATTTGGCCTACTATCACAGCTCTATGTATTTCAATGGCAGCACAAATACGCTCAGGCAACTGCCGTAGCAATTCACATTGCGGTCACAACAGATCAGCCGGCTACCATTAGTGGTTGTGGGATCACTGTTAAAAGTGGCTTCCGGTCTTGTGAACTCTATTTTGCATTCTCCCCAAAAGAACCTCTGCTCTCTCTTAGGATGACAAACAGTCTGGCAGAAACTCCACTGACACCTTTGTGCTCCTACCCATCCACAGAATCTAGACTGGCCGGACATTTTTGGACATTTCCGAACAAAGATAATCAGGCCAGTTCGTGTATCAAATGCAAACATTACACAACAAAATTTATATTATACAAAGCATACAGTGATCTCTAAGCTTAGAACTTAGTGTTATTGAACCCCCGATGCTAAATACATTAAAATGATACATCTGTCAAGATTTTAATTAAGGTATTAACCTATTCATATTAAATGTTTTCTTGAACCAATGAGGAAGAGAAATTTTATGCAAACAACTGAAACATTCACCAGCTAATATTCTAGGCTCAAATGTTAACAGGGCACCTGAACCAGAATGTACATGCTCGAATCTTCAAGTCAATGATTAAGAACATTTATTTTTGTAGATGTGCCATAAGTATAATAGTTCTTTCTGGGCATTGAAATAAGATTCCCAGAAATTACAATTAATTATGTGTCAGTTAATATATTTAGAACAATATCAAATGAATTACCTGGTTAAGTACAAGTTTGAACACTTTATGGACAAATGTGGCCAGAATTGATTGAATACCATGTAAAACATGAGAGTTTGTGAGCTGCTGGGACAATGTAAATGTCACGCCGATGACAGCAATTAGCCAAGCATGAATAATGCAGGATGTATGATTAGATAGACATTCTGGAATTTCTGTTGGTTAGACCTTAACAATCTTACAGGAACTTTCCTCAGGAGATAAGTCGACTCGGTAAAACAGGCCAAGGGACGCACATCATCTTTCTGAAAAGTGATTGGAGTCAGCACCAGTCAGGGAATAATGTTTAATTTTCATCCACGCCTAGCTGTTTTAAAGAACTGAAGCTTTCCTACTCATTGCCTTGTTTTATTTTCTCCAGACCCGTAGTCTCTTTTTGTTTAAAGAACAAGGGTCTTTTCTCATTCCTGAAAGTAATAGCATCTGTCTGAATAAAAATTGAAAGAACTGCAGATGCTGTAAGTCAGAAACAAAACCAGAAGTTTCTGGAAAACCTCAACAGGTCTGGCAGCACCTGTGAAGAGAAATCAGAGTTAACATTTTGGGTCTGGTGGCCTGAGTTTCTGGGGAAGGGTCACTGGACCCGAAACATTGGCACTGATTTCTCTTCACAGATGCTGTCTGACCTGCTGAGCTTTTCCAGCAACTTCAGCTTTAGTATCTATCTGAAGTTGGGTGTGGGAATGATATGGAGAATGAGATGCGGAGAGAAGAAACAGCTTTTGCAGAAGAGACGAGGCGATGGGAAGATACAGTGAGAATAAGAGGGAGAGTATAAGGAGAATGGCAACCTTGTGTTGCCTGACTTATTTTACATATGACATCTGTTTGGTACATGGAGTTGTTTTTACATCTGGGACTGAAACTTTTG
Organism: Chiloscyllium plagiosum; assembly: GCF_004010195.1. Classification (NCBI taxonomy): domain Eukaryota; kingdom Metazoa; phylum Chordata; class Chondrichthyes; order Orectolobiformes; family Hemiscylliidae; genus Chiloscyllium; species Chiloscyllium plagiosum. Next base: position 7,777,444 of record NC_057714.1, on the reverse strand, counting down.
CAATCAAATTGTGTCACTCTTTCTTTCTCCATCTACCTTCACTTACCTCCAAATCACTGAGCATCAGTATACTGTTTACAGAATGAATAAATTACTGGCTCCTTTACTGAAAACCTCACGTTTACATTACATCAAACCAGCAACTACAGCCACTAGGGATATGCACCTCAAATTCAAGAGGGACTTGGGATAACGTTATTGTTTCTGAAGTTACGCATAAACAAGAAAGGTACAAAGGCCTAAGATAAACTGGAAGAGTTTCTTGAACAACTATGTATTTCTCCCAAGCGTACAATTCCCACAGCGAAGCTTTGCAGAATATTATGAAACAGGATGAGTTTGCACAAACACTAGAAATGATGCAAAGGGAAAATCTCCCAGGGGTAATGGCTGTTCAGTTGATTCTTTACTTTGGAAAAGCTTTTTGAGTCAATTAAATACCATTCCAACAAAAGCTTTGGAACAGACATTTTTTAAGAGGGAAGGAGGGCAGAGTCACCGTATTCTGCTACGTGCACAATTGAGAAAAAAAACAGAAAAAGAGCCTCAAATCAGTGTTTCTGAGCATTCATAGTAAGTCCCAGAAGATCTACACCGCAACAGATAACTTTCATAACTCAGCAGACAGAGCTATTTCTCCGATATAAATCAACTTTTCTCCTGTTTGCAATTAAACAATTTTAAATTGACCTTGGGTATTGGGTATGCTTCACTTCTTGTGTCAGATTTGCAAAATATGGGAATCCATTACTTTTCTTAGTTAGGCACTTATATATAACACTTGTTACCTACAGTACTATTTTGTCTTAGTACTGGAATCTGAGGCCATTGCAAGCTAAATAGAATCTTAGGCTTTAGTGGGATATCATGTATGTTCGAGGAGAAAGTGAGGTCTGCAGATGCTGGAGATCAGAATTCTGGAAGAAGGGCTTATGCTCGAAACGTCGATTCTCCTGTTCCCTGGATGCTGCCTGACCTGCTGCGCTTTTCCAGCAACACATTTCCAGCTATCATGTATGTTCTGTGACTTTACATCAATAACATTGTGCTTATTCTCAATAATCATCGTTACCTAGGACAATGGATTGTAATCTGGATTCCCGTGAGTTGGTGGGCGCAGTAGGTACCTGGTCTCTGCCAGTCCTCCGAGTGTCAGCAGCTTGGGGCATTTCTTTCTCGGCCAGCTGTGGAGCTGCCACAGTGAGGTGCTCACCAGCAGGTTCTCCCTGACGTTCTATACTTCTGCCAAGAGATCAATATCTGAGAGGTGGGACCTGCAGGAGGCAGCCTTACTGATGCTTCTTCTGAGTCCTCAGTGCTCCCCTGTTCAGAGGCTGAGGAAGTCCCTTCTGTTGGAGCTATTTGTTTCTCCAATGAAGCTATGGCCATCCCATTGGCACCTTCAAAAGAAGGGAAAGACAAGGCATTCTGACTAATGGTTAGCTGGAAATGAATTGCTTGGCATCCCCACAACGGCAGTGCCAGTCTTCTCTTGCAAGGACCAGGATTCTCTCCTCATAATGGGTCGGGAGCTGGAAATGTGTTGCTGGAAAAGCGCAGCAGGTCAGGCAGCATCCAGGGAACAGGAGAATCGACGTTTCGGGCATAAGCCCTTCCTCAGGAATGATGGGTCGGGAGCCTATTGTCAGACAGCTCTCCCCTCTCCTGTTTCTTTCTGCCCTGTTGTTGGCTGTTTGCTCAAGCAGTGAGGTGGAAAACAGCTCTTAGGTGTGTAGGTGGGTGAAAAGTGGTGAGATGGACTGAGCAAGTGAGTAGGCTGCACAGAGAGCATACAGGGCTAGTGGTGTGGGAGACAGGGGAGGTTGAAACTGATACCTCTTGGTCCCTATTAGAGAATCGCAGCTTCATTTCCACCTTGCCTAACATGTTTATAAAGACTGTCCATCCCAGCAGGAGAATTCCAATGCTCATCCTAATTGCACAACTGCATTTTAAAGATGGCAAGGGTACCAGAAATACTAGTCTTTCAATGAATATTCAGCTAGTACCAAGTTCTTACAATGAACAGTGGGTAGTAGAATGGGGCTACTGTCAGTGAAGGGAAGCACTGTGGACAGGCGGGGTACAATATTCCCTCTAAGCCACATCATTGTATTTGTGCACAGTTTCTCAAAAGGCCCACACAGTGACTGACATCCGTTCTAGAAGTCACTGCCATGCACAGACCTCAGAGGCCCATGCAGCTAGAAAGAAAATGAGAAAGAATATTGGGAGGTAAGCAAGTTTGGCAAAATTCTCCAAATTTGGTAAGATATGGTAAGAAAGCCCACTAAGTCTTGTGGAGCAAAACCCTCTGTGAAACTTGACAAAACTAGCACTTAGCAAAATATAAATGCAAGATTCAGTCCGAGGTGTCCTTTAGGAGAGGTTGGTTTCCCTTTCGGATTATTAAAAAGAGACATGAATGTGCTTGAAAAGTGTATAAAATCATTGTGACCATCAAGTTCACTGAAACTGACAGAAGAACTATGAAAAAGAACTGTCAAAACTTTCAAAAAGGAATAGTCAAAAGTGGCAAAAGATTGTCAAAAGGAGAATCAAAATATGTTGTCAAACATGTCTGAAGAAATTTCCAAAAGAAACCGTCAAAAGTGTCAAAAGAAAATGTTTCAAAGAGCTGTCAAAGAGAGCTGTCAAGTTGTCAAAGCATTTTAAACTTCTTCCCTTTAAATACTTGAGAAAGAAATCTGCCTGCAGTCTTTGAGTAAAATTAATGTTTGCTATTTCACTTTGTTTATTGACATATACCTGAGGCTTGTCATTAGTGGGTTAATGTTGCATGACTCACCTTCTGTTATCACAGATGGGTGCTTCAGCTCACAGTTGGCTTGACAGTTTCAAGTGGATATAGACCCTCTGAAGTAGTACTATAAATACTAAAGCTTGTTTTTAAAAGGAATTAAAGGAAGTTAAATGTTGTGAATGAGACTGTTTTGAAATAGTAAATTATTCAAGAGACGCTTAAGAACTTTATTTAAACTCATCTCTGTCTGGGTCCTAATGTCTGCCTGTGAGGAACACTCCTGTATAGTTTGATTTCTCTTAGAACCATTTGGATAACTCAGGTAGATTCACTGCAAGCAATCCTTGGTGGTATCAGTCTCAGCCGCTGATAACATGTGGAGAAGGATGTCCATGTAAGCATCTTCGGCAGAACATAGGTTTAATCTTGATGAATTTTAAATATGTGTATTTCATATTATTTAGTTACATTACATTCGAGGCACACAATTGTCTCTTTTGAGACTACTAGGCTCAACTTAATGTTATGTACACATTACTACTTTATTTGCATGTTAACACAAAGAACAATCATGGAAGCAACACACAATCTCTAGTGAACACATCCAGACCTACAGAACCCGAGTTAACTCTTCCTTAGAACAGATATGTAAGTACAAATGGACTGAGCTTATCTTGTAATATTATTTAACAATCAGGTACTAACTGCCTTGTACAACAATAGTGAGTGAATTGGTATTGTATATGTAAGAGTAAAGAATGGTCGGTATAATTGGTAAATGGGGATACACCATGGATGGGTACAGACAGACAGTTTGGCATAGAGGATATGATGAGCCATGAGGAGTAGATGTAGAGGCACAGCTGGGAATGAAGGGTCTGAGGGATCATGGGGCTGGATAGAGGGTATGAAGTGACATGGCCTGGTATGGTTAGGGAATGGGGTATGTGTGAGGGGCTAATTTTTGTTTAAATTGTTTTCTCACAGCAGCAGTACAGTGCCAAAGCATAAAGGCTGGCATTCTGAGCAGCCTACCTCTGTACATGGCAGCTGTCATGAAAGTCCCGGGGTCAGTTGGCCTGACTGCCATAAAACTGGCTTCTTGGAACGAAAATTACATTTCCTAGGCCACTTCCTCCCCACTTGGAATTGTGGTGTCGGGGAAAAGGCAGCCCTTAGTTTCCAAGAATTTTAATGATTCTTGCTATTTCTACTTTTATTCTCCTTAACCTTTGTATCAAAAATAGGGTTCTTGTTTTGACTAGAATTTCCATTTTGTAGTTTCAAGTATGTGCTGAAGAAGTCTTGCAGCTGGCCAGAGTGAATCATCTCACACAATTATGTGCTTCTCACCACATTATCTATGCAAACTTCATCTTATGCAAGTGACTCAATGATACATGGGGTGGGAAGGGGGCAATTGAGCAAGAAGTTCTTGCCCCAGCAGAACCTTCAGAGGGTGTAAATTCTGGCACCATATTTAATGTGGTAGTTCCCTCCAAATCCAATGAAGGTGCCACCCACGCTTTAGTGAAGTCTCCTTAAGATGTTTCTTTGCATTGGAAAGAAGAGAGATCCTTTTCCAGGATGGTCTCTACCAAATGCATCCCATATGGAATGAGTGTCAGTAACATTGGCACAAGCCAGAACACCAAGCTTGAAGACAATGAATGATGTCAAGACTAAGTGGAACAATCTGCAACATTACACTCACAAGGTCAACACAGAGACCTCACAAAGGTTTTTAAGCCTGAAGTCTTAACATCACAGGGCCCTAAAGTAGTGGAAGCAGTAGCAGTGAGGGAGCTCACGTATTGCAAATGTACACTGAAGAATCATTGCATTCTGCAGCATGACAGAGAGAATACGGGGTGGGGGTAAGTAATATAAGAGTGGTCTCAGGGTGTGGGATGACACAAGAGTTATCTGTCTGCCTGTTTCAAACAGAAGTGGGATGAATATTTAGCATTTTGCAGAGAAACCATTAGTGAGTTGAGACCTGTGAAATGCCACAGAGGTCTTCAGAGTCTCCCTGAAACCATCCACAGTAAAATAAATGAAGGGCAGTTGTTACCTTTGGAGTGACTCGGAAGTAGTTGTCCCCTCAGCTGGCAGAGGTAGGAGGCAATGGATCATCCTGAGTTATTATCTACACCGACTGGCACTCACCTGGAGGTAGCTGTACTGAAGCCTGAGGAGCCTGTTCCACATAAGAATGCTCCTTTATCGTGTGACTCTTGTCATGTTCCTATCCACTCTGCAGGCTGGACATCAGCTGATGGTATCAGCTACTGCTCCCAAAGAAGCCTTCGAAAGCAATTCCTTCAAAACTCTGGAGCCAACAAAAAATGTTGGGAATTCATCTGTGCCATAGACAGTTCACTTCCAGGAAATCTGTGAGAGCATTAAGTGAAAGCACACTGTCCCATTAACAGCTGCTTCACTCCTGACTTCCTTCTCCGTGAATCTCTAGGTTTTGCTCTTACTGATATTGGTCTCTCACCTCGCCTAATCTCAAATCAGCAAGTGCTTCATGGGATTCAGCATTCATTATCAGAGGACTGCTCCTTAGAAATAATATCCCAGCTACTTCAAAATACAATGGGATCTTGATCAGATGGGCCAATGGGCTCAGAAGTGGCAGATAGAGTTTAATTCAGATAAGTGTGAGGTGCTGCATTTTGGAAAGCAAATCTTAGCAGGTCCTATACACTTAATGGTAAGGTCTTAGGGAGTGTTGCTGAACAAAGAGAGTGCAGGTTCATAGCTCCTTGAAAGTGAAGTCGCAAGTAGATAGGATAGTGAAGAAGGCCTTTGATATGCTTTCCTTTATTGGTCAGAGTATTGAGTACAAGAGTTGAGAGGTCATGTTGCGGCTGTACAGGACATTGGTTAGGCCACTGTTGGAATATTGCATGCAATTCTGATCTCCTTCCTATAAGAAAGATGCTGTGAAACTTGAAAGGGTTCAGAAAAGATTTACAAGGATGTTGCCAGGGTTGGAGGATCTGAGCTATAGGGAGAGGCTGAACAGGCTGGAGCTGCCTTCCCTGGAGCGTCGGAGGCTGAGGGGTAGTTATGAGGGGCATGGCTAGGATATATAGACAAAGCCTTTTCCCTGAGGTGGGCGAGCCCAGAACTAGAGGGCATAGGTGAGAGAGGAAAGATATAAAAGAGACCTAAGGGGCAACGTTTTCACGCAGAGAGTGGTACGTGCATGGAATGAGCTACCAGAGGAAGTGGTGGAGGCTAGTACAATTGCGACATTTAAAAGACATTTGAATGGGTATATGAATAGGAAGGGTTTGGAGGGATATGGGCTGGGTGCTGGCAGGTGGGACTAGATTGGGTTGGGATATCTGGTTGGCATGGACGGGTTTGGAATGAAGGGTCTGTTTCCGTGCTATACATCTCTATGACTCTATGACTCTGTATCTATAACTACCAGATTACCTTCTAAGCTGACAATGTCCCTTCCCGTGCACAATAATGAGCCTGAATTCATTTAAGTTCACCCAAATGATGTCAATTTGATCTTGATATGAAACTCTTGACACGAAGCACCCCTCTCTCTGCAACCCCTCACCCCCTACCACACCGGACTCTCTGAGCACCCATGGTCTTGTGTGTAAAGATATATATGGCAATGCAATGTCATAGCTTGCAATCCTTGAGATGGTCTGCTGTCACTGAGGTGAAAAATGCTGCTTTGCATGAATGTCCTTTGCTCCATTTTCTACTGTAGTCTGAGACATCATTCGTTGTCATTAAGGCCACAACCCATTCTTACTCATTTCTTCATAAGATCAAGGAACAATTGCACAGTGTGAGCTACATAGGCATGTTTCAGTGGGAATTAAGGGCATCTTCTGCACAATGAATAATTATGGAAATCCTGATTACCAGGATGGCCATTCAGTTGGCCACACATTCCTGAAGAAGGGCTTATGCCCGAAACGTCGATTCTCCTGTTCCCTGGATGCTGCCTGACCTGCTGCGCTTTTCCAGCAACACATTTCCAGCTCTGATCTCCAGCATCTGCAGACCTCACTTTCTCCACACACTTGAATCATCAACTGAACCTCATTCAAAATAAATGTTACCCATTCCTCCCATTTTGGGAGCTGGCTTGTTAAAATTGAAAGCACACTGCACCTATAAATTTCAGACCGTTGTGGTGAGCTCCATGATTTGCTTTCACTGTGGTGAGTTGCAGGCTCCTCCAATGATCAGTGATATCCCCATTCTTCTCTACTGTCTCCACTCTTTTCCCTTCCTCCCATTATGAGCCTTTTTTAAAAAGAATGATCAATGCTCTCGACCTACCTGTGGCGTCCCTCACATTTCAGGTTCCTGTGCCTCTGGTGTTACATTCTCACAGCCCGCCAGAGTCACTCTGAGTAACCTTTACTCCCTTCCAAGGCTCTCCACTGCCTTCCCCTACCTCACCAGATCTCACCCGAGTACACTCCATTACTGCTAAGACTGCTTCTATTCCCTCAGCTCAGAAATAAAACAGCCAGACTGGGGATTGCTCACAGCAACAACGTGCCATTGACAGATCGTAAAAGCCTTGGTTTATTTTTAACTCATCTCTGCACCGAGCACAACTCATCCCCAGGAATGAATTTGCAAGATGCCCCTGACTGATCGAACAGCAACACAAGACTGATTTTTCTTGACTTCCAGGATTGAGCGTAGCCCAATCCCCCCAGACTGAAATGATGCTCATCCCCAGGTTTGTATTGATCCAACCACCTGACTGACTGTAAATGACACCTGGGGCTCGAAACAGCCTAGCTCTTGGCCTGACACCAGTACTTCCTGACTGAGAAGAGTCCACCCTCGCCCCACTAACTATGCCGCCTCTTTCCCATTCATTCATCCTCATACACTTCATGGATATGCATTGTGCTTGCAACGTATGCTGCAGACAATGGATCAGCTCTGACATGGATGCAGCAGTGTGCCTTCAGATACATGTACCAAACCTTTCACACTGATGCTTCACTGTGCACTGCAACTTCAAACTATTCCCTTGCCCTATGTGTCCCTCTGTTGTTATCCCTCCAAAGCAAGAGCTGCTGACTTGAATGTGGTGATAGCCTAGGGACACAAGCTGCCTTGGTCCCTTTGGACATGCCTGCTGCAGTTGCACAGCTTCCAGTTAAACCAAAGATAGCAAGCGTTTACAATGTATTGCTCAAGGAAGAAAGGTCAGGGACATTATCCAGAATGGAGGATGAAGATCATGCAGTCATGTACCTGAAGCTTGGAGTATTTCCACTGAGAAAATGTTAATTGAAAAAGCAAACTTTAATATAGCAAATTATGTAGTTAATAAGTTACATACAAAATACACACCAAGTTATATTTATTCTTATATTTATTCATATGTGTGTTTTACTTGATAAAAATGCTGACATCTGCTCTTTGGTCCTGGATCTCATCAATCGCAGGCTCAAGAACTAGGCTACAGAGTAGAAATTAGATTTAGCAAGAGAAAAAAATACTTTGTTGTATCATTTGATTGCTTTACCAGTGCTATAATTGCATTGTTGTCAGTGTTCTTAATACCAGTAATCTTGCACATACATCAATTGCTGCTGCTTAAAAAAACTCAACTTTTTTAGACTAAATATAGATCAAAATATTTCTTAACAGCAATATTAGCCCAAAAGTTATGGATGTCCAAAGAAAATAATTAAATTTTCAAATTCAGATTAATATGTATGCATTACTTCGGATAAAATTTGATGAAAACAACATTGTAATCCATTGTATATGATGTCTTTTTTTGTTAAATGTATAAGCTTTTTCAGATTAATATTCAGACAAATATAGGTACGGCTTCACACTTTTCAGTTTAATGTGTTTTATCATAATTATCTAAAAAGAGTCCTACTTTAAGTGTAACCTAAGATATATTTTAATGAAACAGCTGTGTTATTAGTACTTTGTAATATGAATTGGCTCCTTGTTGAAAATGATTGGTTATGCCATTAAAAAGCTTGCATCATGTTCTGTCTGTTACTCAAATCCTCCAGACACCATTGAAATGCAGTTGTCAGTGTTCCACTGGGCCACTAGATGGAGCATGTAATGACTGTGCAGTATTCCACCTAAGAGAGAGAAACCACTGCTAAACCACCGCTTTACCCATTTTGTTTTCCATAAGTGTTCTCCAAAACAGTCGTTTTGGCAAAATTATGTGAAACTAACAGATAAACATAATCCATTTGTGTAGGATCATGTGTGAATGAGTCTTTCTGTTTCCATACATCAGGATTACCAAAACTGTACCTCAAATATTACTAGAACTTGCATTATTCAACAACAGTAAGTTAATTTTTGATACTTTGTAATGTAATCAGAAGTCTCAAGGCCCTACACAGGAGCATTTTATAAAAAGAAGTTTATACCAAGCCACATATGGTCATGTTAGGTCAGATGACCTATTACAAAGAATAGACTTAAAGGAGGTAAGCAAGTAGAAAGATGATGGGATATAGAAAGGGAATTACATAACTTGAGCCCTAGGTCGATAAAGGTACAGAAACCAATAGTGGAATAATATAGTTTTCAATGCACAAGAGGTACAGAATTTGAGGAACACAGATATCTCAGAGGATTAAGGGGAGGAAGGATATTACAATGATAGGGAGTGCACAACCATGGAGAGATTTGAAAACAAGGTGAGACATTGTTTGATTGGAAGCCAATGTAGATCACTGAGCAGAGACCACAATGGGATTTGAGATTTTAGATGACCTCAGGTTACAGACAGGGAATACAGCCTAGCTGCATTGAAATAGTTGAATTAATAGATAATGTGGCATGAAAGAGGTTTTCAGCAGCAAATGAGTTGAGCCAAGAGTAAATTCAGCTGACTATGGTGGGTGAAAGGTGACAATTATGAGGATGGAATCTCATCTCAGGATCAAATATGATATCAAGCTTGGTCTCAGATTGTTGTCAGGGAGAGGGACGGAATCAGTAATTGGGGATAGCAATTCGATATTGCATTTCAGTGCTGTGAGGTTATGCAGCAGCTCTATAGAGTCCTGGTTAGACCACACTTGGAATATTGTGTTCAGTTCTGGTTGCCTCAGTATAGGAAAGATGTAGAAGCTTTAGAGAGGATGCAGAAGAGATTTACTAGGATGCTGCCAGGACTGGAGGGCATGTCTTGCGAAGAAAGCTTGCTGGAACTAGGGCTTTTCTCATTGGAGCGAAGAAGGATGCGAGGTGACTTGATAGCGGTGTACAAGATGTTGAGAGGCATAAATAGAGTGGATAGCTGGAGGCGTTTTCTCATGGTGGAAATCTCCATCATGAGGATGCATAATTTTAAGATGATTGGAGGAAGGTTTAGGTGAGATGTCAGAAGTAGGTTCTTTTCTCAGAGAGTGGTGGGTGAGTGGAATCCACTGCCAGCAGTGGTAGTAGAGTCAGATACATTAGGGATATTTTAGCGACTCTTGGATAAGCACATGGATGTTAGTACAATGAAGAGTATGTAGGTCAGTCTGATCTTAGAGTAGGATAGAAGGCCAGCACAACATCAAGGGTTGAAAGGCCTGTACTGCGCTGTTCTGTTCTATGTTCTATAGTACACACTGCTGCTACTGAGTGTTGGTAGTGGAGGGAGTTGATATTTGTGGATGTGGTGCCAGTGGGTTGCTTTGACCTGGATGGTGTCAAGAGTCTTGAGAGTTGTTGAAGCTGCACCCATCCAGGCAAGTGGAGATTTTTCCAACATGCTCCTGGCTTGGGCCGTGTTGATGATGGACAGTCTTTGGGGAGTTAAGAGGTGAGTTACTCGCCTCAGTATTCCTAGCCTCTGACCTGCTTTTGTCACAACTATGTTTAGTTTAGTTGAGTTTCTGGTCAATGGTAACCCCTTGGATGTTGATATTGGGTTATTCAATAATGGTAACACCATTGAAGGTCAAGGGTCAGTGATTAGATAGTCTCTTATTGGTGATGGTCAGAGCCTGGCATTTGTGTGGCATGAATGTTACTTGCCACTTGTCAATTCAAGCCTGGATATTGTCCAGATCTTGTTGCATTTGAACATGGATTGCTTTAGTACCTGAGGAGTCACGAATGGTGCTGAACATTGTGTAATCATCAGCAAAAATCCCCACTTCTGACTTAATGATGAAGGGAAGGTTATTAATGAAGCAGCTGAAGATGGTTGAGCCTAGGACACTATCCTGAGGAAAACATGTCCTGGAGCTGAGATGATTGAACTCCAACAACTACAACCATCTTCCTATGTGGCAGGTATGACTCCAGCCAGTGGAGAGTTTGCCCCCCATACTGATTGATTCCAGTTTTGCTAGGGCTCCTTGATGCAACACTCAGTCAAATGAAGCCTGTCACTCTCACCTCACCTCTGGAATTCAGCTCTTTTATCCATGTTTGAACTAAGGCTGTAATGAGGTCAGGAGCTGAGTGGCCCTGGTAGAACCCAAACAAAACATCACTGAGCAGCTGCTGCTTTGATAGCACTGTTGATGACACCTTCTATCACTTTACTGATGATCAAGGATAGACTGATGGGGCAGTAATTGGCCGGGTTGGATTTATCCTGTTTTTTTGTGTATAGCACATAATTGGGCAATTTTCCACATTGTTGTGTAGATGTCAGTGTTGTAACTGTACTGAAAGAGCTTGGCTAGGGGAGTGCCAAGTTCTGAAACATTAGCCTTTTGCCAGAATGTTGTCAGGGCTCATAGTCTTTGCAGCCTCTAGTGACTCCAGTTGTTTCTTGTTACCATGTGGGATGAATCAAATAAGTTGAAGATTGGTATCTGTGATGCTGGGGACCACTGGAGGAAGCTGAGATGGATCATCTACTCAGCAGTTCTGGCTGAAGATTACTGCAAATGCTTCAGCCTTATCTTTTGCACTAATGTGTTAGGCTCTTCAATCATTGAGGATGGGGATATTTGTGGAGCCTCCTCCTCCAGGTAGTTGTTTAATTGTCCACCACCAATCACAACTGGATGTGAAAAGACTGCAAAGCTTAGATCTGATCTGTTGGTTGCGGGATCACTTAGGTCTGTCTATCATTTACTGCCGATCTGTTTTGCATACAAGTAATCTCTTTGGTGGCTTCACCAAATTGACACCTTATTTTTAGGTATGCCTGGTGCTGCTCTGGGCATGCCTTCCTTTAACCTTCTTTGAACTAGGGTTGATCCTCTGGCTTTATGGTAATGGTTGAATAAGGGATATGCTGGGCTTGAGATTGCAGATGATGCCGGAGTACAGTTCTGCTGCTATTGATGGCCCATAGCACATCATAGATGCCAGTCTTGAGTCATTATTTTGGTTTGACATCTGTCCTACTTAGCACAATGATAGTGCCACATACCATTGTAGAGTGTATTCTCAAGGTGGGATTTTATGTCCAGAAGAACTTTGCAATGGTCACTCTTACCTCTCCTCTCATGTATAATTTGATATACATTGATGTTCAGCAGGTAATTGAGAAGTAGGAGGTGGCAAGGACAGATCCTTGGGAAGCATTTAAACTATATTTATAGATGTAGTTTGAATTTACCACATCTGTATCATAGCCATTCCAGTACAGTACGGGATAAGTAAACACATTTTACCACAATTCAGCAACATCCTGCTTATTGAGGAAAATAGATTCTGAGACAGAAGAGTCGAAATTTCTTTCGTCCCATGTTCTTTACCACTCCTATAAATCTAACAGATGACAGAATGTTGAACATCAGCAGTCTTTGTTCATGTTACCTAAATTTTCAGTTTTCCTAATTGAGTCAATGACGGTGCTGAGGTCATCTAGCTAGATTATTAATGAACCTGCTCCTGCTGTTGGCCTTCACTTACACTACCATACCACATTTTAACAACCTTTAGTAGTGCAGTTTCATTGTTAAGTAAACAAATTTCTACTTGTGCGTGCTGCTCACCAATTAGAAAGTAGTTGGCTGAAAGTATTGATATGCATCATATTGTGGATGTTGTTAAAAAAGACAGAGTGCTTGAGTTGGTACTTGATCCACTGTTCTATCCCTAATATTCTTCCTATATTCTTGAAGTGCTTTAGGCTATTGGAAACAGTACATGTACAAATGATCCATGGTACATTAGTTGGTGTGTTAGATTAGATTAGGTTAGATTCCCTACAGTGTGGAAACAGGCCCTTCGGCCCAACAAGTCCACATTGACCCTCTGAAGATTAACCCACCCAGACCCATTTCCCTCTGACTAATGCATCTAGCACTATGGGCAATTTAGCATGGCCACTTCACCTACCCTGCACATCTTTGGACTGTGGGAGGAAACCAGAGCACCTGGAGGCAACCCACGCAGACACAGGGACAATGTGTTAGCTGCTAATGCTTTTGTTTGCTTTGTTAATTTGCCTTGTTATATATGTGAAAAGTCATTAAGATGGCTAGCAAATACGCATTAAGGGACAGCAGTCCACTACTCCCAAAAGGATGCAAACCATTACTTTGGAACAAATATTAGAACTCAACTGCATGATGATTGTGATGAGAAGACAGCAGCCAGGGCAGGTCTGCTTGGATTCCACTAATAACTGTCTCTACTAAGAAAAACAAAAAAAAGATAAAAGCTAGGGGCCAAAGCTCTGCTCCTGTAAATGCTACAAAGATTCCATGTACTAAGTGCAGCATGTTAGAAAATATGGAACAGTTATTGTGTGTGTGGATTGAGGACCAGAACCAAAGGAGCATGTCTGTTAACTATCCAAAGAAAAGCTAAGAGTTAGTTTAATGGCTTGAAACATCAAGAAGGTGAGAGTTCAAATGCCATCAAAGCTTATTGCAAGCTGTAATGTGTTTGATACCTTCAAGAGATGCCATAGTCTGCACAACATTAGATGAGTAGTGAATCTGTGAGTGTGGACAATGTTGTAACCAGTAATGACCCCACTGAGTTAGCAGTCATCATTGATGAGGGAGGCTACGTGCTGCAGTTAAAATCTACAATATAGGTGAGGCCAAGCATTTTTTGCAAATAAAATCCAGCAGGAAATGCATTTCGAAGAGAATTTTGCACTAGGTTTAAGCCAGCTCATTGACTTTGTTACTGCATGGAAATGCAGAAGGTGACTTTAAGGTTAAGCCACTGCTTGTGTAACATTCAGAAACTCCAAGAGCAATGAAGGTTTACAGCAAAGGCGATTGTCTTGTAATATGGATGGCAAATAAGAAAGGTTGAATGACAATGAAGGTCTTGTCCAAATGGCTTTCAATGCATTTTTGCACAGCTGTCAAAGAATATTTTGCTTGAAGAAGCATCATTCATAATGTTTTTGTGCATTTAAACAATGCCCTTCAAAAATGAAAGACCTGACCAAAAAATTCCATATGTGATTTCCTTAAAAGCTCTATATCATTGATCCAAGTTACAGGTCAAGGTGTCATTGCCATGTGTTACACTTAATACTTATGTAGGCCTTTTGCATAAATCATCAAGGAAACCAATAGTGAAGGAAAGCTGACAGTATGTGATTTCAGGCATAGCTACATGTTCAATATGGCAATGTTTCAAATACTTGAAAGAAGATAAAACTGCTAACCATGACCACATGATGCAAGATGTATCCTGAAGGCATCCATGATTCCCAACATGTTGATTAACCAATTGAATTTGTTCACCAAGACATAGTGACCAAAGTTAAAAAGGCAGAGTTATCTGAAGCAGACCAAGATAATGTCTGAAGTGTCACTGCAACCAACTGCCCAATGACAACTGCTGAAGCTTGAGCAGGAGTGAGCTCTAACATGGAAAATGAAGAAGATGAAACATCACAAATCAAGCCATTAACATTAGAACACATGACCGAGACTGTCATAGAACACAGAATGGTACATAGTTTCAGACCCTTCAGCCCACCATGTCTGCACTGACCCTGATGCCATTCTAAACTAATTCCATCTGCCTGCAGTTGATCCATATCCCTGTATTTCCTCCCTGTTCATGTGTCTATCTGAATGCCTCTTATATATTGCTATTGTATCTGCTTCTAACACCTCCCTCACAGCACGTTCCAAGCACATACCACAATCTGTGTGAACAATTACCTTGCATATCTCTATTAATCTTTCCCTTTTCACCTTAAAACTTTTCCCCTTAGTATTTGACATTTCCATCCTGAGAGAAAGACTCCAACTATCCACTCTATCCATGCCTCTCATAATTTTATATATTTCTATCAGGTCAACTCTCAGCCTCTGATGATCTAGCCAAAACATTCCAAGTTTGCCCAACCTCTCCTTATAGCAAATACACTCCAATCTAGGCAACATCTTGGTAAACCTCTTTTTCACGTTCTCCAAAGCTCCATATCCTTCCTAAAGTGTGGCAACCAGGACTGCATGCATCCAAATGTGGCCTAACCAAAGTTTTATACATCTGCAACATGACATGCTAACTTTTATACTCAATGCCTGAATGTTGAAGGCAAGCATGCCATATGCCTTCTTTTTCACCTGATTCACCCTATGAATTTACATCCCAAGATCCCTCTCTATATCAATGCTCCTAATTGTCCTGCATTTAATCTATACTTTCCTCTTGCATTTGATCTCCCATGGACAGCACAGTGGCTAGCACTGCTACTTCACAGCACCAAGGAACCAAGTTCAATTCCAGCTCCAGGAGAGACTGTCAGTGTGGAGTTTGCACATTCTCCCTGTGTCTACATGGATTTTCTCTGGGTGCTTTGGTTCCCTCCCAGACTCCAAAGATGTGTAAGTTAAATGGATCAGCCATGGAAAATTGCCCCATAGTGTCCAGGGGTGTCCAGGCTAGCCATGGAAAATGCAGTGTTACCAGGGTAGAGGGATCGGTATAGGGTGGGATGCTCTTCGGTGGGTCAGAATGGCTACACTGTAGAGATTCCACGAAATGCATCATCTCACATTTGTCTAAATTAAACACCATCTGCCATTTCTCTGCCCAACTTTCCAACTGATCTATGTCCTTCTGTATCCTTTGACAACTTCTTTCGCTGTCCGCAATTCCACTAATTTTTGCGCTGTCTGCAAATTTATTACTAACTTACCAAGAAAACTAAATGCACAAGGTGCAACAAAGAATTCATGCATTCTTCAAGCTTGTAATCCACCGAACTGTTCAACATGTGCAGGTACTAAACAGTAAGGCAGAAGGAAATCCTTCTTCTGCTTCCCAGTAATGTCTTCCCACCTCATTGATCTTTGGTGTTACTGAAGAGTCTGATGTAAAAATTAAGCTTTGAAGCCTCAAAAAACCCTCCAAATATAAAGGTTGATTTATACCACCAAGTAGAAAAGTAAACAGGGTATGGGTGTGGGTGACCACCATTTTCAAAAGCATTGACCTTAGAATCAAAAAGTTGAAATGTCTTAAACATTCATGCATTTGTGCACACTGTGTATTGTGTTTTGATTATTTTTGGATTACAAATAAGGTGCACTTCATGCTTATGTTACATATTATGCCTAGGACTTTTGGATTGGAAAAACATCTCCCAATGAATATTTAAATAAGAAAGCTTGCTTTGCTATCAGTTTCAATTCAAATGTTAGTTTCCAAGAATGTGCACACCACTTAAAACAGGGCATTTCTGTACAAATGCAGTTTCCAGAGAAGCTCATTTGTTAATCATCAGCAATAAGAATTCTGACTGCTTCCTCTGCCTGAACCCAGGAGCAGCTATGGTGACCTAATGGTAACCTGGCTGAGATCAGGTCTTGATCTTGAAAACTTCCAATGGTTCATAGCTCAGATATGCATTTACCCACTGAATGTTTGAGGCAAAGATGGATTCCATTCTCGACAAATTAACTTTTGAGACCAGAAGGCAATACATGTGCATAAAATCAATGACACAAATTGGGCAGAACATAAGAAAGAGTTCATTGACTCTTTCATACCATTACAATGATTTCCATCAGCGTTAAATGTAAAAAAAAGACAATATACCTCAGAGCTGAGCTCAAAATTGACTCTGGAATATAGTGTTCTGTGATACAAAGTATTAAATATATTTCAGACATTTATAGCACAGTAACAGGCTCTTATGCTCTACATAAGCTTCTTCCTACTATTCTTCATCTATCCGGCCGGGTGCTGGTGGGTGGGGCTGGATTGGCTTGGGATATCTGGTCGGCATGGACGAGTTGGACTGAAGGGTCTGTTCCCATGCTATACATCTCTATGACTCTATGACTATCCTTTGATTTCTTTGTCCTTCATTTGCTTCTTGAATTTTCCCTTTAATAAGGTTATGCTACTTGCCTGAACCATTCTTATGGGCATGGATTCCACATTCTAACCATTTTCTGAGTAAAGGTGTTTCACTGGAATCCCCTACTGGATTTATTAGTGATTGTCTTGTATTTATGGCTGCTAATTCTGTTCTAGTCCACCATTGGAAACATTGTGTCTATTAGCAAACACTAGCATACTCTTAAAGACCTTCATAATCTCACATATCAGTCTTGTCCTTTTTGAAGAAAACAGCCCTATCCTGTCTAAACTTTCCTGATAAACGTAACTTCTCAGTTCAGGTACCATTCTAATCATTGTTATTGCACTTTCTCTGCTGCTTTTATTTCCTATTTTGTGATGTGGAGATGTCGGTGTTGGATTGGTTTGGACAAAGTTAAAAATCACACAAGATCAGGTTATAGTCCAACAGGTTTATTTGAAAGTACAAGCTTCAGAGCACTGCTCCTTTATTAGGTAGCAGCATTCTGAAAGCTTGTACTTTCAAATAAACCTGTTGACAATAATCGGGTGTTGTGTGATTTTTAACTTATTCCTATTTTATAACATGGAGTCAAGGACTGTTCACAGTATTTTGTGTAGTCTCTGGTGTTAGACATTAAGCCCAGTGTTTTGTTTGCTACTTCCACTTCTTTTCATTACCTTAGTTGTTACTAGTAGTGATTTTTCTATCTTATCCCCAAATTATCTGTTTCATCAAACTATTTAAACCTATTAACCTTATTTTCCAAGGACCACATGGCCTTTTTTGCCATCCAACAAAACATGTTGTCTTTCACTTAATGATATTGGAGTTTACCAATTACACAACCATTTGAAAAAATTATTAATATCTTACTGAATTTTGTCACAGATCTCCCCTATATTAACTGGACTCCAAATTTGCTGTTATCCACAAATTTTGCCATTTCACATCTAATCCCTGAATCAAAGTCATTTGTGTAAGTGGTCCAGGCACTTAGTATGTCAGTATACCTTTAAGATACAGCATATCTCGGTATACTTTTAAGAAACATGCTCATGATTTTGTCACTGTATCATAGCATAGAACCTTTGGATATAAAAGTTCTAAACCCCAAGATTATTTGAAGCATGACACAGTACAAGAACCATGTTGCTCTGGGTAAGTTAATGGCTTAGTATCAGCCCAGATACTTGGGTGCCGTGAGAAATGTAATTTTTTAAATCAAAAAGCCAACTGTAATAAACATATGTGGATGCTTCAGTAACATGATATTCATGTTCAATTTCTTGTCTCATGGGAAACAACATAAGCATTGCCCTGTAGGTAAAATACCGCTTAAGGCAATCTGCATCATAGCTAGCAGTGATGACTGTCTATAAAAAAAACTCCAATATTTTTGTGGAAGGTCTTTTGATGAACTGAACAATAAGTATGAACATCAGAAAATTTGGACAATTAGCAGAATCACCTTCTGTGAGTACAAACCACAAGACAAATTTGTTGCAAGGGCATTGATCAACAAGAAGGCAGTTTGAAGAAAGGTCGCTGGATCCAAAATGTTGACTCTGCCTTCCTGACACAGATGCTGCTAGAACTGCTGAGTTTCTCTATGGATATCTGTTTCTGTTTAAGAAGACTGAATTATTTCTTTAGGAGCAGAAACTTCCTTAATTAGAACCAAATAGTTTGAAGTTACAATTATAACCAAAAGTAAAGGCTCCAGTATTGTACAGAAGCACTGTGAGTACTCTATCACTCTTGATCTTTCTTTTAAAACAATCAAGAGCCTACTGGCTGGACCTATTTTAAAAAGACAATTAAATGGTCCTGAACGCACAACTCAAAAGTGTTTCTAAGAGAAAATACAGCTTCAAGGCACTAAAGGATGACTTTTATATTAGAAGAAAACCAACCCTTGCCCAGAGTTTTGCTTAGTTCTACCATTTTCTCCAAATTTGTGCAAACATATAATAAAACCTACATGACATCAATACTCCTTATCTGGTGTGATAGGGAGATAACTGCTACCATAAGGTTGCAATTCCTAAAGCTACAATTTTCAGGAAAAAAAAACAAGGCCAATAAAAGAGCAGCAATAGGGAAAAGTAAAGCGAAACTTTTTTGAAAGTAAAAAATAGGAGAAAGAAGCAAAACCAGTAAAACAATGTAAAAAACTGCATTGAACTCTACTTACAAAATGGTCAAAGAGCTGTAAAAGAAACTAGAAAGCAACCATTTAATTATGGACTGGGCAGCATTAGGAGACACCTTTACTGTGCTACAAGTATTAAGCTAAGCCTCCAGGTCTATTTTACAAATCAAATGATAGATAATCCAAAAAAAACTCTAAAAAGGGCTTGACAAATTCAACAAATTCAATTTTACCATGGCAATCAGAATGATCTGGATTTAGCAGCTCAAGGTATGAATTGATGTCAGGATTAACAGACTCCAATTGATGTCATACAGATTAGTTTGTCAAAGGAAGGGTCAAGTGTGACTTTTCTGAAAAGGACCTGTCCCAGAGGCTCATTGATTTAGACATTGCCTTCACACAAATTAAAGACTTTAGGAAGGGTCTGCTGGGACAAGGAAAAAAGCGCCAGACCATTGGTACATTTCTTGAGGATAGATATACCAGTAGCAACAGGCGAGCATCAATAACATTCTTTCGAGGTAACCAATGCTATTGCCACAGTCAGCAAAGCTCATTACTCCAACAAAATCTGGACAAATGTGATTTGACGCACCTATCCAAGTAGCTATGCAGATTTTCTTGTTACCTTTAAATTATGGGACACCAAGAGACATTGGGCATGTATGTTCAAGAAATTGCATTCCAAAGGTTAGGCTAGATACCAGAATAGAACCAACAAGACAGTACAGCAACACAACATCATCAGCAAGGGGAGTTTTAAGGATGTGCAAAAACACAAAACATCAGCATTCACCAAGAAAAAGACGATCAAGCTATCTATATTGTTAATCTCACACATCATGTCAATGGTACAAGGCTAAAGGAACCTTTACAACCATTGTTACTATATGTCCTGAAAAGGCAGAATGGCATACTCTAAAAAATAAAAGCACCACAGGAGCTACTGTCCACATATAACCCCAAAACATCGTGAAGAATTTGTACATCAGCAAGTGGCAGGCCATGGTACAACTTATTTCTTCATTATTGTGATGATTCCCTGATTGAGCAGCTGTAACTTTGAAGTGGTGTTGAGTGGTAAAAACAAACACTTGACACCTCCATCTGGTGATTCTAATTGGCTGCCTTTCACAGTGTGTGCCCCCGCATTGTCAACAAGCAGAAGAGCACATTGCTCGAGTCCAGCGCTTGCTAAATATAATCTGACAGCAGGTACAAATTCTTCCTGAAACAGTGGATACGTCATCCGTGGCTTGTTTTGTGATTTGTACTTCATGGGAAACAAGTTCTTGAAGCAATGTGGATTAGCATAATGCCCGATATATACAAGTGGTAATTTATGAGTGCCTGTGATGTTGACACAAGGGAAAATCGCAATGCGATCCTTCTGCACTTTATGTCTCGACACCTGCTTTTCCGTGGTGGATGCAAGTGTTTTGTCCGATAGTGCATGCCAGAACAATCCACTTTCATCAGCATTGTACAGTTGCTCATGTTTATAACTTCCTTCATGGATGATTGATTGTAGATGCTGTCTGTATCCTTCCATGGTACTGTCATCCACGGACTTCTGCTCTCCAAGAACGCTGAGTTGCCTAATGCCGTGACAATGTTTGAAACATCTACTACAAACCTACCGACTCCCACAGCTACCTGGACTACACCTCCTGACCTGCTGTGCTGTTCCAGCAATAAAGTTTCAACTTTGATCTCCAGCATCTGCAGACCTCACTTTCTCCTTGAAACACTGTAACCAGCCCAATGATACGTGGTGATCGGCCTCACCGGCGTGGAGTTGTTCATGGAAGCTGGCAGCTTTTCTAGTATCATCGGGCCAGATATGGGAATCCCCTTTTCACGTTGCTGTAAAAAACCACAAAAACACAGCTTAGTTGAGTTGCTAATGTTTTTGCTGGCTTCATGGATTTTCTTTTTAAAGCAATTGAAATATCACTTTGTTTGATAATTTTCAAAATCACCGGTCTTGCTTTCCTGATGTCAGACACTGTTGCTATTCCAATGTTGTACTCCTGTGCAATCTTTTCACCACGATCCAGATGCTGGAAAATCTCGCTTTTCTGTTCAATTGTCACTGTTGTCTGCTTTCTCTTCACGGACATGTTAAGTATGTACAACAAACTCGATCATTTATAACAGATACATACTTGGAACAAAGTCATAGAGGGAATGAAGGCACTACTGATTTTGTCATGCATTTAAATCTTTCAGCATGTCAGTCATTTGTATGTGCTTACGTTATTTTAACACTGCTACAATTCATTAACGTCTCTTTGTTGCAATGTTTGCACATCTTCAGTGCAGGTAATCCTCATTTAAACAAAAGTTGCGATCATCACATTATCAGTAACACGTCTTTGTAGTAACAGTTTTACGGGACCTTCAGATCTTATTCCAATAATCTGATTTTTGGATAATTGATGTTTGGATAATCGAGGTTCCTCTATATAATTGATCACCAGTTCTGTGCATTGAAAGAGTCTCACTGTGGTGCCATGGATTAGCTCATCTTGAGGTTTCCTAAATCTTCCTGAAGAATGGCTTATGCCCGAAATGTCGATTCTCCTGTTCCTTGGATGCTGCCTGACCTGCTTTTCCAGCAACACATTTTCAGCTTCCTAAATCTTCTACCTGGTAGATCCCAACAGTCTGTCAGTGGCAGGATTGCCAGAAAGCATAGGTCTCAGTACAGTTACAATTCAGGAGACTAAATCCATACCCACTGTGCTGAACAGATCATTTACAATGTATGGTCAACGATCTCAAAACCTCAACCCAGACTGGACTGATTAGGCTGTTTTATGGATGATGCAGTGATGCATGAGGCTACTCCATTTATCAATCTTCTAAGGAAGTGCAGCATGTACATTCAGGAAAATCTTCGACTGAACAAAAAAAGGTGGATTTAAATAATATAAGTCAGATAGGTGCAACTCCATCACATGTTTCAAAGAAAGAACAACCATAGGGGCATGCATAGATCTGATGCCCCTCAAATTTTCACTTAAAGTGTGTCCACTGAAAGTATCAATGCTACAAGAAGTAAATCCTACATTTTCCAGAGAAAGATTCTTTTCAAAGCTGGATGCAATACAGGGATAATGGTCTGTTCATTTGGAAGAAGAATCCCAAGAGCTCACAACATTTAGGGTGCCATTTGGACAGACCTGTTTCTGACGTGTATCATTGAGGTTACAAGCAAGTTCAGATCTATTCCAGCAGCGCTTGGATTGGATTATAGAAATGTGCCAGCTTGTGTGTGGCTAGCTGACTATATCATAGCCATGAGTAAAGAGGATGACCATTACTTTCATCTACTGGTGGCAGCTATACAAAAGACAAGGATTGGTATCTACCAACACAAAGTTCTCGAACAATATCAGCCAGCTGAACTTCTTTGGGTCCCTTTACTCCATCCATGAACTCCACTCCAATCAAGATAAGATTAAAGTTGCTAAACAGATGCCAAGCCCACAATATAAAGATGATCTGTGACAGTGCCTCAGATTCTTAAACTGCTAGGGAGAGAATAGGGCCCCTCAAAATTCAGCGAGATGGCCTTTGTGTAGAGCCACAGAAAATGGGGGAGATGCTAAATGAGTATTTTGCATCAGTATTTACTGTGGAAAAGGATATGGAAGATATAGAATGTAGGGAAATAGATGGTGATAGCTTGCAAAATATCCAGATTGCAGAGGAGGAAGTGCTGGATGTCTTGAAACGCATAAAAGAGGATAAATCCCCAGGACCTGATCAGGTGTACCCGAGAACTCTGTGGGAAGCTAGAGAAGTGATTGGTGGGCCTCTTGCTGAGATATTTGTATCATCGATAGTCACAGGTGAGGTGCCAGAAGACTGGAGGTTGGCAAACGTGGTGCCACTGTTTAAGAAGGGTGGTAAAGACAAGCCAGGGAACTATAAACCGGTGAGCCTGATTGCGGTGGTGAGCAAGTCGTTGGAGGAAATCCTGAGGGACAGGATGTACATGTATTTGGAAAGGCAAGGACTGATTCGGGATAGTCAAGATGGCTTTGTGCGTGGGAAATCATGTCTCACAAACTTGATTGAGTTTTTTTAAGAAGCAACAAAGAAGATTAATGAGGGCAGAGCAGTAGATGTGATCTAAATGGACTTCAGTAAGGCATTCGACAAGGTTCACCATGGGAGACTGATTAGCAAGGTTAGATGTCATGGAATACAGGGAGAACTAGCCATTTGGATACAGAACTGGCTCAAAGGTAGAAGACAGAGGGTGGTGGTGGAGGGTTGTTTTTCAGATTGGAGGCCTGTGACCAGTCGAGTGCCACAAGGATTGGTGCTGGGTCCACTACTTTTCGTCATTTATATAAATGATTTGGATGTGAGCATAAGAGGTACAGTTAGTAAGTTTGCAGATGACACCAAAATTGGAGGTGT